>NW_009258618.1:80538-86565 GCF_000687185.1 Egretta garzetta | reverse complement strand
TATGGGTGCAGGCTGGAGCCCAGAGCTGCCACAGGAGCAGTACTGCCCTCCTGCCGAGAGCTTGCAATAACTCACGCTGGCCAGGAACAACTCTTTCTGCTTTTATTGTCAATGAAGAAATAATCAAATCTATATTACAATCTTAAAAACAGTAGAAAATGTGAGTAAAAAAGCAACGGAGGCTTTTTCTCTTTAATGTGGAGACCGTTATTACAGGGTGGTGAATGATGGGCTTGTGTTACTTGATTTGAGAACTAGCTGTGGCATAAAAATCGTACCTGGCTACTCAAGAAAACACCTCTTCCCAGATGGATCAGCCTGACAGTCTTGGCAGTAAAATTAAATATGAGAGACAGAAAGGGGCTGGGGTCCCAACCCAGGGCAACGCCTAATGCTCAGTTCTACCATTTACAAAGGGGGGTCAGCCTCCCAGCGTTGCTGCCCTGGCCAGGCCGGCTCCTGCCTGCGACAAGGTGAACCGTTGAGTCCCATCGCTGGCCGAGGGCTGCACTGCATCTGCGCCGGTGCCCTGAGGGGCTGCCCTGGCCTGAAGGCCCAGCTTCGCCTCGGCCCTGGCCCCGGAGGGTGCTCCCCAGCTGGGGGGATGCAGGCAGAGGAGGGCACCCTGCGGTGCGGAAAGCTCTGGCAGCAGAACGGCTTCCTCTGCATTTCCAATCATACACGGCAGATGCGGGGAAACATCTGGAACATCCGTGGGCCAGACCCAACCTGAGAGCTGCCAGCCAGGGTCCTTGCGGGTGGGGTAACCGGCCGATGGGCAGCGGCAGGCAGTGGTCGGTGCGGAGAGGAGCTGCAGCAGTTCTTTCATAGTGGTGTTAGTCACCCAGCAGGCTGACGGAGAGGAGGAGTTTTTGGTCTTTCAGTGTGCAGGACTAGTGCGGCACTCACGCTAGCATGTCCAGACCTGTGGAGGAGAGACAACAGGAACCCTTGGCAGCAACTGTTCTGAGCAGCTCAGTGGGCTTCATCCCCTTGTGGAGCTCCCTTTTGGGCTTCTAGCATCCACAACACCCTCGGCCAGGAGTTAAACCTCCCACCCGTTGAGAACCATCCCCTCATTTGTTTGAAGATGGCTCCTAACTCATTTAATGCCCTAGTTCTAGTACTGGAAGAGACCAAAACATTAAGGAGAAGCCTGAGGAAACCAACCTTTACAGTACTGTCCACGGCGCCGGAGAAGAGGCGGCCCCTGGAGACTGCGAGGGCAGTGACGCTGCCCTGGTGTCGCAGCAGCGTCTGAGTACAGATCATGTTGTCCATGCTCCACACCTACGGGCACACAAGGATGTGTGAGCCAAGCGAGCAGCATGGGGCTCTGGCACATCCTGAGCACCGGGAGGGACAGGAGATGCCAAATGCCACAGGGTTCAAGCCAGGTGACACAAATTAAATACGAGGCCTCGTGGCACACAGGGATGAGGATCCCCTGTCCTCCCTTTTTCTCAAGGCTGTCCATGTTTTAACAACAGTGCCAAATGCACAGAGGCAGCTGCACACCCCTGCACACGTACCCTGAGAGACCGGTCATATGATGCACTGAAGACTTTGGTTTGATCCGGCGTGGAGATGACAGCAAGGGCATAGACCGTACCCACGTGCCCAGTCAGCGTGCGAACTTGCTCCTTTGTCTCTATATCCCAGACCTGCGGGAGGAGAGCAGGGCTCAGAGACTGCACTTGGCTGCAGACCACCAACTTCTCTTCCGAGAGGCGTTTCCACCTCCACACACACCTTCAGGGTGGGTGCTGCGCACCCAATGCTCTGGGTGTGCCATCAAGGGGACTGGCAGAGCCATCTCCTTGCCCCTCTCCCCCAACCTCAAGCCAACAAATGCACCAAACCCCGCAGCCCTTACATGGATGAGGTTCTCGTAGGTGCCACACACAATGTGGTGGTTTGTCACAGCGATGGAGTAGACGCTGCCTCCCGATGTCTGCAGCACGTGGACACACTCCAAGTTGCGGATGTCCCAGATCTGAAAGAGAGGCCAGAGCAAAAGCAGGATGAGACCCGTGCGGGGACCCCTCTCTAGGAGGGAGCTCCCTTGAAGCTCTTCTCCAGCCTTGCACAGAGTCAGCCTGGCTCCATGTCTGCCCAGATCACATTTTAAGGACAAATCTGTCCAGCTGGGAATGTTCAGTACTGATGAGCAAAGTCCTGGTGTCTTATTTAGCTGCCCAGCTGTGAACACCCAAGCTGAAAAAGTTGTGGAGATTGCACACCCTTTGTGTGTGACTGTGCACACACATCCCAGTCCTCAATAGCACTAAAAACTGATGCAGACAAATTAACAGGGATTTATTAACACTGAGGAGGGAAACTTCAGATTCTCTTGTGTCACCCAGGTGCTGAGAGGTGACCTATTCATCAAAGCCTGAGCCACACAGATGAGGGCATTTTGGAAACCACACACAGATTTATGGTAACTCTGCAGCCAGACAGTGACCTTCTCCTCTTATCAGCAGGACTGTCAGTGCAGATAACGCTGCGGCAGCTGCGGAGGCAGCGTGAAGCGCCATAGCTGTGAGGCCACGTTTTATCTTTGTGAGCACCCCCCAGCAGCTGTGCTCCCAAGGACCAGCCAGAGCCCAGCTTTTGTGCCTGCAAAGATGCAATCAGCGCAGTAAAATCTAGTGTGTCAGCAAGGCTATGGCAGTGCTCTCACATCCCAGCAGCTACCTTTTGTCCTGCTCCACCAACCCATGCTGCAGAATACAGATAGGGACAGGAATGGGGAGAGCCGATGGCTTACAGTTGCCACGAGTCTCAAGGTCCCACCTTGATTGTTTGGTAAGATCCGCTGTAGAGATAGTTTTGAGAAGCCACCAGTGCTCGCACCCAGTGATTGAGACCTGTCAGCTCCTTCTTCAGTTTGAGCTCGGTACCTACAATATCCCAGACCTGTGGAAAGCACAAACACCACACACACGGAGGAGAGTGTCAGTGGGACGGGGCAGTGATGGGGAAGACCAGGTCGGTCTCTAGCTCGGGAGCCAGGCGCTGCCCACCCCTGCCCAACCAGCATAAGGCTCTACCAGCTCACTAAGGGGAACCTCGTGCTGGCTTTCCTGCCCCGTGGGAATCACCTGAACCCACTGACTTGCAGATAAAACACACAATAACTGTGCTGAATATGCCTGTTCCCTGAGGGCCTGGGAAAGCTCCCTTGAAGCCTGTATTATCACTGGCAGAGACCCTTCCCTAGCAGGGCCACGGGCTTGAAAACCTAAACCAAATCTACAGTAAAAAAAGGCTCTGGACTTCCACTCCCAGCCTGTCCCCACAAAGCTCCATTCCCCACAGCTCCTGGAAAACCCTGGCTGAAACCCCCAGCATGCAGGGATTGATGGATCTCACCCCGCCGCTCCAAGCCAGCTCGGAAAATCTGGCAGAAAGTGGCTGGGGATGATGAAACTAAAAGGCCCCAAGTTCTCCTTCTGCTTAGTGCTGTCTCACTGCTCCTCCAGCCCCGAGCATTCTCTAGATAGCTGAAGCACTCCAGGCCCCAGATAAAGAAAAGAGCATGCGCCCTCTTACAGACGGACGGTCCCATAAGCCGTCTCACCAGGAGCTGGAAGCAGAACCAAGGGAATATAGCCAAGGCTTTAAAGGGCAACTTGCAAAGCTGTTCCCTGATTTCTGCATGCTTTAGGTAAAGAATGCAGATTCAAGATCCTTTGGAGCAGGTTTCAAAACAGGCAGCCTGAATCCCCAGCCAGTTTTGGACCCCAGACACAATTCCCAATGGTTTGAGCAGTTCCGCTGGGGGCCCAAGAACACCCACACTCAGGAACCGCCAAGATACTCCACCTGCAGCCTCAGGTTTACAGAGTTAGAAGAAACAAAAGTTATTTTTTCAGCCAGGTCCCAGAACATCTTTGACTTCAGCACAGAGCGCAGGCTAAAATTCTGTAGTGCTGGCTGCTCTGTGTAGCTGCATTTCTCTGTGTGGCTCAGGAGAGCATAGCAACAAGGTCGTCTACAGACCAAAATGTCCTGTTTGGACACTGCTGCCTGACAGTTTGTACCATCGGTCCCCAACCAGACCAAAAGGAGCCACCCCAGAGCTCTACCTTGATGGCTTTGAGAGAGCCGCTGAACAGCATGTTGTGCGAGGAGACCAAAGTGCAAACAGGATTGTCATGTGCTCGGATCGTGTTCACTTTCTGCAGGTTTTGAATATCCCAGACCTGCAAAGGAGAAGAAGAATGCCCGTGAGGGGCATGGGCAGTGGCAGGCCCCTTGTGCTGAAGCCCTTCCTCTTTGCCTCTGAAGGCACACACAGGCAAAAACACAGGCAGGACTGGGCACTTGTATGAGCCACTGTCCTGGCTGGAGCAGGACTGACCACCCTGCCACAGCTCAGAGCACCAGCCTCCTGCTCCCCACGCAGGAACGGGGAGCGGGAAATCCAGCCTGCAGGAAACACCCATATCCAACCCACGAGTAACCTGGCTGAAGGCAGCAGATAAAGCACACACGGGTCTTACACCACTGGCAGCTGAAAGGCCTTACAGAAAAAAGGATGCAGGACCCTGCTCTACAACAGCCTGGGGCTGGCCTGTTGAGCTCACATCCCAACTGCGAAGCAGAGCAGGGGTCTTGGGTACTCACAATAATGGTGCAGTCAGCAGAGCCACTGTACAGCTTGTTCCTGTAATGTCACCAGAAAACAAAAGGAGGTCAGCAAGGGAGAGCAACGAGTGCAGGGTCCCAGCTCATTCCCAGGCACCGTGCTGGGTGAAGAGCGGCAGTCCCACAGTCTCACTGGGCCAGAACTAAACACACCAACCCCAGGAGTGGAGCCCCAGTCTTGTGGGGAGGCCGGGCTGGATTGGCCCTTTGAGCAGGAGGCCAGGCACCCCACTGGTGACCAGGGAAGGAAGCCAGGACAGCAGGGGAGGCCAAAGAGATACGTGCTTTGTCAATTTTTAAAGAGCAAAGAGGCAAGATGTGCCTCCTGGGCACAATCTTGGCACGTGCAGGACTGAGGATGGGAATTGTAAGGGCATGCTCAGGAGCCCCAGTGCTCTCCCCGCTCTCTCCTGCAGGGGTAGGTGTCCCTCTCCACTCACCCCTGGATGCAGAGAGCCAGTACAATTCCATCGTGACCCTCCAAGGTCTTTTGGCACTTGTATGTGGTACAGGTATCCCACACCTAACAGGAAACACAAGTCAGCAGAGGGTCACACGCCGGCAGACAGAGCGGCTGGGGACCCGGGCAGGATGTCAGCAAAGCCACAAAGCACCAAAATGAGGAAACAGGCTGTCACCTGGGCACCTGCCTTCCGGGCTCCCGGGCAGAGATAAGCTTGTCTAGGAAAGGAAATTTACTGCAAAGGGTCAGGCTGAAGTCAATGAGACACTGGACAGCAGCACACATCAGCCCTTTCCAGCACTGCCCTGCACAGCCCAGGCCAACGCAGCAACACTGAGCCAGAGAAGCAGCTCCCAGGCTCCTGCTTGAGCGATTCACACCCGGTCCTAGGGCTCCCATGGCACAGCACAGCCTCTGCCACTGCAAAGGTTTTCCTCACTGAGCACACACTGCTCTCTCAAGAGAGGGAACATGGGAATGTGGTGCTTAGAGCAGCCAGGACAGGGGAGAAAGTGGTTTTCTTTCAATAAAGTACAGCAATGTCCATTTTCTTCCATATGGCTCTTGCTATCACTCAAAGAAACTAAACCAAAGCTCTGATCCTGGCAGGGCTGGTTGCGGCAGCCCGGGTGGCTCCCCAGCCCAGCCATCAGCCACCAGCAGCCAACACAGTGGCATTGGGAACTGGTTTTTAGGTTGCACTGGAGCAGTGCTACCAGTTTGAGTAACCGAAAACAGGACAAAGAAAAACAAACATGCCATAAAATGGAAAAAGGACACATTTGATCAGGGGAAAATGTTTTTTTTTCTAAGATGATTTTTTTATAACAAGGGAAAATAAAATCTAGAAGCCAAAATAGGCTTGGGTGCCTTAAACACCATATAAAGCAAGACCAGGATCAGCAGGA
>NW_009258618.1:48435-80103 GCF_000687185.1 Egretta garzetta | reverse complement strand
GAGATTATAATCAGGGCTTTGCAAATCCACTATTTGTGTCTCTCGATTTCACTGTCACATAACATTTCCTCGTGGAGAATTTTGCCCAACTCTAACTGCAAAGAATCATTTAAGATTCTTTGGGAGAAACTTGGGGAAGTGACATCCCCCCAGCCCACAAACTGCAACTCAGCTTCTGTCCCAGCTGAAGCACATTTACAAATACAGAAGATACACAGAAGAGGCAAGCTCTTACCTTAATGGTTTTGTCTGAAGAGCCACTGAAGAGCAAGTCTCCTATGGAGTAAACGCACAAACACCAGACAGGGCCCTGGTGTCCCACAAAGGTCCCCTTGCACTTGAAGATCTGCTGAGGGTCATAGGCTACAAAAACAAGAGGGCAGGTGAGAGGTGGCAGAACGGTGCTGCGCCATGTCACAGTGAGTTTGGAGGAGACAGAGCTCCCTACACTGGCTCAGCAGATCCTCCTTGCACTTCACGTTGTTGCAGGCCAGAAGGAACTGTGAAACCCTGCCAGTCTGGCTGGAGGGTCTCATGTCCCACCCTTACAGCTCATTGACTTATCACTGTTTGGCGCCCCAGGACTCATTTCCCTAATGCAGCTCCCAGGCTGGACCTAGGGAGGCCAGAGATGCAGAGTCCACTTGACACCTCCTAATAACCCTGCAGCACTGTGAGTTCCCCCTCAGCCAGTGCTTCTGGCAAACTGCCCCACCAGTACTTTCTTCCTGCGGCAGCGGTGATCCTGTGAACAATTCACTGCTGCACCCAGAGACAACTGTGACCATGCCAAAAAGGGCTCATGGGCCCATCAACCCAAACCCAGCCTGAGAGGATGAAAAGCACGTGCATACTCACATCCAAGGATGCCCATGTTGAGCCGAGCATTAATGTGGGAGAGTTCATCCTGAAAAAAAGAACAAGCTGCATGAGCTGCAGAGCCATCAAGACCAGCCTGCCCTTCTGGGCACAGCTTTAAGACTGTCCCCGTCCGCTGCTAAAACCACTCTTGCCTGTGGACAGGTCTTGACTCCCTGTGAAGGCCCTCCCTCAGCAGCTGGCTCATTCTCTGATCAGAGGTCTCCTGATCTAGGACTGCATGGGGCTCTGACAGCATCTCAGACCTGCACTAAGCTCCTCAGTATCCAGGCAGAAATAGCTTTCAGAATATACTGTCCTTGCTCCACCATTCACCAGACTGCTAAAAATAATCAAATTGGTTATGGGGACTGCTTGCTCAGCTGGGCTCTTGAAGCCCACCGCGCTGGAGAAAAATTGGAAGGTCTCTTTGTAGTCTCCTCCATGGCCCAATGCCTACTGCATCCATGGGGACCCTCTTCATTAACACACTTAGGTAAACCAGGGTGAGCTCCTCCTGATCAGTCCACCCAGTGGGATGCAGTCTGCCTGAAGTAGGGAGGAACGTCTATCTAACTTGAATAGTGTTTGAATAGTGCTTGAATAATGTCCAAAATCATGAGACAGCCCTCACTCCCAGTTTGTTAGCAAGGATCTGCTTATCTTCCTGCTTTCTCTGCAGGCAGGGAGAAGGGCATACTGTCCCTGGCTAATATGTACAGGAGTGCCCAAGCTTTGGAGCAGAGGGCTTGCTCCTTGCTGCAGGGGTCCTTTCCACTGGTAACACATTTCAAGAGCAGCAACAGACTGAGAAAAGACAGCAGGAACAGTTAAAATGGCAGCTCAGATGCAGTGACTAGAATGTGCTCACTGAGCTGCCTTTAACTCAGCCTAGAGGAAACCTTCACCCAGCTGCAGTTAAAGCAAACCAAATCTGGGGTGAGCAGAGCCAGCAAGCACGAGGGAACTCAAAAGACTCCCCTCACTGCAGGAGAAGCCTAACTACCAGCAGAGCCAGCAGCTTAACTGCATGCAATCCCTTTTCAGACCCAGGGCCCGGCCCCCTCCTCACGTTCAGCATGGAGGCATCCCTGCGGAACTCCATCAGGTCCTCGCTCAGCTTGCTCTGGTTCTCGTCCAGCACATCTACAAGAGATGGACAGGCCCATAGTCACTGCAGAGTCATTGATGGCATCCATGGGAATGGGCAGAGGACACCCACTACCACCTAACCTCTGAACAAGGAGGGAAGAGAACCCACTGCTGTTATCAGCAGGGAAAAGCAGGAGGGTGTCTGCTACTCAAATGCAAATTGTACCTGGATGCTGAAGACCCAATACATTTCAGAGGCAAGACAGGGCTGGGCACAGCAAAGGTGTCCAGGAACTGTGCTCGCTCCAGGATGGCTGCATTGTTGGCTATTCAGCTCACTGATTTTTATGGGGGCTTGTGCCCATGGACTGGGCAGGAAAAAGTCACAGGAGAAAGGTGGCAGCTGCCTGAAGACATTTCTAGGACTTGCCATGTGATTGTTGACTACAGGATTAGGTCCCATGATTTCTGGCAACAAAAAAGTTGATGGGACCCCTATTTGTTCCTCTGCAAGGAATATCTGGACCTCCTGAAACCTGCTCAGCACCAGTTTTAAACACGGAAGAGCTAACGAAGAGCTGCCCTGTCCCTACAGCTCTGACCACAGAGCTTGTCTGGCACAGACTCACCAAACTTGAGCTCGAGGTTCTTCTCCAGCTGGTCTATTTTCTCAGAGAGCTTCCCCAGCATGGAGCGCAGGAAGGCAATTTCCTGATCCTTCTGGGCCATTGCCACCTGCATCTCATGGAAGCGATCATCTGTCTGCTGCAGGAACTCCTTCAGACCCTCGAACTTGCACGTCTCCAAGTGGGTCTCATAAGTGTCTTGATTTCCTATGAATGTACACCTACAAGGGGAAGGCAGATGCTGGCTGGAGCTGAGCTCACACTGGAAACCTCCTTGCTCAGCTGGCTCCTCAGAGGGAGGTCTGAGGCTCATGGGTCCCCAGCTGTTCTGCTCCTCCTACCAGGAGCAGTGGTACTGTGGTTCACCCATCCTGCTGGGTGCAGGCAACTGCAGGGCAACATAGAGGCCAAGCAGCTCCCATTCTGGCCAGGGCACTGGCCCCAGACTGAACTGTCTGTCTGTCAGTCTAGGTAGTTGCAAGGAAAAGCAGATCTTGGGCAAGAGACAGAATGTGGTGTCAGTTCATGTGCTCACCAGGAGCCCAATCTAAGAGGTATCAAAACCAATGGAAAAAACTGCAGCTGACCTCGGCAGATGCTGACTTGGGCCTGCAGCATGGCAAGGAGTCAGGGCTGCTCGGTTAGGACTTGCCTTGCTCTGCTTCTGCCAAGACATCTCTTCCTGCAATAGTAACCTTAGCTGTGCATCCTGCAGGGAACCCCCAGCCTGGGCTGCACTCCTGTTCAGGTGACCATCAACCCTCTGAGGCTGACCAGCACTTCCTTTGCCCTGGCACTGGGACTGGTTTGAGAGAGACTGCTACGATGCTTGCATTAGTCTTGTACTCATCCTCCTTGCTGTGTGGCTCTGGCCACATCCACTGTTCTGACACTTTTCCAGGTTCTTCTGCCTACACACCTCAGCCTCCTCCTGGGCTGCCAGTAGGGCTTACAGCTGGGCAGTGTGACCTGCCTGTTCTCAGCAAGAGGCTCAGGGGCTGCCTTCTGCAAGCCCTGCAAGCCTGATCTCAGTCTCAGGCCAGTGCACAGCACTGGGTAGAGCTGCTCAGAGCCCATTGGGCTACCCCAAGGCTGCAGTAGCCAAAAAGCAGCTCAGAAATGAGCTCAGTGCATCCTTCCCACTAAAAACCACCAGCTCCTTACCCATACTTGGAGTGGGGACATTTTATGTGCTCGCACTCTTTCAGATGTGCCTCCAGGTTCATTTTCAGGAGAGGTGGGCAGCTGGGGTTATTGGGGCAGCGAACCGGCCTGTAATCACAGCTGCTTTCATGATCCCTGCCCAGGGAGAGAAGCAAAAGGAAGGAAAATCAGCAATAAGCAAAAATTAATGGAAACAACACAGATCGTCAGGAAAGGAGCAAACCAGCCCTGTAAGACTGTCAAGTGATTGAAAGCCTCCTGCTCTAAGACTGCAATTACAGCTTTAAATTCTCATTTGGCCAGTAAGTTGAGAGTAATAATAGGCCACATTTATGCAGGAAACATCTACTTCTGCAGCTGACCGACTGAGCCTTCAGGCGGCTATCAACAACAGGCAATGGCCAGGTGATAGGGAAGACAGTGAATGCATTTAGGATGGGGAGGGAGATAGATTTCAGATTCCTAGGAAATAACTAGGATAACTCCTCTTACAAAAAGAACCCTGAGGTCTCTGCTTGACCATAGCCACAGTGTTTCACCCCAGATGTGAGGTGGCTGTTTTCACAGTGTATCCCCTGTCCTGATACTGGGACACTCAGGTAAGCTGGGAGCAGAGAACAACATCCTTTCCCTAAGACCAGCCTGTCTGCCATCATCCTAAGATTGAGACAGCGGAAAGAACGGTCCCCTCAAGTCACCCTGCCCATTCCCACACCCCCGCATGCCCCAGCAGAACACTGCTGGTGGGATCTGCACTGTCCCCAGGAGCCGCAGGGCAGTTCAGATATGACAGCAGATTGCTGGTGGTGGAGCCCTTTGCCTGGAGAGGCTGCACACTGGTAACAAGCCACTTACTTCCTGGCACTCAGTTTAATTGTAAACGGACATCCACGGGGGTCCACCTCGAACGCAGCGGGCTTGCTGCTGGCTGCAGGCCCCCAGCCATACTTGCAGTGAATGAAGAGCTCCCCGATCTGCTCAGCCACCGCAATGTTGTTAACCACTACGGTCAGTTTGGCGTTGTCCACAGGGCACTTCTCTGCCAGGTGGGGAAGCAGAGAGAGAGTCAGCAAGAGCTGAGACACTGCAGGAGATTTTTTTTTTTTTTGCCTTCTCTGGCCAAGACAGCCAACTCCCAGATGCGTGGCAATGCAACAAGCCATGAATATTTGCACACGGTCTGTTTGTCTTGGGGCTTGGTGAGAAGCTAGTTTCTGTTAATCCATGATAATTTGAGCTAGCTGCCAGTGAAAGAAGGCTACACAATTCAACTACCTTGTGCTTGCTGAAGTGTGAGGATATTCACGGGCAGTGACCACAAATCATCATCAGATGCCCCATACTTAACCCGTTCCCCCACCCAGGCCTGGAGCTCAGCCCCTCTGCTGCCAGTGGGGCACTGCAGGCCAGGGATGCTGCAGAGAAGCAAAGACACAAGCTTTGAGGGCAAGAGCAAAACTGAGCAACTCAGGATTGCAACTGCAAAGGCTTTTGCTACAAATCTGTTGTCTGGGATAGATATAGCACAACGTGGTGACAGAGGGTTAGCATGCAAAGCAGAGGGACCCCTCACATGTGGAAGATGAACATCTTAAGGCAAAAAGAGCTGCTGTTTTGCTGGACTCCCCAGGGATCCTCCTCAGGGCTCGCTGTTCTGGTAATGTGAATGGCTTGGCTTTGTGCTGAACAACAGCTTTCCAAAAGGGCACAGGCTCGTGCCAAATAAAGCCTTTTTCGTAGCACAGAGTCCAACCCAAGCAGGAGCTGGTTAGGCCAGGCCAGCAGCCAGCCACTTGGACTCCACCAGGTTTCTGGAAGAGCTGGGTGAGCTAAAGGAGCTCTGTGTGCTGCTGCGCACAGGATCAGTCAGCGACCAGAGAGCTGGCACTCACGGGATGAGGGAGGAGGGGTTTGATGGTCTCTGCCAAATAGGGCCCCCCTGTTCCTCGGACAGGCAGCCACAGAAAGCTTTCTGTCTGGAATCAATGGGTCAGCTCTGGGCGAGACGTGTATTATCCTGGGATTATCCATTGCATATTCCAGGATTTGAGAACATCCTGTGCCCAAGTGCCAGGCCTAGCCCTCTAGTGCCCATGTACAGCGCATACCATCGGAGCTCTGAGCTGCAGAGCCACCCGTGTCCCAGCCCCTCACTGCTGCAGAGACAGACAGCCTGCGACAGGCAGCTTGTTTTAAGCCCTTCAGACGTCTTTCTGTGGGTTTCTTTTTAAGTGAAAGCAAACAAACCAGAAAATAGTAGTGTTTTGGCTGCATTGCACAAGAACAGTTTTGTACTCACCAGATGTTAAGGCACATCTTCTACAAAATGTGTGCTGTGGAGACAAAGAAGAACAGCAGTGTCAGCGTAAACAATATTGGACAAATTATTCCCTCTGGCTAATGATGGGAAAGGTGGGAGATACCAAAGCCTGTGGCACAGGGGCCTCAGCAGCTGTTCTATCGGCTTTATAGCTCAGCGCGCTCTTCAGTCTGCACCACAGGGCAAAAACCAGCTGCCTGCTCAGGCAGCTAAGAGTGCAGCACAGGTCCTGTTCCTGAGAAGTATTAAGTGCGTGGTTTGAAGCTTTGAGGCTTCTGCCCTGTTCAAGATCAGGCCACAGTCACGGTGCAAGCCAAAGGCATGGGCATGTTCTGCCACACCCCTACCCTCCAAGCACGCGGTTTCTCTTCTTCATCCTCCACTTCGTCCATGTCATTCCTCTCGTTTCCCTGAGAAGTCCTCAAGGGGAAGGGGAAAGGGAATTCTGGCTTCTCCCGGTGCTTGGCCAGCCAGCCCATTGCATATATCCCTCTGTAGCTCTTCTAATGTAGCTGAAGCTGCCCTGCTCTCAGGTGGATGGGACAGCTGGTTTGTAAGCCCATTAAATGCACTGTAAATTTTGCCACTTTAAATAGCTCTCTATCTCTCCATTCTCAAAGCAAAAATGTAGGGTAACAATTTAACGTGATAAAGTAGCAAATTCAATCTAACAGGCTAATGAATATAAAGAGAAGAACAAAGGCTGCAGCATTTTACTGGTCCTGAACTTGCCCTGTAGGTTCTCTGGAGCCTCCTCAGCCACATTCCCCTGCCACAGGGCCAGCGCTTGGCAGCAGTGCTGGAGAGGCTGCAAGTCACTCTTCAGAGGTGTTATCTGCTGCCCTGCTCACGCGGCCTTTTCCTGCCCTGCACAGCTGCACAGTGCTCTCTCCAGAGCTGCCAAACCAGGACTGCAAATGAAGCCAGCCTGCTTCCTGCAGCAGATTTTTATTTCCTATATTAACCAGTAAATCTCAGTGTCTCCACGAAGAGCTACTTACTGAAATGGTGCAGCGAAACTACACCAACTTCCAACACCTTTGGGGATAGCACCCTCACAGCAATAAACAATCCTGCTCTCTGCTTTTGTTGCTACAGCTCCATCCTAGCAATCCGAAGCACGTCAGAAGCATTAGGGAGCCTGTCACAAAGCCATCTTTCTTCACATGTAGCACAGAAGCAGGAGTAATATACAGTTTCTATTAAATCCCAGTAAAATGGAATATAGAAGAATATTCTTAATACTCTGTGCCTTTCATTAGAGAACCTCAAATCCCTTTGCAAGCATTAACTAAATGAAGGTTCAAACCATTCTTGTTTTATAAGAAACACTTTCTTCACAGCTGAAGAGCAGCCAATCCTGGGGTGTGCAGGAGGCAGCAGCACTCTGCAGAGTCCTTCAGGGCAGGGAACGAGGAGTTTTAGACCTCACTGAAGCCACACCAAGGAGACTGAATGTGGCCAGTACAGCTCTCCTGGGAAAAGCAGACCCATTTTAAGCAAGCCCCAGGATTCTCTGGCTAACTGCAGTGTGCCTCACACACCCCGTTGCTGACTGGTTCAGCATCTCCGCTCCTATGCTGGCCTGGCTTCCCTGGGCAGGGGCTGCCTCATCTTTGGTCACTCAGGCTGACAGTCACTGGGGACAGCCACTGGGGACAGTCAGAGCTTCGCTATAGGTCATACAAGGACATCTGTGGAGCCCACACTCGTTACTTGGGGAACCTTACCCCACAGGTTGTGATGACTGGATCTTTAAACACACTACAGCACAGCTGGCAGCACAGCTTCACGGACGGTTGTTCAGCAAATACCAGCGGCTCCTGAAGAGGAGGAGAGAAAGGGACAGAGAGAGCACAAGGATTAGTCCCAACGGGATAGCCTCCAGCTCTGCAGATGGAACAAAACAACTCTTCAGCGGTGAGCCTTAGGGAGCCCGGGGCACCTGGCACACTAAGGGTTTCATTATTTTGAAATAAACTTTTGTCTGGATCTGCTGACCTTCAGTATGGAAGAGGTAGGGGAATAACGAAGTTGGGAATGGCTGGAGACCCTCAGCTCATCACGAACTGGGGGCCACCAGCACGTGACAGGTTCAGGACCCAACAGCAAACAGCACAGACCAACTTCTTTGCCAGAGTGACTCAAGTCACCAGAACTGCATAAGCTGCACTGCCTGGTACTTTCTGCTTGGTTGGACTGAATAAGTTTAAAAGCAATTTTAAAACGGCTTGCCCTTTTGTATTTTTGAAACATCCTGAAGGAAGGGCTCTTTCATTCCCTTATGAAGCAGAAACAACATTGTTTCTGCTGCAATGGGCCCATCTCTCCAGTTTTGTTTACCAACTAAGAGGGCCGGAGTGCGGGCTCTGAGCATGTCCTCCTGGAGCAGCTCAGCTCTCCGCTCCACGCCAGAGCAGGGCTTCACATTTCAGAGCATTTCAAATCAATCACTGCAGTTTGGCCTGTCTTTTCATCCTGTGCTGCTCTCAGAACTGCAAACACAACCCCCTGCATACCTAAATATGAAACACACACTTTTATCCCAGATCTGTGGCAAAATGCCACCTGACCTTTTATGCATCCAGTCTGGTGGGTCACAAGCTAAGCTCAGCTTAAAAGTGTCCTCCCCCAACAAGAGTCACATGTGGACAATTCCTTGTACCCTCCTGGGGCTTGCAATCAAGTCAGTGGGGTACCACGCAACCCTAAATACAGGATGGGGCTCTGAATCAGTGGGGAATTGTATTAGTCTTGCTGCCTGGGGCTAGACCACCAGCCTAAAGACTTGCAACCCCCTACTGCTCCGCAGAAGAGCCAGGGAATCACACATGGCTTTGCAAAGACTTACAGTTTTTCTGAGAAGCAGAAAAGCCTCACCATTGTCCCCTCTTTATGTATAGGGAAACGGTACAAAAGGAAGCAAGGGAACTTGCAGAAGTCACTGGTGGAAACAAAATTAAAACCAGGAGTCCTGACAGCCAGGCTTTTAGTTGCCAGACATCACAAAAATCTGCTTGTGATAGCCCTATGTACTCAGAAGAGTCCGCTAAACTACTCTTTTGACACTGAACTTCCTAATACTGCTCCTTCAGACAATCCCAAATACCTACTGGCTCCTCCTCTTCCTCATGGAGTGAGAACGTTGAGCGCAAGGACATGTTGGACTCAGAGTGCAATGAACGGACGGAGATAGCAGAGTCAGAGCGGCGTGGGGTGCTGATCGGAGGCTTCAAAGAGATAAAAACCAGCTCTTGTTATTGCAAATAACTCCCCCCGCTCCAAAACCCTATGCACAGACTTGAAGTGCAGTCCCCCCCCTCCACAAAACTCAGCTGCTCCATTTGTTCATCCACTCTGCCAAGCTGCATTGAGTGGCCCCCCAAAGTAGCACGTCTCGCTGCTGTCTGCCCTTCCCGGCAGCCGGGAACACTGCACCACGCTCAGAAACAGGACAGGCATCATTCAGGTTTAACTTACTAAACCAAGCTGACATCTAAATTCCAAGCACATAACTTTCTCAAAGGTGCATTTGTTAGTATACTTACCGTCCGCACCCACAAAGCAATGGTTTGGAAGAATTAATCCTTCACAGAAAGCTTTGTAAATCTCCCCCAGAGACAGCTACCAGCTTCTGCAATTGCGATAATCCCTGCAGCAGCACTTGTTGTTTCACTCGCTATCTAACTTCTGCCAAATTTCTTTGCGTAAGTGTGGAGACTTCCTTCTATTCAATTCAGCAACAGACTGGCTTTGTCGCTTCCTGCTCGGGAGGGGAGAGCTAAGTGGACATTGCACGCACCAATCAAGAAAAATCCCACCGGTTGCGGTGGCCTTGGGATTGGTTTTGAGGGAATGCTGCCACTGGAATATTAACCAGCAGCACATCTCTAAGGGTGGAATATCAACCAGCAGCGCATAGCCATGATGCAATTGGGCATCAAAGTGAAACCAGAGACAATTCAAACCACGGGGTGATTGGATTTGGGGGTCTGGAAGAACCAGTAGCACAGCCACTGTTGGGTTACTCTGGAAGAGATGCTGCTGGCAGACTAGGAAGATTGAGAGAAGCAATAAAAGTCTTCCAAGGAGCATAACGGGAGGACTGACAAAGAAAGGGCAGAACAAAGCCATAAGCTTCAGATGCTTAGCATCAAGAGATGACCAATGCCCAGGCTGCCTGCACATATCACACCTATATGTGGCTTGACTGTAGCCTGTATCAGTCGCAAACTCCTAGAAGTGCTGGCTGAAAGGAGCTCTGGAGATCGCTGGCCCTGCTGCCCACTCAGAGAGGGACTCGCCCTGGCCCTGCATCAAGTGAGCCCTGGCACTGCCCCGCTGCAATGGGGAAAGCTGCACAGATGAGACTCTGCTACCTCGGGTTCCTGTCTTGCACTACCTCGTGAGCAAAATGGTTTTTTTTCCCTCATGTTCAATCTGAACCTCACAAGCTGCATTTTGTGTGCTTGCCCAGGGTGAAAGTGTGTGACATCAGACCCGAGGACAGACAAAGGAATGCAAGAGGCCAGTGGGGCAGTCAGGAAATTCAGGAATGAAAGGCATAAGATGAGCTTCAGAGGCTGCTGCCTTCCCCAGAGACAGACTATACTGCAGCCTGAGCACAGTCCTTGCTGGGCTGCAGAAGAGGAGCAGACCAGGATCCTGATGGTTCTTCACACTACTTTGCTTCTTAATTTTTACGATACTTGGAGCCTAGGAGCTCAGAAGCGCTGTATCTGCTTAGAAGCCAAAGCATAAAGCTCTCTTTCTTAAAGAAAGCATATTTATTGGCTAAATATGTAAACCTTGAGGAGGAATGGTTATAACGAGGTAAATCAATTTTATGTGTACCCATTAATTTTATTATTTTCCTCTGCTAGTAACAGAAGTTATTAAAATAACAAGAATGACTGTGCATAGTTCCCATTCTGGAGGCGGCAGAGAGATCAGGACAGCAAAGGCAGGCTCTGAAGGGAGGCAGTTTTACCAAGAGCAACATCCTGCGTGGATCACCGATGGAGAGGAGGGGGACTGCAGCCCAATAGTACTTCCAGGAGGCAGGGGTGTGAGACACAGCTGAGCTAGGCTTGTGCAACACTGTGGGCTCAGCTCCCTGTGTCCTGACTGGGCTAACACTGGTGTAAACTACGCAGGAGTGAAACTGATGTGCTGAGAAAGGTCACTCCACTAGGGCTGTAGTGACAACACTGAATGGCAGAGGCGTGCGCTGGCGTTTACTGACCCTCTAGGTATCTGCAGCTTTTCTTTTTGCCAAGCAAACAAGGCTAAGATGCAAGAGACCTCAGCTCTACTGGATTAGTCACTGCACTGCTTCCCACTCCTGGCCTGGCTATTTAGTCTGAGCTTTGCCACACTAGGCGTGTGTAGAGCAGCCAGCACAAGGGGACTGACCGCAGGGTGCTCTTGCACTGCACACAGAATAACACAGCACAAGGACCACAGGACCCCCACCCTGTGGGCATCAGCCCAGACTGGGGGGGGGGCCCATATGCACCAAAGCCAAGGAGCGCCAGGCCCTGCTGCAGGGGCTAGGTGGCACAAGTGGCACTGCTTCGGCCAGGCTTGGATTTGGGAGGATCTGTCAGAAGGGTCCCACCTCCCTACATCTGTGCCAGGGTTATTTCTGCACCAAACATCAAGTCCATCTTCAAACAGCCCAAGGATGGAGTGCTCAACTGTCTTTTGATGGAAGATGGATAGCTTGCAGCTGGCTGGTAACTCAGTCAAGCCTCTGGTTCAGGGGTGAAGCTCCCTGTAAACAACTGAGACTTTGGACAGCCAGTCAGCTCTTCTTCCATTAGTACACATTTGTCCCAATATTCAGCTGTAATCTTTAGGCACAGTTCCCATCACGTCGGCTACAAAAGCAGCCTTCATGTGAAGGCTCTACCACAGTCCTCGTTCCTGCTCCCTGTAGGCATAGCAAGGCTGGGAACCCGTGGCACTGTTTTCAGGAAAGATGACAGGAGCTGCTCAGTAATCCCTGCCTTGCACACAGAACACACTGCTCTGCTTTCAGTTTCATTAACAGAAGCTTTAAAAAGAAAGAAGAAGGGGCGGTGGAGGTCACAGGAGGCTGACTCGTCTCCAGCTGTCTCTCTGATGCCTGACAAGCCCTTGGCAGCTTCTGGAGAAGGGAAAACTTAGCGATGAGGAAGGGAAATCCCAGATTATTTCTTGACAAAGCAAAGGAAGCTTCCTAAAAGGGTTAGTGAGAGTTTGTCTGGAGCAGCAGGCAGAGTGGGGCTGTGGCGCTGCTGGTTTGTTAGCACCTAGGGCTGCAGGCTGCTTCCTGAACTACTCATTAATCCTCTCGCTATTTTTGCATAAGAATATTTAGCACTCCAGGGAAGGTGTGCTGAGACTGCCCAAGAGGGCTGAGGCTCGGTCCTAGGAGAGATCGCTCATGCTCTTGGCTGCATGCCTCAGTTTGCCACACTGTAGTTTTCAAAGGAGTCAGGGGGCTTCTCCATCAGACGTGGCTAAATGTAATGCCCCCCGCACGCGCCGCTCCTCTGGAAAAATCCTCACCCGTGCTCTGCGACAACTGCACAGCTCATGAAAAGGGTGCAGCGAGTGCAGCACTCAGCCCATGAGACCAGTGCTGACAGCCAAGGGCTTCCTGGAACAGTGGCCCGGCACCATGGGGTCAGTGATGTGATGGAGAGTTGCATTTGCCAAGGACACGAGGCAAATGTTCAAAGGACTTTTTGAAAAAACAAACACACGCTCACATAAAACACAGCAAGATCTCTGAGCAACAGAAGGAACTTTATAGGATGCTGACAATAAAGCTCTTTGCAATGTGGTGTCAAATTTATTTTAAGAAGTGTTGCAGCTCCATGCTGCTGCTGACCCCAGTCTCTGCTAGTGCCTAACTTCAGCAGCAGCAGTGATCCATCTATCCCTGGCTTGGAAGCTGGGTCTCATAACCTGACAAAGTCTACAACTTACTTTGAGGAGCCAACTAGTCACATGGTTAAATCTTAAATAGGAGCTTGTAGTTACAAGATGTGGCTGGAGCACTAGGGATAGGAGAAGTCAAGGCCTCAGAGCTATCTGTCCATTCACTGAGGTTTGCTTTGCTGTTGCTGTTTTTGATTTGATTGATTTAGCGGATTTAATTTCTCTTTAAGCAGCTAACCCTGTTCAATCACTAAATTCCCCCAAAAGAAGCTACTCAGAAATGAGCATGATGAATGAGAAAGCTGGGTACAAAATTGGGAAGTACTTTTCTGCAAAGGTATTGCGAGACATGGGACTGGTTTGTGTGAGAAGACCCCGATGATGTAATTGTCAGGAGCAGAGCATAGCCTGTGGCATCTGACATCCCACTCTGCAGGTTTCAAACATGCTCCCTGCGGTCAGAAGCCCCATCTGGAGGTGTGGCATCTGACATCCCACTCTGCAGGTTTCAAACGGTCAGAAGCCCCATCTGGAGGTAGAAAAAGGAATGGATTTTCTGATCCTAACTGCAGGGCCAGCTGTGCTGCTGGATGGTCCATCCAAGACACCCTGATTGAGACTGACCATCCTCAGCCACAGCCCCCAAGATCGCTGACAGCAGCTCTGTTTTCTCCCGAGCTCAGGAGACCCAGAGCACACAGATCACTTCAGGAGGCAGGTACACCCTCACAAGCAGGCCTGCAGGATTTGTAGCTCCCGGGCTTTGTAACCACATACCATCTTGAAAGCACCATCAGCACCAGCCTAACACCCCAGGTCAGAAGCAGCCTCTGTGTCCCCACTGCACCAACCCCGGGAGCAGCCAAGAAATGCTGAGGCTGGTCCCGCCTCAAGTGCGGACATCTGCCTCCCATGTAACACAGTGCATGGGAATGACGAGGGAGGCAGGGAAGTCCAGAGGAGCACCCAATGTCCCTCATTTGACATATAATCAGCTAAGCCAGTCAGCAGGGCGGCTCCTGGCCACACTTACCATGCCATCGTCCTCATCTCGTGGGGAGTAGGTGAGTGTGCTGGAGGAGGACGGAGTCCGACGATGCTGTTTAAAAGTATTGGTCCCGTCAGCTTTAAAGCAAATTAAAAAAAAAAAATAAAAAAAAAATCAAGTATTTAGGCTCCTCAGTAACATTACCAAGCTACAGGTCAGTCTCTGTAGCTTTAAGTGTTCCTTGAAAAAGAAAAAGACTAGGGATTCCCCAATTCCAGTTCTTGACCTGGATACGTCAGTGCAGACAGAACAATCCTGATCTCTGATAGCTCACTGAAATGTATGCAGCCCTTTGAAGGTAGCCTGCCCAGGAAAGAGCACAGATAATATTCTACCGGGACCATAGGTTAAAAATACTATTAAAAGGAAACCTTATACCTCCACATATTTCAATCACTGACAAAAATTGCTTCGACCAAAGGAGGTCTGGATATTCCTGTAGCACAAGAGAAGCATGCTAAATTAAATTGGATATATTTGTATAAAGATAATATTACTGACTTATATAAAATTTTTAATGTAAATATTCAGGAGTCCAAAACCATCTAGAGTCCAGAGTCCTGTACAAATGTAATCCAAACACGTCCCGTTGCCTTATCTAAATCAGTGTCAAGTGCCACAGTTTATCTTTACTAAAGTAAGGATATTTTTATTCGAAAATGAAACCAGACCTCTTCCTACAGTCACGCCATGTGTCAGGGCTCAGACTCCTCACCTGCTGGGCTTTGAGGAACAAAGCACATGAATTTTAAACAAGCAGGGACACTTGCACCCCCTCCTGTCTGAGTTAGAAATGGCCATGGGGGTTTTACCAGTGTCCAGAGTGACTCACAGTCAGGCAGAGAGTGAAGATGGGAATTTTCAGTGCTGGTAACAATTGCATGAGAAGTCATGGAGATAAATAAGATTTGGGACTGAGCTCTGTATCAAACACTATTGTACTATCCTAATTTCAGCGAGGGCCTCCCAGTGGTACTGTTAAGTCTGCCTAATGGGAGAAAATTTCTGTGCACGCTCATCTCCATCATGCCTGGTGATCAGACACCATGTTAAATAACACTCGGCCTGCATAATACTAAAACCAGCACTTTGGCACCTGTCTTAAACACAGCGATTCTCCAAACAGCTTTATGATCTGTAAAAGAACAACAACTGGTAGGAATCACACATAGTGCTCTGGGGGAGAAGCTCGATGCATGAAATACGCTCACCCTTTGTGATGGTCGTCACAGCAGAGTAGGCTGGCCCGAAAGTTGTTTCCATTCTTGTCTGAAACATTGACAAAATGAAGGTCAGTGTGTATCACTGCAGCACAGCCCAAAGTCTTGCTACCTTTACTGAACTGGGGAAAAAATGTACATATATATTCCCAATTTTTCTCTGTGGATATTGTGATTTTTAGAGGCAAGAAAGTACCGTATTTTCAAAAGCCATCTTCATTTTCTCAAAAGAAGGGATGAGAATATAAGCAGCAGCCCTAGCCCCTATCCTCTGCCGACACTGCCGAGCCTTACCCCGTTAGTGTTTTCGGAAGTAGTGATGTTTGTTGTGCCACTGGAAAAACGATTGTAGCGAGCGTTCTTGTTTGAGCTCATAATCTAGGCCAGCACTTGTTAGTCATGGGAAGTCTGCTCTGTGGAAGAAGAAAGACAGAAAAAGAGTTAGGTTCATTGCACATATTATCCTGGGCTGGAAGAACAATGTCCCATAGCATTAAGTCCAAGTATTTACTTAAGCTCTCACATAAACCTGGATTTTCAGAAGCAAGTGGCAAGGTCAAAGTCAGGTTCCTTCAAATCATTCCTGGATAGGCATTCAGCATTTTCTAAAGATATGGTATCTTTTAAGGTGACTCCTTAATCACCCAAATACTGGAATACCCATAATTGTTAGCTGCCTTTACAAGTATACAACTGTTTTAACAGCAGATGAGACTTCTCAGGAGACTGCTCTAAGACAGACAGCATTCCCCTGGTCAGGACACACATCAATCTTTTAAAAACGAGGGTATGTACCAGTTGTGACTTGACAGTCCCAGCAGAGAAGAGCACTATGCAGGCTCTGTATCTGGTCCCTCCCCAGTCTGAGCATCAGAAAGCAGGTTACCTGCTGCTTCCCAAAACACTTTGCACAGAGCAGTGATTAGCAAGCAGAGGCCTAAAAGGGAGCCCCTTCCACAAGACACAGCAATTGTGAGCGAAGAGCAGACTGTACCACGGCAGGCAGAAGGATTTCAGCGGAGGCCACGGACACGAGCCTGATCTTTCAGCGTGCTGGGGAACTGTGAGTGCATGGAGGGCAGAAGAGGTCTCTGGATGTAAAGCTATACCAGTAAAACCCTTATCCCATTAAGTGTGAGGCTCAAGCTGAGCTGGCCTGGACTCCAGAGCCCAGCGAGCTTGTTCACGCACAGCTTTACAGCTCAGGCCACCTTCCAAGCACACGATAGAAACATCCCATTTGGTCACCCGGGGCTTTGCTTTAGCACAAGGGGTTGTGACTGCCTTCTTCCCTCCAGGACCACCCACCCCCAGATGAAGGAAGAGGAGCCCTGGAAGCTCAGCAGCCCCACATCCTCAGGTGGGTGGCAGAAAGGGATCCCAAGGGATCCCCTTTCCCACGCAGGCTGTGAGGAGCTTTCTGGTACTTCCAGCCAAGGAAACCAAAGCCTAAACTTCCCTGCATCCCCAGAACTTAAGGCTGCCTCATATTCGAAAGTGTGATTAGTGCAGGCCTCGTCCTGTTCTTGTGATGAACTCAGTGGGAGTTTTACTATTTAATTCAAAAGCCCTGGGCTGTACTGCTAAAAGCCAGGGCTAGATCTTAGCAGAAAGCAAAAAACCCATGTTTGATTTAGTTATATTTGCATTAAAGGAATTATTTCCAGCACAGTCTGATCTATGAGGTCAAGGAAACCATGAAAGAAACCTAACTTGGAGTTTGTGATTCTGGATCTCACTCCCAGTTTCTGCCCAGAAACAACCAGCAAAAGTCTGGATCATCACCCAGAAAGAGAAACCCTCTCCCCCCAGAAGTCAGCAGAGGGGCTCATTTATCTTCCTCTGTTGTTTACACAGTTTTTACTAGGTTCAAGTTTGCGAAGTCAAGTATTACACAATAATAATCTGCAGAAACACATGGAGTTTGCTTTCTTTAACCTCTGTTGAAACCTGATGCTGGCTTCAGGGCACAAAATTTTGCTGTTGTCCCAGCAAATCTGACAAGATGCTCTCAAAGAGTGTCCTTCAGAGCCAGGGTACCCATAGGAAGGAGCTGCACCTCCTCTCTGGCGCCGTATGGAGATGCTTCTGGCTTGAGCAGAAGTTTCCATCAAAGACAAGGGCTCAGCAGGGCACTGAGCTCTCCTCCCAAGCTGCCCCTTCATCCTTGCAGCTGAAAGGCACTGCTTGCACTCGCAGGTGTCGCAGCCTGCCCAAGGAGACAGGGACCCTGTGCTCCAGGAATAAGCTGCTCACAAAGAATCCAAATTAAGAGACCCGTTTCTGTCCAAGCTATAGTTAAGTCTTGTATACTCTCACTGCCAGCAGCAGAGTCCAAGGGCTAAGCAGACAGACAGCTGCAGTGAGGACAGACAGGCCAAAAATGGTTTACTAAGACATAACCAAAACCCTTTTTTACAGGAAAAGAGCCAACCACCCGCGAAGGGTGCCTCGGAAGAAACACCCCGCAGATGCCTGCGGCCAGCCGATGCAGAGCTCCCAGTCGCATTCAGACGTGCCTGCTTCTGGCCCTGGCTGAGATGGCACCGCTCTGGCCAGGCTTTCGCACTCCCGCTGCTCACATTTCCAACTTTTGGGGAGGTGAAGTGTCTTGGGTGTTTCTAGCAGTTGGTTTCTCTTATCTAAGGGTGACAAGCCTAACCTCCAAGCTCTTTATAAAACGGAGATTATTTTGATTTCTTCACTTTACAAAAAGGGAAACTGAGGCTCACAGAGAGAGATATGATCATGCAATGTAGCAGTGACCCAGGACTTGCCCCAGGCCTCCTTAGGCCCAGCCCAAGAGCATATGTACCTTTCCTGCAAGCCCCATCTGCTTGTGCACAGGGCCAGTTGCGTCCTGCACTCACGTTTTAAGCGTTATAAAGGCGACGCTCAGGATGTCCTCGACCAACACTCTGCTAATGGCCAAGAGCTCAGCCACGCCTGATGCAGCACTTCGTGTTGCTCGCTGCAGTTCTTTATCGGACAACTGTCAGGCAGCCAGATTACAGCAGCAGCACAGCCCAGGGAATCGCTACTTGGGTCTAAACTCTGAAAAATGTTACAGCCTAAAACATAACAAAACCAAAAAAACAAAACCAAAAAAACAAAACCAAAAAAACAAAACCAAAAAAACAAAACCAAAAAAACAAAACCAAAAAAACAAAACCAAAAAAACAAAACCAAAAAAACAAAACCAAAAAAACAAAACCAAAAAAACAAAACCAAAAAAACAAAACCAAAAAAACAAAACCAAAAAAACAAAACCAAAAAAACAAAACCAAAAAAACAAAACCAAAAAAACAAAACCAAAAAAACAAAACCAAAAAAACAAAACCAAAAAAACAAAACCAAAAAAACAAAACCAAAAAAACAAAACCAAAAAAACAAAACCAAAAAAACAAAACCAAAAAAACAAAACCAAAAAAACAAAACCAAAAAAACAAAACCAAAAAAACAAAACCAAAAAAACAAAACCAAAAAAACAAAACCAAAAAAACAAAACCAAAAAACCAAACCAAAACCCCAACCAAAAACCTCAAAACCAAACCCAAGACCGTCTTAAAAACAGGGATCTGCATAATGTTTTCCGCACATTTGAAAGCGCTGTCCTGGCCGTTTGCAAATGCCAGATCCCTCAGATCACGGAGACGTGCCGAGTTTAAAGCTGGGTTCCAGCAAGTGAGAAGTTTGGCATCAGCCATCAGGATCCTTTTATTCCTCCCAGGGGTTCCTCCGTGCACAGACAGCAGAAGCACGGGGGGGCGGGCGGGGGAAAGGGCAGACAAAGCTTTTGGGTAACACACTGGCTGTGCCCCCATGAGATCCGAGCCCCACTCAGCCCCTTGCTCCCTTGCAACCTTGGGCGAGCCACTGGAGCTCTCTGCTCCCTCCCTGCACAAGTCTCTTTAGTTTACCTCTTTTGCACAGTGTATCAGGACTACAAAGCCTGAAGATGAAAGGATCTTTGGATATTTGTGCAGTGTCTAGCACAAAAAGGTCTCCACCTCAGCTGGGGCCTCCAGACGATGCAGTGCTCATAAATAATGTAAAGCCAGTACTTCCATGAGCGATGACACAAACTGCCACATTTCCTGCGATTTCATGTCTCAAGGTTGCATTATCTCAGGTTGAGTAACATGCACGTATCCTTACAGTTCCCCTCCTGTATAGGTTCCCTACGCCTAATGATACAGCTAAGCTCACCAATCTCCAATGGAGAAGGGATTCAGCGCCCTCCTCCTCCTCCCACGTTGGGGTGGATATAGAGGGACGTGCTTTTCAGAAGGGAATTCATGATTCAGAGAACCTCAGCAGCATCTACCCAACCACCCCTATCCTGCACCACTTGCAAGGAAAGAGCAGGGGATGGTCCTACCTCACCAGTCGTGACAGCATTAAGGGAACCTGGCATATCAACTATTCCTACTGGGTTTTTAAGGCAAACAATCACTCCCAGATGGAAAGAGAGGAAGCCCATCCTTATGGAAGATTGTGGGCTGTCTGGACACGCAGGCAAAAGCTTCATCCCTTTCCCATTTTCAGGGTATGTACTGCCTTCAAACATAACAGATGGAGACTCAAAAAGGCGATGGGAAAGCACTCACTGTGGAGCAGAGAGACAGGAAAAAAACAAGAATGGGGACAACGAACAGTTTGAGTAGTTTTGTAGTATCATTAAACGTAGGATCTGATGTGCAACAAACAGTGACATACAGGCAGTTGGGCTACTGCAGTCAGGGAGTTATGGCCCGCCAGCCAAGGATGAGCATGACCCTTTAAATAACTGCCTTTGAAACTTCTGTGCCGGTGTCCACCGTGGTGCGGCTCACGGGGCAACCCAGCAGGGCACAGAACTGCTGACTGCTGAGAGGCGGTGAGGAGGCACATCTCAAGTTTCACTCTGTCCCAAAGCCCCGCTGAAACTGATGCAAAACGCCTTCCAACTTCAAGAGATCTTGGATAAATCCAAAGTGAGGAAGGGAACGCAGGCTGGAATACAGGGATTTCCCACTCATTGTTTATAAGCATGTCCTGCACTCTGCAGCTTGGCTGAGCAACCTATCTGCAAGCAGCAGCAGGGAGCCTGCTTCGTGTCTTCCCTGAGCAGAAACCAGAGGAATGCGAGCAATGGAAAAAACGTCAAGTGGAACATCAGCCAGGCTGCGGAACGCCAGCTACCACATGAATATCTGATTTCAGCCCAAATCTCTGCAACCACCATATAAAGGAAGCATTTCAACAGAGCAGACACCTCTCTAGAGCACTGTCTGACAGCTTCTTCACATCTCAGTCTTCCAAGAGGTACTGAGAAAGGCCTTTTCCAACTGGTTGCAAACAAGTTAAAAGGAGGCAGAAAAGAGCTGATGGTGTCGACATTAATACCAGCTTCCTACAGCACTTGAGAAAATCTCCACCAGATCTCAGAACCTTGGCTTGGCATCTGAACCCTGTCAGCTATGCTGTCCTGTGCTTCCAGGCCCAGAGGACGAGCATCCCTCCTGGGTGGCTGGTGTCCCTCCTGGGGGCACCCTGCCCCGGCCATGGGCGGCTCCTGCCCCTGCTCCGACTGCAGGCAGAGCGCCTCAGCCTGCAGGGTCCAAGCAGAACCGTGTCCTGAGGAGATGCAGATTACGACACAGTAAAAGTATCAAATATTTTGTGTTACAAAACACGTGCACTCTGTGACCTAGAAGAAAAAACTAAGATTTACTGGAAGTCACGGAATCCTTTGGCTTGCTAAGTCCTTCTCAGATGACCAAATACAAAATCCAGAAATCCCCTGAGCATCTCCAGCAGCTCCGCAGAGCAGCAGGTGAGAAGCCCTCATTCACCCAATTTTCTGGCCCAGGACTCTACAGGGTCAGGTTATGATTTACAGCAAAACAGGTTGCAGAGGCACCCTGACACCTGCAGTGAGAGGACAGGCTCTGTTTGCTCTGAAAAGACATGGACTTCTGAAAGAATTTGTGCGTCCTGGCAGCACAGCAGCACAGGGCTGCCCTCTAAACCAGAGAGGCATGCGTGGACCCCAGTTTGCAATCCCAGCCTGTGATCCAGACTCTCCTTGCCTTGAGTTTGTTTGTTTGGTTTTTTAACATGCAACTTTAGAGTGTTTTTGACAGTAAAAAAAAAAAAAAAAAAAAAAGAGGGGGAAAAAATCTACCCTGAAATAAGGAAGCTGTGGGGACCCGCTATTTGCTAAATCACACGGCTGACAGTAACCAGAGGCGAGGGAGGGGATGGGCTAGGATTCAGCATTTGCACACCACAGGAATCAGCTCAGGTTTTTAAGACTCAGCAATAAGAAAAGACTTAAAATTCCTACTTTAGTAATCCAGGCAAGGAAAAACCTGACCAGTAGTAGTTGTACAGACAGCTGGGGAAAGCAGTGCTCCTTCTCCCCACTGCGGGGGCCAACAGGATCAGCAACAGCTGGATGTTTCATGCCGCTGCCAACCCCATCGCTGCACCTCAAAGCAGGGAGGGGAATCACCCCCAGGACAAGTGTCCTGGCTGATCCTCTGGCCATGCCAAAGAGTTTGCCCATGAGAGAGGTCTGGCGGGGCCGGCACAGGTACCTCAAGGGTCTCCTCTCCTCTTGGCCCCCAGAGTGCATACACATACCTGGTTATTCCCAACACTCACCAAAAGTTCCTTACAGCCAAACTCAAGATCAAGGCCAAGGCTCTGAGGGGGGATGTGGCATGAGAAGAAGGAATGGCAGAGTATCTCGTCCTTCACAAACATCACGTAACCTGCCTGGTCCCAATTAGGACCCAGTTCCTAATGTGGGAAACACACCATCGCAGGCACATTGGCACTGCTGGGGTTTGTGCTCCGGCTGCTCTCCAGTGCAAGACACAGGCACGGCACCAGATCCCACAGGTGAAACGAGGCATCATGGCAGAGTGGCTGGCAGACACAGTGGCCCATCGCAGAATCCCAGAATGGCAGGGGACCTCAGGAGATCACCCAGTCCCACCCCCCTGCTCAAGCAGGCTCACCCAGAGCAGGGGGCACAGGACATGGTCCAGGCAGGGGTTGAATATCTCCAGAGAAGGAGACTCCACAGCCCCACTGGGCAGCCTGGGCCAGGGCTCGATCACCCTCAAAGTCAAGAAGTTCTTCCTCACGTTCAACTGGAACCTCTTCTGCTTCAGTTTGTGCCCATTGCCCCTTGTCCTGGCACTGGGCACCACTGAGAAGAGTCTGGCTCTGTCCTCGTGACACCCACCCTTCAGATATTTGTACGTGTTGACGAGATCCCCTCTCAGCCTCCTCCAGGCTAAACAAGCCCAGCTCCCTCAGCCTCTCCTCGTAGGGGAGATGCTCCAGTCACCTCATCATCTTTGTAGCCCTCCTCTGGACTCTCTCCAGTAGCTCCTCATCCTTCTTGAACTGGGGAGCCCAGAACTGGACGCAGTGCTCCAGATGGGGTCTCACTGGGCAGAGCAGAGGGGGAGGATAACCTCCCTCACCCTGCTGGCCATGCTCCTCTTGATGCGCCCCAGGTTGCTATTGGCTTTCTTGGCTACAAGAGCACCCTGTTGTGCTCATGGTCAACTTGTGCACCAGGACCTCCAGGTCCCTCTCGACAGAGCTGCTTTCCAGCAGCTGCCCAGTGTCTCTTTGCCCACGCTCTTTCCAGCCCATGCTGCACAGTGCCTCTTCACCAAGCAAACTGCAAGCGTCTCCTCCTTATGCAATCAACAGCCTGTAAAGCTCAGTGACATGTCCTACATGTGCTTTGTTCTTTTTTTCCCCTCCCTCAGTTCATTGAAGCCGTCTCTAAGGTTATGAACCCCTGCGGAAACTACTGGGCTGGCAAAATCATCCACAGCAGGCGCGTTTGCTGGAGAGCGAGGCCAATGTGTGCAGCTGGCCTCGTGAGAAAGGCAGGCATGGGGTTATCCCGCTCCTGCTGGGAACAGGCTGTGGGTGATGTGAATTTCCTTATTTCACAGCCTGGGTATCTATGGCACAAGACACAAACTTCCGTTCCTCTTACAACATCGTGGCCAGAATAGGAAGGGTTACACATCGTTGAGAGTATTGGTACATTACTGGGGAAATACTCTGACAAAAACTAAAATGCACCATGCTGCTCCCACAGCCCAGCTCTACAGGTCAAGGTCAACGGCAAGGCAAGATGGTGCCGAGAGCAGGGGGTCTGCGTTTGTGGTAGTCCACGTGGTGTAGCCACCATCGTCCCCTGCTGCACTGCAAGCTCTCCCACAGCCAGGTCTCCTCTGGGGGAAGCAACAGGGCTAGTAAATCCAGTCCAGTTTGGGCAGGCTCTTTGGGCACTTTGTTCTTCTGCAGCACCAAGGCGTTGCCCAGACTTCTACCTGTGAACTGATTCTCAATGGCCCACAGCAACCTGGAAGGGAATGTCTCAGACCAAAGCACAAAGGAGATAAGATTCATCACTTCAAATGCCAACTCTTATATGGAGACAACCATGGGACAGTCACTCTGGCTTTCCTGGTCAGTGTCTCTGGTGGAAACAGCACTCATTTCATAAGTGCTTGTGAACGTCATGAACAGGGCTTAAAGAACATGGCAACAAGGACTATTCAGCATCTAGTCTGACTTGTAAAACACGGGCTGTAAGAACGTGCATGAGCTACAGCAGATGACGGAGATAGACATCTCTCAGTGCGGTCACAGGACAGGAAGCAGAGGGTGGAGCTCAATGGTCGCTCCTCAGGTTAGAGAAGGCTAAGCAAGGGCTCCTCCAAGAACCACTGCTGAATAAGCTTTGTCAAGGTCATAGGTGAAGATGTTGAATAAAGAGCGAGCAGAGAAATTGCCAAGTTTTCAGATGACACTAAGGTCCTTTGAGCAGTCAAATACCACGGTGACGGTGAGGAACTCAAGAACCACCTCACAAAACTGAGGAGATGAAAAGGTTGCAGTTGAGCTTTTACAGAGATAAATGTCAAGCAATACATCTAGGGAAAATAACGAAAGCAGGCCTATGCAATGCTCATTCCCGATCTGGCAGCTACAATGCAGGAAAAAGATGCTGGAGTCTCCGCAGACAGTTAGCTGCAATTCTCAGCCCAGAGGACAGCAGCAGACAAACAAGCCAACGAAATGCTGAGCACCATCACAAAAGCTGTGGAGAACAACTGTGAGAGCATCATTTGGGTGCTACAGAAAGCCTTGACGGACCTGTCTCCCAAGTACCGTAACAGTTCTGTTTTTTGCTTCGGAAGAAGGCCACAGTGTAGTTAGAGAAACTTCAGGGACTGACAGATAAAACAATCAATGGGACGTAGTCCCCAATCCAACTACTCTGAGCAGTGGGAAAATAGGAGGCAAATGGATGGTAGAAAGTGGCCAGGTTCATGTGCTCTCCATTAACAGCATCCATTTTCGGAACTGGGTCTAGGCAGACCGATGCTCTGACCCAGCTGGGCATTTCTTACATTCTTAGGGTGACCTCTCTGAGACCAGGCTCATACACCAAGAGGTGCAGCCAGTGCTAGAGGAACGTAAAACGCAAACAGCAGTTGAGCCTTACCAACAGAGCATGGCATTTCATCTGGTGGGGCTTTGCTTCTGTGGAACAGAAAGAGTCTTTTTACTGTTTACAAGTTTTTGCATTGCTCTTGAAAGTTACACAAACTTTTCCGAGCTACTCAAAGTGAGACCACTGTACTGAGCTGTCATCAATAAAAATAAAAGTGCTATTTTTAATTGCTGCTACTTTTACCAGCTCTTCAACTGACTGCAGAGCTGGAAGAGCACATTCAACAGCTGTTTGAACGCTGTCATTCCTTTGTGCAAATGCAGTTCAGAAAGGGAAATAATTTTGTATTCCTAAAGGCTAATGAGTCCTTGGGATAGAAAAACTTTTTGCAATACTTCACATTAAAACCTGAAGTGGTAACTTTCAGATGTGCCTGTAGTGGGATCAGAAGTGATTGCTCTGGTGGAACAAAGCATGTCACTTTTCCCCAAAGACCTAAAATCAAGTTAGAAGTTTGCAGAACAGAGGCCAATGTTCAGTGCTGTTTCCATTGACACAAAAGCCATACTCAAAGCTTTACTTCCATTTTAGGAAACCTGGAAGCATCCACCTACTACCCCATTTTTCTTACGCATAAGGTCGCAGACCAGGTTTTGGTAGTGCCTGACCCCTGCACCCGAGATTAGCCTGACTTGGCTCAGTACCTGGCTACCAGGCTGACAGAACCAGGCACGCTTGGAGCTCTTCCACACAAGGCCCTTAAAGAAAGGTGCTTTAAAAGTCAGCCCAAACACTACAGTGCTGCATGCTGTTCCTTTCACAGCTTGCGATCCTTCTTCCCACATATTCACTCAAAGAACAGACCCATTTGGGGACTTTCATATCATTAAATTGTGGATTTGATTAAGAAAAAAGAAAAAACCAAGCCAATCCAGCCCCCAAACCAACAACCTCCTATCCCTCCAAGACAAAAATCTCAGTCCTGCTGCTGTTTCCTGAGAGGGAATGGGTATCTCCTCTGTGCAAGGCAGGTCATGATACAAGATATCATTGACACAAGGCATCTCTGAAGATATCATGCCAACGGTATCCTGGGCTGCATCCCCAGCAGCGTGGCCAGCATCGAGGGAGGGGATTCTGCCCCTCTGCTCCACTCTGGTGAGACCCCTCTGGAGCCCTGCGTCCAGCTCGGGGGTCCCCAGCACAAGAAGGATGTGGACCTGCTGGAGCAGGGCCAGAGGAGGCCACTGAAATGATCCGAGGGCTGGAGCCCCTCTGCTACGGGGAAAGGCTGAGAGAGTTGGGGTTGTTTGGCCTGAAAGAAAGAAGGCTCTGGGCAGATCTTATTACAGCCTTTGAATACTTAAAGGGGGCTTATAAGAAAGATGGGGACAATCTTTTTAGCAGGGCCTGTAGCAATAGGGCAAGGGATAATGGTGTTAAACTAAACCAGGGTAGGTTTAGACTGAATATAAGGAAGAAATTTTTTATGATGAGGCTGGCGAAACACTGTCACAGGTTGCCCAGAGAGGTGGTGGAGGCCCCATCCCTGGAAACAATTCAGGGTTGGGTTGGACGGGGCTCTGAGCAACCTGATGTAGTTGAAGATGTCCCTGCTCATTGGCAGGGGGGTTTGGACAAGATGGGCTCTAAAGGTCCCTTCCAGCTCAAACCATTCTATGATATCATACTTCAAAAGCTAAGGATAGTCACCGACACAAATCACACCAGAACTGGTGCTAACTGGTCTTCCTCAGCCTTGTGGCTGCTGAGACCCCACGGGGTTCTGCAGACCAGCTGAGGCTCTGCTGCTGGTTCCCCTGCTGCAAAATGGCCTGCAGGAATCTGGTAGATAGATGGGCTTGCAACTCATTTTAAAAAAAACCCTTAAGCCATGCCAGGTCAGCAGCAAAGCCTGGTTCTGCAGAGATTCAGCCTCTGTCCTGGCAGGGCAGTACACGAGGAAGCAAAGCCTCTGTTTGGAGAGCTTCAATCTTGGTCGATCGGTTCAGGAGCAGCACAAGCTAACACAGAAAATCCCCATACAAACAGACCCTGAACTCCCTTGAGCACCTCTCACCTCCGCGCTGCGTGGTGCTAACATGAGCACTTCAGCAAGGCTGTGACCGAGACTTGCCCACAAAAAACCAGAAACTAGTCCATCCTCATCCATTCTTGTCCCACCCTTGACCAGTAACTTACCAAAGTTCAAAAGCCTGCTCTCAGCTGGCCTGGGAAAGGAGTTAAACACCAATAAATGTACTAAGATTTTAGCAGACGCTGCATCCTGTCTCCTCCAAGGAAGCTTCTCTTGCCTGCTCGTTCTCCTTTCCTAGAGCCACCCTGCTAGACCCAAGGCAATCAGAGTTTCTTCATTACTCCATTCTGCAATTGCGGTGCAGTCACTGAGGGTTTTTCCAACTGCTTCGCCTCACAGGTGGCTGCACTCCTCTGGAAAGGTTTAACCGCTCCTATCGCATTATGGGATTCTTCCAGATTAAAGTCCTAAGAAACCTGAGCCCATAATCATTGCTCCAAACGCATAAAGTATCGCTTCCACCCCCTGCTCCCCCCAACATCCTCCAAAGCTTGGAAATTCATGACACGCTCTTGCTGTGCCCCCTGGGTGCAATTAGACCATGTTAAAGAGCCATCTGAAATGCATCAGCTCCTTCACAAAAAACCCCAACCAAACAATCCAGTAAGTTTCAGTCACCTGCTTTTTTGCTGTACTGTCTCTCCTTGGACTTTGCCACTGAGAACAAGCAGAAGAGCACAACGCAAGACAGCTATGTTCGCTGCTAGGGAGTGTTAGCCAGCGACTGAGAAAGGGAGAAAACCATAGTGCTTTACAGGTAGCCTGGCAGCTGGGCAAAATACAATCAAACTAGCGACGTCCTGCCCCTTGATGAACAAGCATTGAATCCTCGATTCCTGAAGAAATCAGTGGATGTGGACACTTCCACCACGGCAAATCTACTGACAACTTTCAGACAGAAGGACCATCCAGTGCCCCACAGCCACCTAACACCATGCTAGGAAAGCTGGATTTAAATTACTCCCCCGGTGTACCATTAGCAGCTGTACCGTCGCCACGATGACTTAGGATGCAAGGGAGAGGCAGCGGGAGATAGGGCCTCTTCTCGCAAACCTGGCTTCTCTGCTCACAACTTCACCTAAAGAATATCAAGGATTTCCTATTTCTGAAACCACCAGAAGCAACCTCAGAAAACGCTTGCTGGGTGGTTGCACAGCCATGCGTTACACGTCCTTGCAAAGGTCACTCTGAAGGATCACAAAAATCAGCATAATACAGCTCCAGCTAGCTGGACAGGTGACAGGTACCCACTTCTAAACTGGCGCTGGATTTGACATACCTCCTGCTTCTACGCTAAGATCTAGAGGCAGGCATGAAAACAGTTCCTCCCTCACTACTGTCCACGACCGCTGAAGCACAGCAGCCTCCCGGGGAACGCTGCTGACACAGCCCCGACATCCAGCACCCAGGGCAAACAATTTACCTTGCAGGAAACTCACCATCGTCTGCCCAAGCTGGCACGGAGTGGCAAAGCCCAGCAAGACACTGCCATGACTAAGTTCCTGAGTCGCGGGCAGGCTTTTCCTCAGTCAAAATGTCTCTTTCGCTATCTGTGTGCGTGTATGTGTGTATCGCTCTCAAGTGATGTAAACAGAAAGGCATGCAGAGCAGTGGGCGATATGTAAATTCAGCTGGAAAATCCCACAGCTCAGCCAATCTCCGAGCTGCCTCACAGCTTTGCCCTGGCTGCTCTGAGACTGAAGAGGTTTAGTCCGGTGCAGAAAAAAACACCCCTCTCTTAGCGCACACAGATTTATTCCTCTGATCAGAGAAACCTCCAGAGACAGGATGGCCCATCGCTCACTTTAAAGGGAGTTTGAGTTTCTCACCCTCTTTAGATAGTTTCCAAACTATTCATAAAACTATCATAGAATCACAGAATCCCAGGTTGGAAGGGACCTCAAGGATCATCTGGTCCAACCTTTCTAGGCAAGAGCACAGTCTAGACAAGATGGCCCAGCACCCTGTCCAGCTGAGGCTTGAAAGTGTCCAATGTGGCAGAGTCAACCCCTCCCCTGGGGAGATTATTCCAGTGGGTGACTGTTCTCATGGGGAAAAATTTGCCTCTCACATCTAATGGGAATCTCCCCAAGAGAAACTTGTGTCCTCTCCATGGGACTCCTTGTGGAAAGGGAGTCTCCATCTTCTTTGTAGCTACCTCTCAGGTACTGGTACATGGTGATGAGATCCCCCCTGAGCCTCCTTTGCTCAAAGCTGAACAAATATCAAGCAGCCTAACAAACAGCAACACAGCCTTTGCTTGTAGGGACAAACTGGATTTCCCTAATCCAGTTAACTAAGAATTGCCACAGGAGGCAGAGCTTTTCTGGGCCAGTGAGCAGGGCTCACCCGAGAGACAGACACTGACAGTGGGTGACTTCTACTGCTTGGATACCCACCCCACGCAGGAGAATGATGTGCTGAGGCTCTGTCAGGAGCAGGCACTGCTCGGAGAGCCCTTGCCCTGTGCCAGCACCCAATACACCTCCTGCAGTTTTACACAAAGCAGCAAGGTAACTCTGACAAAGCTCTGAACTCAGGCTGGCCACTGCCTTGGGCTCCTGAGGGAGTTGCTGAGCTTGAGAGAAGGGCAACGCATACCCCTGTAAGCAACCACCCGCCTCCTGCCAGGTGGCCACTATGTCCCCAATCCATGGACACAGGGCCGTGCCAGTGTGTGCCTCATCATGCCCATGGCAAAGAAGTACAGCCAGCGAAGACAAGGGGCATAATAATCAGGAGGGAAGAGTTCTGACAGACTGAACTTGTCCACATAATCTGAGTATTTACTTAGTGAAACTAGGAAGGATTTTCTCACAAATGCCTTTTGCCTGGCACAGCTGGGCTTGGCTGAGACAACATGAGAGGCAGGTATGATCACGCTTCGGGAAATGCCACAGTCATGGCTAGCGGGGGCTAGGAAGGTCCCGCGGAACAGGCAAACACGCAGCCCACGAGGTGCCTAACTGCTGAACGCCAGCTGAAGTCAACTGAAGCTGCAAAACGCTCAGCACTGCTCAGGACCAACCCCGGCTGACAATACAGCCACTTCATGCAGGGCAGAACAGGCACCAGCACCATCACATGGTGCTTGGCAACGCCCCAGCAGCGGGGTTGTGTTTGTGGAGCCCCAGGAAGGGAACGGTTGACTGCAGAAGGGCTTCAGTCTGGGGACACAAACACATGTGGTGCTTCATGAGGGTCATCTGAGGCTGCACTGCCACAGGAGCAGGCAGTCATGGGCCCAGCCCCACCACTCTCGCACTGCAGAGTGTCTGGTATCCCCATGAGATCCCTTGGGTCAGAGAACCAAACTGCCCGAAAACTACAGATTTGGCTTTTTTTTTTTTTTTTCCCTTGGGTTCAATCAACATCGTGAAAATTTATCATTGGGTGTTATCAGTGAAGGTACCTGCATTCCCTGACTGAACGTTCTGGTCACTCTGGTTTGACTTAGGTTTCCCACTGCCACTTGCTAATATTTAACCTCCCTCATCGTGAAACGTTCCTTTCTGCAGGACAGTCTCACCTGCAAGCGATCTGCTGCTGCACACTGCAGCAAAGCAAACCGCAAAGCCGGAGCTTTCTGTGTGGTCATGGCTGGATTTACCCTGGCTTTTCTCAGCCTTACTCGAGACCAGCAGTGCTCAGGGTGGGGGACCCCAGGACTCGGAGGGGGACCCAGCAGACTGCAGACAGTTCCCTGCTCCTACAGTTTTCTGCAATGACACTTAAGGAATCCCAAAACTCTTTGATCTTCTGCTCCCTACATGTGCAATGAGGACAGCGCTCTCTGTTCTCTCGCTCCTTGTCAATGGGGTGATGGCCTGCTCTGCAGATGTGTGGTTAGTAGACTCCTGTACAGTACTCGATACAACGCAGCCCTGGTTTTTGGGGGTTATCTTCACAACAACGCACTTTCTGTGAACTACCTCCCCTCCTCATGCAGCTCCCAGGGAGCCGTGTAAGGGCTGCCATGGACATGGTTGACGTTCTCACGCCACTTGCCCTTAGCAAAGGCTTTCTGGAACCGTCCTTGATGCCCACAGACCTCTCCCTGCAAACCCAACAAATGCCGTGGGTGTAAGCAAGAGTCACCGACAGAAAAACGCTCGAAGCCAAAATGCCACAGCCATTTAACGGGAACACTAACTGCTTAAGACAGATTGAAAAGAATACATCACCGGGGTGAAAAAAGAGGCAAAATTAAAGTGCTGGGATTGAAACAAAGTGTTTGGCAATGTTGTCAAAGTTAAAAAAAAATAACTGGAGGCCAGAGTTCCTTCACAACTCACCTATCCCCTAGAGGGTGCAATAGCCTGAACCTGGCTTGCTACAGACATACCAAACCCAACTGAATTATCTGCCATCTTTCTTCTCATGCTCATCGGACCCCAGCAGAGCCCATCTGAGCCGTTGTCTTTAATGCCGACAGAGCTCAAAAGCAAGCTGAACTGCAAGGAGGTCCTCACTTCTGGCTTTCACGCAACACAACAGGATCGCCAGGTCACAGACACGGATCAAACCGGATAAAAGCGTTTTGACAGCAAGCCCGTCGGAGCGCAGCGGCTGTGCGCTGGCAGTAGAGTAAGGCAGAACCAAACAGTGCGCTTGAAGTGGAAGGGCGATAGCGCAATTGCGCTGCCTGCTCGGAAAGGAGATGTGTAATTGCCTCGGGGCAGTTACGGAGAGCTACCACCAAATACCCTACGTTGTGCAAGTTGGGAAAGCGAAGCACAAGGCAACGCGGTTACGGGGAGGTCGGGAGAGAACCGTCAGCAACACGTGCCACAAGTCGGACAAGTCATGGAGCAGAAAAAGGCAAAAG
>NW_009258618.1:41184-47226 GCF_000687185.1 Egretta garzetta | reverse complement strand
GGAGCACGAGTGGGGCTCGGGCCGGGTGAAGGGGGAGCTGGAGCGGCTCCTTGGTGGCCTCGGCCTGCGTAGGCCGCAAGCTCTGGAGCAGAGCGAGCGACGCAGCTCCGGGTACGGCTGAAAAAACCGTACTCTGCTGGGGTTGCTCTTTCTCCCGCTGTACAACCTGGGAGCCAGGGCAGTGTCTAAAGCACGAAAAAGCAGCTGCAGAAGTGCCCGAAATACAAGAAATCACCAGTCATCGACTGTTGCTCCACGGTGGCTTGAAGCACGTGTAATGGCAGGCGCTGGGTGCAGCAGCGTGGGTGATGAGAAGGACTCAAGGGCACCAGTTCTCGCAGTATCTGTGAACTCCAGTGCTAGCTTGTGTAGGCAGCTAGTTTAAATCCTTGAGGCTAACTAGCTTTTTAATAAAGTTTTTAAAAGGTTTGTTTTGCTTTTACTTCTGTTCTTCACAAATCCCACGCGGGGTGGGGGGAGGGCGCATGTAAAACCACAAACCAACTTAAGTTTGTGTTTAGGCACCCAGCAGACCATTTCTCCTAATGCTGTTCACTTGAAGGGAACCAGAGCATCTTAAAACCTGCACTGTGGCTTAGCTCTAGCCCAGCTCCTGTTAATTCTTGCTGGGTGTGTTGGAGCACCTGAACCTGTGCTGGCAGTAGAAGGATCTAGGTGGGTTCAAGAACGAGCCGAGCTCTTCGAATGGTTAAATGGTGTGGGTGTGCTATGTTAGATGATCAAAATACTATTGTAGCCACAAAGATTATTAAAAAAATTTATTAACAGGAATGAAACAAAAGCTGTAAACAAAGAGCCAGCAAAAATGGAGGAGTTGCGTGTAATGCCGAGTCCTCTGGCTTATTTGAATGCACTGAGCCATTCTTCATCACCTGGTGGCAGCAGAGGCCTGTGTAAGGAGATGCCAAGTAACAGTCTGAGGAGGAGCTCGGCCTGCGGGCACTGGGAGACCGGTTGTATAGAGCGAACTTGTGACTGGGAGTGATGGGGGCTGAGCCTGGCTTAAAGTTTAGGTGTAACACCCCAAATGCAGTTCTGATGTCTCTGCTGCAGTGGCGTTAGCTCCCAGCAGGAGTATTTAAAGCACTCCAAAGGGGAGCATTTACATCTTACTTGAATTAGTTTTTAAACTGGTTTTGGTCCCAAGTAGAGCTGTAAGCTTTTTCTTCAAGCCTGCAAGACGCAAGGCTCTCCTGCCCCGTGAGGAAGAGAGAAGGCAGCAACCCGACAGGAGCCTTAGGAACACTGCTGGCTATTTTTGCTTTCGGGGAAATTCCCTGTAGCTTCTGGGGTGGTGTCTGCGCAGCGACCGGCGCTGCTCCTGTGCTGCTAAGGCCGGGCTGGCTGGGAAAATGCAGTGCTGGCGGCAGACTGGGGCACAGATCCGGTATTGGAGCTGCTTTTAGAGCCGCTCTGTGCCTCTGCTGGGCTGGCCCTTCCCTGAACGGCTGGGATACCAAAACTTAGCCAGCTCAGGACTAGAGGGGGAAAAAAAAAAAATCCCACTCCCTTCTTTTATTTTGTAACCTCAGCCAGCAAGCGGGCGCTACGCAGCCCAGAATGAGGGTGGAGGTGGCTGTAAGATGAGCGGCTTTGCGTAGGAGACATGAGTCAAGTAGCAGCCACAGGAGCGCAGCAAAGCTCACCAAAGCAGCATGAAACAGCGCGTTTTACAGATTCCGTGCCTGCTTTTTGACAGCACTCGATAACGTGCGGAGCCTCCCTGTGTTCTGTTGCTACCTGCGAACAAATCTCAAGAGAGTGCCTGTGGCAGGCGTTACCACCTTTTAGAGCATTTTAATGCCTTTAAGGGTATTTCAGAGAAAGTCTCAGCTGAGGAATGGATGGCTGCTGCTCAGGCGAGATTGCCCCGGTGCTGGCCATCCCCTGGGATCGGCTGCGGTGGGACCTGGGGGGGCCCTGCCTGCCATTCCCCCACTGCCCCTGCTGCCAGCGGAGCTCGCCTGCTTCCTCCTGCTGTGCTGGCAGCAGGGGCCGTGCAGGAAAGGTTTGGGGTTTTTTTTTTTTCAATAAATAATTTAAATAAAATCTAAATCAGACCGCTGAAAGACTTATTTCTCTCTAAAAAGCTATTTAGGAAAAAAAAAATGCTCTGACTGCAGTAGGTTTGGTTTAGGATCCTTTTTCATTGTTATCGTGCAGGACCCACTTTAAGCAGTAGCTGCTCGTTTTCCTGTAGCTCTGAGGAGCCCCTGCCTGCCCAAATGGTGCATGGGAGCTGCTGAGGGTCTTTGCACACGCCAGGAACGCGGTGCCAGAGCCAACACCCCGAGCAAAGCACAGGGCAGGGGCGTCCGAACCGACTGCTGAGAGCGCTGGCACTTGGCTGGGGAGTGGAGGATGGGTTGTTTTATTGTAAGCGTCCCGTTTAGGGCAGCGCGGGGAGGTTCGATGTGGTGGGCACCCGGTGTCTCGTTTGTGGAATTCTCAGAGAAGGAAATTGCCAAAGGCCAAATGCTTTGGCCAAATTCAAATTTTTACTTAGAAGGGCATCTGTAAAAAGAAAAGCCAACTGCCTGACACAGACCAAAGGGGCGAGGAGTCCATCGAAGAGAGCTGGCAGAGTCTGAAACCTGCGGAACCGATGCCTACAGCATCCCCCCAGCTTGCTTCAGTTAACAGAAAGAGCTGTCCCAAGACGCTTTGAAGATATCAAAGCATTCTTGCAGTCTAAAAACGCTACCACACTTACATGAAGGTATTTAGAATAAGCTGCGATTTCTTCTCAATTAAAGTACTAGGAACAGCAGTAGTAAGAGAACCGAAGCCTTTACCGAACAGATGCACATCCAGGGAATCGCTGTGTGCCAGGGAGGTTAGCAGGAGCTCGCTCAAACAGGCGGCTAAGCTCTTGTCTTCTGCAGGGAGGAGGAGAAACCTTCATCGAGGACGTGTGTTACACCGCTCGGAAGATGGACGGACATAAGTAAGCGACAACAAAAATGGTTGCCTCGAAAACAAGTCCTTCCTGTGTGCCCCAGGCCAGGGGTCTGAAAAGCTGAATTCCAGCTGCACGGGGAAAGAAAAGGGAATTCGGGACTTTTTCCTACCCGGATGTTTGGTGCGGAGAAGGCGCTCGTTCCCCTTAGTCACACCGTGATCCCTACTAACACTACAGAAGCCTCGTAACGCTCCTGGCTGCTGCTGAACTGGTTGAGACAGCCGGGTCTACCAGCTCCGGCCCTGGAAGGAGCGACCCCAGCCCACACCAGTCCCTTCCTGAATGCCCACCTCCCACCTGCATGGGGACAAGTGGCTGCGATCCAGGTGGGAGCGACCGGCCAGGGAAGCTGGAGGGCTTGCGGTGCGGATGGATGCGACGGGGGCTCAGGGAGCGGTGCCTGGCATGTGGCTGCAGTGTGGCCAGCATCCGTCCCAGCCGAGCGAGGTTTTTCTGCTGCTGCTTCCATTCCCCCTGTCTCCACTCACCTTTTAGGCAGATACAGACACGACAGACAGACATGCACACACTGTCCACGAGGAGAGAGCACAGCCACAAACACTTGGCATGAGTCTCTGTACAAATGCACCGGGCGCATTAGGACCTGCAGCAGCCCGAGCCTCTCACTTCCTTCTTCACATAGTCGTGGAGCTTGAATTTGGGCTCGTTGGGCAGCTTCATGGACCTGTGCTTCAGTTCCCTGTGGGAAGGGGACAAACTCATTACTTTTCTGCCTATGCCGCTTGCTTTTAAGCTGCCCAGCCCAACTCAGTTGAACCTGACTTGGCCTAGATGGTTGGCTAAAGCTCCCCAGGACAAGACACTTCATAGCTCACGTGGGACGGCAAGTACCTGCCAGCCCAAGAACTGGAGGTGGGAGCCCAAGGAACGAAAAGGTGGGTGACAGTGCCAGCCTTTATCTCGAAGACTGCTCTCCCCCTCTGTGGGAGAGGTGCCCAGCACGGCCGCCGCACCAGTCACTTACTTTGCAATGGCTGTGAACGCTAATTCAACATTGAGGCCGCTTTTTGCGCTGGTCTCCATAAAGGGCACGCCGTACTCCTGCGGGACAAACACACTGGCGTCAGAAACATCACCTGGGGTGTCCCCAGGGGCATGGCAGCTCCCGGCTCGCACCGAGCCCCGGCCAACATCGGTGCCCCCTGCGCAAGCTCATATCCCGCCCTGGGAGAGGGGCTCTGCCCGGTGGGCAGGAAAAGCTGAGCAAGGGTTCACAGCTCAGGCGTTTCTTAGGCAGCTTCAGAAGTAATTTTTGAGGACAAAGAAGTGACAAACGTTAGTGGATGCTTAGAGGAATACAAGCAGATGAGGAGGAAGAGGAAAGCAGGGTAAAGGAAGAAAAGCAAAGCGCTCCCAGATGTCTTTTGGGTCAGACTGGTCTCCAGTTCAGCGTCCCATTGGTCTACATCATCAAGCACACGCTGGTGTGCTCACACATCCCGTCGGAGCATGTAACAGCCGGCTCCACCAACAGACACCCTCACCTACCTTGGCTAATTTTTCTCCATCTTCCCTTTTCACCACTCTGTCCTGGGCTGAATCCACCTGCCAACGGTAACGGCAAAGAGCAATTTGGGATGACTTGGAAGGTCAGTGGTAGGCAACCCCCATGCCTCCTTACGCCCTCCCAGGCTCCCCTGCCCGCGGCTGCAGTGCTGTCATGGGACAGAAGGGGAGGAAGAGGAGGCTCCGGTGAAGCCATGGGGCCAGGCTCACCTTGTTTCCCAGTAACATGAGGACCACGTCTTGCTGCGCATATTCGTGGATCTCTGTCAGCCAAGCCTGGATGGAGACATCCAGAGGGAGGAGTTAGCAACAGCTCTGGGAGGAAGAGGAGGAGGATGAGGGGCTGCCCCTGTCCCGGCTACCCTCTGTGGGAAACGCTGCTGTCCCCGAGCAATGCTGGGAGGCGTTACGTGGGCGCAGGGAGGAGGCAGATGGGGATTAGATGCTGTCCTGGTTTTGGCTGGGATAGAGTTAATTTTCTTCACAGTAGCTAGCATAGTGCTGTGTTTTGGATTTAGTACCAGAAGAATGTTGATAACACACTGATGTTTTCAGCTGTTGCCAAGTAGTGCTCAGACTACTCAAGGACTTTTTGAGCTTCTCCTGCTTGGCCAGGTGCATAACAAGCTGGGAGTACAGCACAGCTAGGACAGCTAACCCAAACTGTCCAAAGGGCTATTCCATACCATATAACGTCATGCTTGGGAGGGTTAGTCGGTCGGTCGGTCACGGGGAGACTGATCGCGGCTCGGGGACTGCTCGCGGCTCGGGACGGGCTGGGCATTGGTCGGTGGGTGGTGAGCAATTGCATTGTGCATCATTCGTTTTGTATATTCTGTATATTCTGTTATCATTCTCATTATTAGTATTATTATTATTTTCTCTTATTAAACTGTCTTCATCTCAGCCCACGGCTCTAACCTTTTATTTCCTTCCCGATTCTCTCCCCCATCCCACTGAGGGAGGGGGGAGTGAGCGAGCGGCTGCGTGGTGCTTAGTTGCCAGCTGGGTTAAACCATGACAGATGCAAAATGAAAAGCCCAGCTCAGAAACTCAGCTGTGCGGGGCGGGAGCACGCTGGGTGCCACAGGTCCCCTGCGATTCAGCAGCACCCTGGGAGAGGAGCTGCCTCCTTCCTCACGGCTGGGCAGGAGAAGCCAGCCAGCAGCCAGATGAGCGGGTGCCCTGGGGTGCTGACCAAGCCCCTGTTGCCAAGGATAACAGCAGCCTTTCAACCCTGCTGCCCGCTCCGTCTGACCACAGGCACTTGTAGGACACTAACCCAAATTTTCCCTTGGTTGGGACATTAAGGCTATAAACCCCCTTTTGGAGGATAAGGCTGAGGGTTTGCTCCGGGATGTGCCCCATGCGTGCGTCCCACACACGCTGTCCCTGTGCTGAGCATGCTTGTCCTGGCAGGCGACTGAACCTGCTTCCCCAAGCCATGGGGTGGCTTCCCTGCCTTCTAATCCAGCCTAATCTAATCAAACCTGCCCTAATTCCCTGTAATCCCTGACCCCACGGCTTGAGTG
>NW_009258618.1:34149-41156 GCF_000687185.1 Egretta garzetta | reverse complement strand
AGCCTGTGCCCCGCCTCTGAGCATCAGCACTGGGCGATCCCTGCTCCACCACTGCTCCTCACCCAACAGCATACTGCATCATCCCCATCTGGCCAGGAAAGCAAGGGATGATTTGGGATTAGACCGGGACCCCAGTGCACACGGAGGGAGCCCCTGGGACCCCATCACACCCTGGCTGGGCTCAGGGCGCTCAGCTCCACAGATGGGTTGGTCCAAGGGACACTCGGCCATTCCTGAGAATGCCCTCAGCTCCCTTCTGGCACTGCTCCCCCTCCATCCTTCTTTCCAGTGCCTCACCCTCGCCCTGGGCGCTCATTCCCCCCACCAGGGCCACGGGTGCCCTTGGGCGTCCCTCCCGCAGCCGTTCCTCCTGGATCCCCGAGAGCCGATGCTGAAGTTGGGGCCACGTTCCCCAGCAGCGGTGAAACCTCCAAGTGATTTTTCCATCTGGTTGCAGGATGACAACCTCAGTGCAGACCCACAGCCTGGGTAACAACCAGCACTCGCTCTCCATTACGCCTGGCAGCAGGCGCCTCTCCTTGAGCCATCCAGCTGGAAAATGCCACTGCTGGCCAGTCCCCAGCTCCCATGCTTGCAGGAAGCGCCGGTGACATGGGAGCAGGGTGGCAGGACATGCCCCATCCCCCCCACCGGCACTGTGGGTGCAGGGGGGTGTCAGGCACGGGGCCGACGGAAGGGTGCTCCAGAGCAGGGACAGCTCCAGGCACCTGGGGCCAGGGTGGTGCCAGACCCCCCAGGCACCGGTGTGGCGGATCACGGCTCCCCGCTCCCTGCCCCGAGGTGTTAATGCCGGCACGGCACCTCCCGCGCTACTGAACAGGGTGTTTTTGCAGGCAGACAGCCTGCTCGCCACAGCCGCACATGGTGTACTCCACGTCCAGGACATGAGCAATTACATCCCATTCATTCAGGGCTAATTGCGCCCGGGGCTCACGGTGTGCTCTGCCGGCACTGGCGTAGGTGGTCCCCAACAGCCACACAGGGCTGGCAGGGCGAGAGGAAGGGACACGGTGCCAGGTCCTCCTGCCCCCTGCACAGCGACGGGTGGCATTTGCTCTCCCCACGCCGCCAGATTCAACAGAGCCCTCTGCTCCAACACCGCACCCCAGCACCACTGAAGCACCCGCACAGGGGCTCAGGGGCAGCCAGGGGGGCCAGCAGACTCGGGCAGCACAAGGGGCAGGGATGGCAAGGTCTGCTGGGGGTGAGGAGCAGGCAGCAGGATGCGACCCTCTCCCCTGCCTGGGTTTGGCACTAAGGTGGCAACTAACTAAGGTGGCAACGCGCCCCGCAAGCCTGGCCTTTCGGGACCCGAAGGTGCAGAGGAGCACGAGGGAGCAGCTCACTTGGTAAAGCTGCCTGCGCTCATTTACCAGAGCAATTCTCCAGCCAGTGCTGTAATTACACACAGCATTAATTTGCCAGTGAAGTGAATCCACCCCCCGTTTTATTTGCTGTGAAAGGGAAAACCTCTGTGCATCCTCTGCTGTCCTTGCAGGCAGACCCGCTGTCAAACAGGCGCTTGGTGTCAACCCCCACCCTTCGATTTGGGCTCACACCTCCCACACGCATCTCCTGCAGCATGCACACCCCCCCGGGGCCAACCCACAACGGCCACCCAGCCCATCACACACGACGGATGGGCAGGAGGGGTGCAGGGGGGCTGCTGTACCTGGATGTTGTCAAAGGACGCTTTGTTGGTGACATCGTAGAGCAGGAGCAGGGCTGCGGAGAGAGGGACGGTGCATTAGTGCTGGTGCCGTGGTTGCCGGACCGGAGCTCGGCCAAGCAGAGCCCATGGCTCAGAGTTTGCTCTGTACCGTTCCCCGAGGCAGCGCACGCCCCGCTGCGGGTCACGCCTGGGGACACGGCCTTAAAGCATCACTGGGGGCCCTGCTGTAAAATATAAAGCAACACACTTAAATCCAGTACGGGCAATGCCTTAGGCACGTAACGTTTGCACCTCAACATGCAGAGGCTCCTCCATCCTCAGCGGCTGCTTCCCACGGGGAAACCACTCAGGTGATCCTGATTCACCTGGCCTGGAGTCGTGGCTTGAGGCCCCAAAAAGCCGGAGGGAGGGGGCTGCCCCCCGGGAAGCAGAGGTGGCCGTGCTTACCGTGGGCATCCCGGTAGTAGGCGTGGGTGACGCTGCGGAAGCGCTCCTGCCCGGCCGTGTCCCAGATCTGGAAGGCAGATGGGAATGGGGGGGTCAGCCATGACCTGCAGCCACGCGGGCTGAGGGACCCACCCAGCACCAAAACCAACACCGAAGGAAATGGCACGGTGCAAGCCCAGGAAGCTCCTTCAGCCTTTTACTTCTAGGGACAGCACTAGGAAAAATGACAAGCGCAACAAATATTGAAGCAGCACCTCCCTGCTCCTCAGTGCATGGAGATGACGGTGCGTGGCAAAGGGCTCCCAGCATGTCCCTTAATCAGAAAATCCATCCAGCAGATGGATGTGTGGGGACCGGCTGATTTAATTTATCAGTTTTTAATGCAGCGATACATTTGCAGAGTGCCACGCTGCTGTCAGGGGAAGATCAGCGCTAACGTTGTTAGTGAGCTCTGGGCAAAGGGGTCAGAGAAACGATCCGGTCTCAGGGGGCTGGAGGGGGAGGGACATGAAGTTTCCCACTTGTCCCACGGGCTGGACGCAGGTTGAGCCAGGGGATGTGGATCCCTTCTGAGGAGCTCTGTCCCTCTCACCATCAAAAGCAGGAGCTGCCTGGAAACACCTGGCAAACCCCGCAGGCGCTGCTCCGGTCTCACCAGCTCCAGCTGGAGCCACCGGCCAGGAGGCGGATGGGCTGGGACGGGGGTCACGGCTGCCAGAGCAGCCCCCAGACTCGAGCAGGCTCCCAACGAGGGGAGAGAGCAGCTGGAAGGGCTTGTAAGGCTGCCCCAGGGCAGGAGACGCTGACGGCAAAGGGTGGAGATGGGGGACCTGCTTCTGGGGTGTTCCTCTGCTGAGAGGCTTTGCCCAGCCCCAAACACTCACGGTGGGGGGGGGGGGAGGGGGCAAGGGAGCTGCTACCAGGGCCACGGGGACGTACCTGCAGCTTCACCTTCACCCCATCCACCGTCAGCACCTTATTCTGAAAGAGAAGAGAAAGGGAGGTGAGGGGCACTGAGGGTCCCGGGGGCACAGGTGCAGCCTGAGCCCCCAAGCTGATCTCCGCTCCCTGTTTTTTGAACTTGCATACACCAGTCCCAGCGCCCGATGGAGCCTGATGGAGCCATTTGTGCCCGATGGAGCCATTGCAGCCGGAAAATCATTCCCCGTGTCTGCCGCAAGTCGTGTCTCTTTGGGTAGTTAAACCCTCCCATCTGCAAGGCTGATTTAGTGTGGAGCGTGGCTCGGGCTAGAAGACCTCTGGCAATAAATTAACAAGCACCAGCATCCCACCTTAACGACCTTCCAAAGAGCAGCCAACTACTCCATATTCAGTTAGCAACTTAAAAATAACTCCTCTTCCTGCTGTTTGTACCCATTTTTCTCCCAGCGAGCACCGGTTTGTCTCTCAGGCTTGGTTGTTTGGCTTTTTTTTTTTCCCCATTTTCCTTATTTTTAGCAGGAAAGGTGGGAAGGAGGAGAGGGGGCAGCATCCCTCCGCACTGCCCCACGGGGTTTTCTCCAAAGCCAACAGGAAAGTTTTTGCAATGGCCTGGAGCACCCCCTGGCAGAGACAGGAGCCGTGGGGGGAGCCCCTCAGTGCCCCCCGGGGCGGCCGTGCCAGCCAGCGAGGGCAGGGGATGGATCCTGACCGCATCCCAGGGTGACTGCTGGCCTGGCAAGCTGCACCAGGCTCTCCAAGCTTTAATGAAACCCAATCCCAACAATCCAGCAATCCCAGGGGAAGGAGTTGAGAAGAGATTAATTTGCCTGCTTGATCCACTGAAACCAGCATGGTAATCAGCAGGACATGACAAAACCATCACCAGGGAACAGCGCATCAGTGTGGGATGCCCAGGGCTGCCTTGACCCTGGCCGGGCTCCGCCAGCTCTGCCCCACTCCCCGCCTTCCCCAGCACCAACCGGCCGGAGCACAGGCTCTGCCCTGGCTCACCCCCAGCACCGCGCATGCCACCAGCTCCAGCACCACCAAAACCTTCCCAGGCAAACGGTGGCAGACGTGTGCCAAGGGCCACCCCATCCCACACTGCTCGGCACCACGTACCGGGCACCTCGGGGTGCCAGCGCCTGCCATCACCCTGCCAGGACAGCGCCAGTGCGGCTCTTCGTTTGGATGTTTTTAATTAGGGCAGAGGGAGCACCCTGGCTCCTGCACATCTACGCTCGCCGAACAGTGAGGACACGGACGAGGAGGAGAGGGCAGGAGTGGGCCGGATCGCTAAATTTGCACAGTCTGCTAAAGCAGGCGCAGGGGAGACGATTGCGGTTTATAAATACCTTCAGAGGCAGCGACCGAGACGAGGGAGGGGAGTGATTCACAGCCTGGGAGCGGTAAAAATATGCTGGCAGGCTGCGGGGTGGGGGAGCCGAGACGGGCTCAGCGGGCCGGATGGGGGTTCGGGACCAGCTCGCCGTGCCCCACACATGGAGCCAAGCCTTTCCCCAGGACACGAAGCCAGGGCCGCTGAAGGCTTGAAGGGCTCAAAACTGAGGGTTCCCACTGCCGCCAGGCGAGCCATCGCTGGGGTGCAAACACGTACCATGGTCAACTGCACTGAGAAAATCCGAGCGGAGGAGCTGCCATCCCAGAGCACGGAGAACTGCGCTGCCAGGCACCCCTTCCATGGGTGAGACAGAGCAGATTTACCTTCTGCAGAAGATCCAGTTTCTCCCCTCAGTTTGCCCTCCAAAAACCCGGGTGCTACTGCAGGAGCCGGTGCAGCACCAGAGGTGCTGGCACATCCTGCAAGGCGGAGGGGGTGGGAGCCCCATGGGCTCCACACCAGTGTGATGCTCACCCAAACGCCGTCCCCAATCGGTGGCAATCAGCCGCCGATGTCACCTGCCAGGGACCGCAGCAGGGACACTGTGCCAGGAGCTGCAGAGGCTGGAAAGCTCTTGGCGCGTCCCTGTTGGCCCTGGAGCGCCTGGCTGCTCCAGATCTCTGCACAAGCACCAGCAGCCCTCGCAGGGGAAGAGGACGCTTGGTGTGATGGGTGATGACAAGGGACAACGACACCAGGAGCTTCATGTTAAAACTGCACCAAACAAGCGCCCTTCCTCACGCAGCCCCAGCACCCCCAGCTCGGAGGAGCGTGTGCCGAGGGATGGCTGTGCCCGGGGACGCAGCCACGTTCCCAGCGTGGCCGTGCCCCAAGGGTGACTGGCTGCCACGAGCGGGAGGGAGGGATGGAGCACATGGCCCTGAGCACGGACCAGCCGAGCCAAAGCAACCACAAAGCATCTGGTGAGCAGCCGAAAAAGCTGAAGCTCTGGTGTTGCACCTCATGCATCAACCTCCACTTCAGGAGCTTAATTAAAAGCAAAGCTGGCAGCAGCAGGATTCGCACTAATTACGACTGACCTACATTTTAGGGAGGGGGAAATGCTTAAACCTAATTAAAGGCTGCACATGGATCTGGGCGCTGCTGGACTGGGCTGGGGTGAAAAAATGGGAGCCCCCGGGGTTTCGGTGGGGAACAGAGCAGCGTTTCAGGGCATTTGCAGAGATGCTCCTGCAGGCAGGACACACAGCCAGAGCCGTCCGGAGCAGCGGCTCCTGCCTGCACCCCTGCCTGCACCCCTGCCCGCACCCCAGCACAGGGCAGCTGCAAAATACGGGTGAAGAAGCCGAGCAGAAGGTGGGAGGAGCGGGGCGGTAAAAGGCAGGGGCTGCCGCCAGCAGCACACAGCAGCTCCCATCGGCGCCACGTGAACCAGTCGCCCAAGTCTTCCCCCGTACCACAGTAACAGACTTTCCACCTTCCAGTTGTTATTATTTTTTCAAGGAGCTGACAATTCAATTCCATACCCACAGCCCTTCAAAGGCACAGCTGGGGGGGTTAACAACTAATAAGCATGCAAATACAAAAGACAACGTGTGTCAATGCACTGAAACACGGAACGCGCTGCCAGCGCCGCCAGGCCCGACCGCAGTGAGCGGGAGGTTGTGCTCTTCAGGGCTCGTTCTTAATTTTGCACAGTTTAACATAATCGGGGCAATACTCGCAGCAGGCCACCCGCCACACAAAAGCCAGCAGGGAAGCTGTCCCTGCAACTCAGCTCTGTTGTTGCCCCTTGCAATTTCAGTTTTTATGCGTCCTTTTTCCTGGGGCTTTGACAATGTTATTAAAATACCTTCTAGCAGGGGCTGCAGAGAAATGCCTGGAGCGCCTTTCTTGGAGGAACACGATGCTCATAAGTTAAAATAACCCTCAGGACGTCAGAGTTGGAACCTTGCAGAGGCAGGAAAAATTAAATTACCAAGTGCAGATGGTCCGCAATTAAGAGCGGCGTTATCAACACACCAACGGCCCCGCTGGCTGCAGCCCCGGCGCGATCCCACCCCAGTGACCGCAGCGCAAGCGTGGCCGTTCGCCAGCAGAGAGGAGGGAGGACAAAAGCACTCATGACAGGGTGAAATGGCACTGCTTCCCAAAACGATGACAGACGATGCTCCCACCCAAACCAAGGTGCCCCCACGCTGCTCTCGGGTCAGCTCGGCGATGGCTGCGGTTTGGGTAGTGCCACTCCCCCAATCCACAGGATCCCCACGGTGCCGGGAGTGACCGGCACATCCCGGCCCGTCTGCGGAGCCCGTGCCAGCGCCGGCTGCGGTGTAACCCAGGGTGAGCAATCGCACAACAACCCGGCCACTCCCCGGCTTTTCCATGCATTAGCTCTTTAATTAAAGCCTTAAAAATTAAATCGGATACATGGATTAACTCGCTTCGCAATTAATCTGACAAATAGAAAGCTGCTTGCTGACACCACTCAGGCTCCAGCAAGGGGGAACCCTTCACCCTGGCTGCCCGGCGCCTCACATGGGTGCTGGCTCAAACGATGCT
>NW_009258618.1:27095-34133 GCF_000687185.1 Egretta garzetta | reverse complement strand
TGGCCCCACAGCGGGGAGAGGGGACGGGCGGTGTTTGGGAGCTGGTGGAGGGATCCTGCCTGGCCCACAACCCTGCTCCTCCCCAAATCGTTGGGGTTGTTGCCGGGAGAGGAGAGAAACCTGGGGGGCTGCAGGGTCCCAGCAGGGACCGAGGGCACCCGTCCCCAGTGCCGCTGCTGCGGTGGGCTTGGCCCCCAGCCGTCCCCATCTCCACTTAAAAAATGGAAAATAAAAACCCCAAAGCCGATGTTGTTAGTGCGCTTTGGAGGCAGCCCCTGCGGTTGACCAGGGGAGAGTTCCTGCAGAAAGTGGAAAAAATTGCATTAGCGAATACACATCAAACCCAACCAAAGGCAGCCGGGGCACCGGCCAAGTTAATTAGCGGCAGTAACGGCTCTGCCATGGGCTGCAGGACCGACAGCGCAGCCACCCAGCAAACTTCATTAGGGCTGCGGCGTCATGCGCGTGCACCGGCCAGGTCCCCATCACCGCTCAGGAGCACGTGGGGAGCAGGTGACAGATCGGGGCATCCCTTATTTTTAGGAAGCCAGGAGGAAAAGAGCAGCACAGCAGGGGCGAGCTGGCTGAAGGGATGCTGGGGGACCCCAGCCCCGTGCCGAGGCAGGACCCGGATCCAAATTCCCACTCGGCAAAGCCTGGGGAGCCCCCGCCTCCGTAATCCCAAACGCTCCCATGCCAGGAGGAGCGGGGATGCAGTTGTGATGGAGCCATAGCAGACAGACAAATAAACACCACCTCCGAAAGTGGCTGTAAAAATAGATTAAGGATCGATATGGAAATCTGCCCAAAACAGCAGGACACTGCATTAAATTTGCTCATTAAAACCCTGAAGTTTTCCCACAGGCGCGCGTGCCACTGCCAGCAAGCTGGTCCTGGCGGCTCAGCATCTTCCCCAGCCACAGCAGCCTGGCGCAGGGACAGCCCAGCCCTCTGCCAAGGTCAGGGCTCGAAGAGCAGCCCCCTCCTTTGCTCCTTCAGTACAAGCAGTTCTCAAAAAAACCTGGTCCCTCCAGATTAAAGCAGCCAAATCGGGTAATTTTTTTGAGACTGGAAATGAGAAAAATGTCTTTTCATTTGAGAAAAAAACAAAAACAACAAAACACAACCAAATTTGCCAACACAGGGGGTGCCAGGAGGCTGGGACACGGCGGTGGCAGGGTCTGGCTCTCAGCACGGACCAGCTGAGCAGGCTTTGGGCAAGGAGCCGGAGCTTTTCCCCCCCTCCAGCTCTGCATCATTTACCAGCCTGTGCGCAACCCTGGCACGGCACGGGGAGCATGGCAGCAGCTCGGCGCCAGCCCAGGGCTGCCGGGGTGAGCGAGCACCCAGCAGGTTTCAGCTCTGCCATCCCCACCATGGGGTTCAGCATCCAGGAGAGCAGCCGTGCCCAGCAGCCTGGCACGGTGCCACTGGGAAACCGCGGGCAGGAGCCCCGAGCACGGCTGTGCCCGAGGCTGGTGCCATGGACCCAACCTCGAGGAAAAAGCTTTTCTTGGAGAAACTTCCCTGGCAGCAGCTGGTTTGAAAACATCCTGTTACTCCTGCTAGGGGTACCAAAAGGGCAGAGAGCAGGAGGCCAATATGGCACAAGGATCTGCACTTCTGAAATCAAGATGAGTTTGGCGAGATAAACAGTGACCAGGACCAAATCTTTACGTTTCAGCGATGGCGAGCAAACGACAGAGCAGCAAGAGCAGCACTGAGCTCTCCTCTTGACTCCATGCAAGCTTTCGAAGCATGCCACGGCGGGGCTGCTTGGCCCATCACCGGTCCACGCAGCACCTCGATGGAGAACACTGCCGGCCAGCCTGCCAGCCCCAGCTTAGGAAAAAGCCATTTCAGAAGCACATTCCCTGCAAGAGGGGAGGGAACAGCCCAACGCTGCACTGCAGCCTGCGGAAAGCCATGAGGGACAGTGAGAGCAGGGCAGGGACAGGGATTGGATGCAGGGGGTCCCCTCCCCAGCCGCGCCAAGTCCTGCAGGAGGACAGCCCAGCTGCTGGGAAACATCTTTGCTGATCCTCTTCCTCCTCCTCAGCTGCGGAGCAGCAACAAGTGCAGCTCTGCTGGGTCAGCACTGGCGACATGCCCCCAGGACGCGCCTCGGGGGAGCCCCGGGGGGAGCAGGGCAGCCAGCCCACCCCGCCACGGTTCCCTCCGCCTCATCCCATAAATCTGCTCAGAGAAAAAACCCGACCGTTCATCTTCCAGGGCAGGTGATTAATTTCCTCGGCAGCACTGTGCATTTGCACTCTGCAGCTAAAGATAGAAACCTCTTCCTTGTTTTTTTTTTTTTTTTTCCCAGGACTTGAACACTCCTGCCTGCACCAGAGCCAGCCGCCGATCCCTGGTGCCAAGAACCTTTCAGAAACGATAACGTGTCGGCGCTCGCTGCTCAGTTCAACAGCAGACCCCGCGAAAAGCAGATTAACGCGGCACCTTGTGGCACACAGCACTTCTGAGCCGCTCTGCTGCTGGAGCCATCCCCGTGCCCCCCTCGCTGCCTCCTGCGAGGGGTCACCCCACCACCTCCCCTCTCCCCCTGCACGCTGCGTCCTGGCCAGGGCACAACCTGCTCCGCACGCTGTAGGTGAGACGGGAGAACGGCAAGCCCTGCCCTATACAAATCGCCCCAACCTGTGGTCTCCAGGGGGGCATGGACCCTCCGTGCTGCCCTGCAGAGCCCCTCGCCTCCCCGGGCAGTGCAGGCCCTTGCACCCCACAAATGCCGCAGGGGTGCCGGCAGCACTGATCTTTGTCAAGAGGCACATCCGCTACATTAAAGCACAATTGACATCTCCCTGGCTGCCAGTCCTGCAGGAGATAAAGAGTCAAGGCTCTCATTAGAGCAGACATGCTGAAGAATTAGTGACTTATCTTCTATTCACATCAGTCTGCACATAAAAGGTTTTTCTGGCAAGGAGAGAATCCTGACTTAGGGACAGATTAGAGGTAAAAGGATCTGGTTAGGATCACATGTTTTAAAATAAAGTCATGCTCTGCTTCTCGGCATTGCCCACGGCAGCCGTGTCCTGCAGCCACCCGGCTCCCAGTGCGGTGATGCTTTCCCCCCAGCCTGGCTGCTCCGTCTAACCAGCAAGCCCGCGCCCTGGGGATGATCAAGGGGATGGTTCCTTGAGGGAGGCGCAAGCAGACACAACCAAGACTTACCAATGCTTTTAAGCCCAACAGGGCCACTCAGGCTCATCCCAACAAGCAGGAGACGTGGTCGTGCAAGGCTTTCAGATGTCCCCACCACGTCGGAACAAGGCTGTGCCCCAGCTCCGTGGGCAGCCATGGAAACTGGGTTTTCCAGCCTTAAAAATCCACAGGATAGGATCTGCTACAGCAGCCCTGGAGACCAGAGCCACCAGAAAGCCAAAGCCAGCAGGAAAGCTGCAGGGGCTGACCGGGACCAGCCGGGTCATGGGAGCGGATGGAGCCCGTGGCCGCATCCCTCCTCCCTACCCGGGGACAGTCTGTGGCAGCTCCCCCACCACCCTGGGCTGCATTACTCACCCCTTCAGTCTCTGTTTTTTTCTAATTTATAATAGAAGAGATATTTTTAAAAATATCCCTGCTTACTTCTAAACCAGGCAGCCTTGGAAACAAAGGGGGCAGAGATGGCTCACGCAGATCCGTGCCAATACCAAGAATAAGTAACATGGCGCTCAACATATTTATCTTCATTTTCTTCATCAAGGACATACCGTGCTGCAAAGCAGAACAAGAATCTCTACAGAGCGTTTATTGCAATATCATTTCTCATTTACAGCAAACACAGCGGCTGTCAATGCCGCGAGAATGAAAAATGGGTCATCCATTACTGTTACATAGGGAATTTTTTACTCTGTTCCGGGGGGGAAATAAAGCCTCGCATTGGTTTCTGTGCCACAGAAGCCAGTCCTGGTGTCAGAAGTGCTGCTGTACCCAGCGCTCCCATCCCTGCGGGCGGTTGGAACAACGGGAGCCGCAGGGGCACCCCCAGCCCAGCAGGATGAGCCCTGGGGGGCTGCAAGCCCCCAGCTCACCCCCGCACACCTGAGCAGCCCTCAGGCACGGCAGGCAAATTAGGAAAGATTAATTTTTCCTGCTGTTATGCTTGGTCCAAACATTTTTCATTTGCCCTATCCCAGTCTGAAGAATATTACCATTTCAGAGCTACAAAACCAGCCTTCTAGGCAGCCTCACCTGCCCCCAGGACGATCCCTGCTATAAAACATAGCTTTCCTGAAGGCAGTGGGGTCACTTTGCCTGGAGGAAGATGATGCTGAGAAAGGCTCCGGGGCTCTGGCCACCAAGACCTTCCTGCACAGCACAGCGCATGCAACTGTCTGTACCTGCAGCCAGAGGCACAGCCGGGCTTCTTTGTGTCAGAGGGCTGGCACCTAAAGGGATGGAAACTCACCCAAAGTTTCAGAAAAGGCTTTGCAATCCAATAAAAAAAAAGAAAAAAAAAAAAAATTCAGGTCTGAATATCCAGCAGCAAACATCCTGGTAGCATCTGTACCACAGCATCTTCTGCAGACGACGTTGCAAACAGCATTATTAAATAGCACTTCTCTTCCCTAAAAAAAAAAATAAAATAAGTCTCCAAAGACCTGACAAATGAATCTGTAGCTTTTTATCACACACACGCACGCATCCTTCACTGGCAGCTAAGGCAGACAGCTCTCGAAAGCCGTGTTCTCTCTGAGCAACAAGCCCGAGTCCAGCTGAATCCTTCAAAGGATTCAAGGAAAAGAAGAGAGTGACTGAGCAATTCTAATGAGATTTTCTGAAGTCCATACGAGTCCATTAAGACCCTGGGAATGGCCCACACCAGGTCTCAGTGCTCACCAGCGGGCACTGGCAGGTCCGGGGGGCACGGCCAGGCTGGAAACACAGGGCGGACCCTGCTCGCGGGCAGCCGGGCATGACTGCAAGACACAAGCACTTGCAAACCCATCTTGCAAACAAAACTGAACCAGAACCCACATGCAGTTGCCTTAATTTTTTTTTTTTTTTTGTTGCACCAGGGACGTCCCTTGGAAAGCCCAGCCATGGCCAATAACCCAGCCTGGAGCAGCTGGGTCCGCAGGAGAGGATTCCCACCTCTGTGCCATGCTGCAGGGCTGATCCCCCAGAGAATCAATCGCCCCCTGAAGCTGCACCGCTCCCTGCCGCTCGCCCTCGGCAAGACCCCGGCCATGCCAGGCCCTGCGGGTCCACCAGCATGTGGAGCTTTTGGGAGCAACCTGATCTCATGTGTGTATTATTCAGGAGGGAAAAAACACATCTGCCATGCATTAACACTTGCTTGGGAACAAAGTTATTTTAGGCATTGTCAAGCACTACTCACATTAATTCATGCACATTTATAAATGCAGCACATTAATGTATTTAAGAAAGTTCAGGCTGCAATCCCACCCGCCGAGCCCCAGCCCTGCAGGGAGCCACCTCGCCAAGCTGTGACTTGCCCCGATGCAAGGGGCACAGCACGCACCCCCATCGCAGCGAGACCCAGCTCCCCAAGCTCAGCTCCTCCTCACTAACTAAATTAAGTGCCCTTGGTGCTGCCCTCTGAGTCTGCCAGCACCACGGCACACAGCACCACCGCTGGCACCGCGCTCTCATTTTTGTGCTTGTCCTGCATCCCGGAGCAGGGTGATGACGCAGGGGCTGGTCCCTTCCTGGCAAAGCTCTCTGGAAAGCAGCAGGCACAGCGCTCAGGCCTGGCAGTGCTTGTCCCCCACAGCAGGTCACGCTCCAGTGCTGTCGTGCTGGCTCGTTTTGGGTGTTTGCATCCATCCCTGTAGCTCTCTTGGGTCAGCAAAGCCCCGGGAGAGGCAGCAGCGATGAGCACCCCGGTGCGCACTGCCGCTCAGCCGAGTGCCACTTACCTGCTGCGGTGACAGCGGGCAGAGGGAGGGAGGGCCGTCTCCTCCTTTTATTCCCCTTCCTCACAACACAAACCTCTGGTCCCAGGCAGAGACAGGTGGGGTCGCCCCTCTTGAGGGCTCCAGCTCCCCCAGTTCTGCCAGCCACTGCTGTTTCCTGCAGGGCTGCTGTGCCTGCACCATGGCAATGCACCGCAGGGGTGCTGCATGGCAAGAGACTGCAGGGATGCACCGCAAGGATGCACTGCAGGGATGCTCCATGGCAAGAGACCGTAGGGATGCACTGCAAGGATCCTCCATGGCAAGAGACTGCAGGGATGCACCGCAAGGATGCACTGCAAGGATGCTCCATGGCAAGAGACCGCAGGGATGCACCGCAGGGATGCACTGCAGGGATGCTCCATGGCAAGAGACCGCAGGGATGCACTGCAAGGATCCTCCATGGCAAGAGACTGCAGGGATGCACCACAGGGATGCTGCATGGCAAGAGACTGCAGGCACGCACCGCAGGCACGCCCTTCTCCCAAACACAGTGCAGCAGGATTCACTGGGAAGTGATTCCCAGCCCAGCTCTGGTCCCATCACATCAGCCACTTGTCCCCAGCACACATCAGCAAACTGTAGCAGGTCTAGGAAAGAGCTGGGGAAGGAGACGGCCTTCCCTGCCATACTGGTTTTGGCTGGGAAAGAGCATGGACACCCGTGGCTGGGCTCCCTGGGCAGGGGGAGAGCAGGCCCGTGGGGCTCAGGACCCAGGGCCACTCAAGCTGCTTGGGGGTGGCTTCAGGCCGCGTGTTCCTTCGGCACTTAGAGGAAAAAGAAAAGCCCGCTCATCTGAAACCTGGGATGCGTGATCTCCTGGGAACGCTTTTCCTTCAGAGAGCACTGACTCACGCGAGCCCAAGGAAGCCCACACCCACGGCGTAACAGCATGAGATGCTTCCCAGCCCTGGCCCCGCTGCCTCCACGCACCGTGCACCGTGACCACACGGCACCCCATGGCCCCTCAGCCCCTACGGGAACACCCAAGAGTGTTCGGTTACAGCAAAAATAAATGCAACCAGTGACGGCTGCCCGGGGCGGTGCGGCACGGCCATCACAGCGCCGGGGTCTCTTCCCAGCCCTGCCCTGCTGCTCT
>NW_009258618.1:26290-26873 GCF_000687185.1 Egretta garzetta | reverse complement strand
CCTGCAGCTCCAGAGAGCGGAGTGTGCATAACACCGGGGGGAAAGAAAAAAAAACCAAAAAAACCACAAAACCAAAAAAACCCAAATTAAAGTCCAGCCATCTGGATGCACAAGCATCGGGAAGGGCTCCTTGCACACCCAGGGATGGGACTGGACTGACCCTGCGCCACCTGGGTATCCGAATCCCTGTTGCAAGATGGATGCTCATGCAGGGACCAGCCCCCTCCGACAGGGAGGCCCCTGGACAGGGTCTTCCCTACGAACTCCCCAGTAAGGAGGCTGGGCTGAATTATTCATCCAGCCATGCAGTTGTGTTTTCCCTAGCCACCGGGCCAGGGGAAGCAGTGAGGCACGGAAGCACGGCCGTCAAGCAGCACGGAGGAAGCAAACCCTGGTAATTCAGACCAAATTCAGCATCACAGACGGGCAAGGTCCTGCCAGTGGGATCTGCGCTCCCCGGAGGGAGTGCCGACCCCAACAGCTCTCCCTGGCGTGAGGGGCACCGGGAGGTGGGGTTGGTTCAGCTTCGTTATGGGGAACGAGGAGCAGCAGCATCGGCGCAGGGGCAGGACCCCCCGCTCCT
>NW_009258618.1:24975-26095 GCF_000687185.1 Egretta garzetta | reverse complement strand
CCAACCCGGGCAGCTTTGGCTGCATGGATGCAGCTGGGCACGGCTCCCTGCCGCTCCCTTCCTTCCAATAAAATGTTAAAAAATCCACACAAAACGAAACCAAACCTGCCCAGATGTTCACAGCAGGACCAGTTGCATCCTCAGAGAGGTGCTGCCAGTCTCATGACCTCTGGAAGTCAACCCCCCCGACCCCAGACCCCCACGTCTGCAACACAAACACCTCCACAGCCCGAAGCATCGCCAAGACCCCTGGACCCCAGCTGGGCTTCTCCTCGCCCTGGGACAGCCTCCAACCAGGGCAATGGGCAGCACCCTTGGAAGGTGAAGAAGCACAAGCCCCCAGCACATATTAGTTACGATTGAGAAGTACTTTTTCCCGACGCAGGCATAAAGATGAAATATTTGCTGTTGCTTTCGAGAGGTTCTGCAATCCTTCAAGGCAATGACTCGGTGCTTAGCCAGGATTAAAAATGCTGCATGCCCCTGTTAGACAAACAAAGCTGCATGAGTTACGCCGCTCCACCAGAGATCGCTCGCCGGGAGAGTAGGGGCAGCTCCGTTGCTCTCGGATGGAGCCAGCAGCGTGTACGGCGGCTTCGCTCCCCGGCTCCTGGGCTGCCAGCAGGGCCAGGAGCCACACAGGCAGTGTGGTGCAGCCAAGCAAAGGTGAGCACGGCCCCAGCTCTGCCCAGCCATGGGCACATGATGGCATGGCACAGTGCTTGGCCAGTCCCATGCTCCAGGGCAGGGATGTCCCCATGGTGCCACCAGCGCTGCCCCGGGCAGGAATCCTACAGCTCCCCGTGCTTCCCTGGCTGTCCTCCTCCTCCTTTTCCTCCTTGGGGCTCCCAGCTAGCAGCCACCCTGGGTCCCCCCGCTCGCTGCATCCCTCACCCAACCCCAGGACAACACTGCTGACAAAATATTTTGCTTCTGAAGGCTCTCCAAGTGAACAAGCCCTCCATCCCTAAATTCCCCATTGCCAGACGAGGACAAGTAGACAACTGCTCAGACACACACCGCACTGCAGCTCCTTCCCCCACAAACACAGCTCCAATCCACTTGGAAAGGATCATTTTTCCCTTTCCCCAACGCCCCCCCCCCACCACCAAAGGGGGAC
>NW_009258618.1:16737-24945 GCF_000687185.1 Egretta garzetta | reverse complement strand
AGAGCGGCTGGGCGCTGCCCTTCTGATTTGCTGTGCCGATGCTCAGCGTTACCATCGCAGGGCCCAGCAAAAGCCCCTTCAACGGGAACTGACCTGACCCCTGTCTCCACGGCTCAGGTCTCTCCACCCTTTGAAGATGTGAGGAGGAGAGCGGCTCTTCAGGAAGAGCATCTGAAGGGGCAGGGGTTTTTGGGGAAGGATGAGGCGCAGTCAGTGCCCGGCAAGCTTGGCTGGAGACGGCTCCCCCCGCACCAGCTTTTCGGGAGAGACAGCGATGTCCCACTGCGGCTCTCCCCAGCTCTGCCGAACCCATGACTCCCACCCTCGGTACCTCGCCCTTCCCCACGTGCACATGGAGATCACCGGCATCCACACCGGGAATAAAATGAAGCCTGCTGGGGGCAAATAATTAATCAGCGGTAATGAAATGAGTCAGCGGGGAAGCAGCGAGGGCTCAGAGGGGCTGACCAAGGCGAGAGCTGTCGGGCAGGGATGCCCCTAAATGCCCATCACAGGGGTGGCAGTGGGGGCAGAGGCACCCCAAAGCCCACCTGTCCCCGCCAGCTCAGCCGCCTCTCCCCTCTGCTTTCAAAGAAAAACCCAGTTCTGCACAGCCGAATTCAATATTTTATCACAAATAAAAGATGAAAGTAAAATTAAGCCAAATGTATTCCATTAAATATTCAAACCATTTAGACTTACTCTAGACCCATTTAAATGTTTTATTGGCTCTAAAACGCTCCCTTGCAGGCCCTGGCACCACGAGCAGACCCAGGGTAACGCCTGGCTCCGCACTGGGGCAGCTGATGCTCCAGCACCCGAATTGGCCTCCCCGGGGCCAATTTCTCCCCGGCACCACCCAGAGCACCCACACTGGGGGACAGCTGATGCTCCAGCACCTGAATTGGCCTCCCCGGGGCCAGTTTCTCCCCTGGCACACCTGCATGCCCACAGCCTTTCTCCAGCACCATTGTCCTCCTCGTCCCACTCCCTCGGAGCCTGCTAAGCTGGAGCAAAGCAGGGAGTGGGGCACTGTCCCGCACCCCTGAGGACGCGGGGATGAGCAATCCCCGGGGGCAGCTCCACCGCACCCCACCGTCCCCGTGGGAGATGGGTGCTGTAGCGAGGACGCTCGCATCAGCCGCTCCGCCACCCCACACCAAAACCCAACTCCCCGCAGGGATCTCGCAGGGCCACTGAGCCACCGCCGAAACCTCATAAGCACAGCTTGCCTGGAAGAGAAATTAAAGGATTAAGAAATTAAGCCGTTCTGGTCAAACACTACAGGACTCGGCCCGTGCTTTCCACGTAGGCTCGCAACAGGCTGCGGATGTGCAGGAATTGCATTTTCCACTTGAGTTTCCACTGTGTCAGTCTCCATCCTCTAACGGGCTTTAGAGCTCCCATACAGCTCTAACAAGGAGGATACAGAAGCAGATTAGGGTGCAGAGCTTCACAACGTCCTTCCTTCCACCAGCGGCTCTCAAGGGTGGTTTTTGTTCCTTGCCTGTGCCCTAGCTCTGCAGCTCCCAAGCAGCCCCGGCCTCCGCCTGAGCTAATGACACCTTTTATTTCAACCGCCCTGCGCTGGGACAGACCCGCGGGGATGCCGGCTGTTGGCACACACTGGGAAGCCACCAGCAGGGCTGCGGGAGCCGGGGAGCCACCAGTGCCCTTCCAGGAGCATCTGCCACGAAAACCGCACGTCCGTAGCACTCTCGCTGTCAGCTGAGACGGATGCGAAATGTCACACCCGGATTAAACACACAGCCTATTCCGGGTGGTGTTTCCCAGGCACCGAGGGGGCGGGCAGACACCTTCACACCATCCTGCAAACTGGTTAAGAGCTTTCTTAACTGGGCTCTGGGTCTTGAGGCTGCTCCAGCCGCCCATTTAAAGAGCAACTCGAGCACTTCTCTGCTTTGAAGACATTCATCTTGTTTCTTTTTGCCTTCCCCACGGCAGGCATTGAGTCTGCTGTCCACTGGGATTACCGCCAGCACAGGGGTGTCTGCAGTTTACTGGTGTGCTGTAGAACCGGAGCACGCCGAGGAGGCTGATTATTTTTCAAATGCAAGAGCCAAAGAAACATGAATAAAATACGAGCAGATGTGAGGAAGCGGGTGCAGCCCGCCACGAGTGCTGCTCGCAGCATCTCTTGGCAACTGAGCCCCTGCATGCAAATGACGGGCTTCACCGACTGCAAAGCTGCGTCCCTCGGCAAGAGGGGAGAGCAGCAGCTAAAAGCAAAGCAGGGCTTGGTTTCCCAGGAAAAATGGCTCTTTACTCCCCTGGGAGCCCAGCCTGGGAGCGGGGAACAGGAACCAGCAGCAGCTGCGGAGAAGCTGTGGTCCTGAGAGTCAGACATGACATAAATCAATAAAATCAAGGCGTGTTCTGGCTAACAGCGCCTGCCCTCCCTGCACCGGCTCTCTGGGCCCTGCCTCGCCTGCTGCCGGATTCGGGCAGCACCTGGTCCTCACGGCACCCGTGCCAGCATCGCCTGCCCCCTGGAACCAGGCAGAAGGGGCGGAAAGCACGGCAGGAAAGCTCCTCTGGGCAAATTTAGCCCAGCTTTCCTCATCACCATGAGAAATGCAAAAGTATGAAATCAGCTACTGGCTTCTATTAAAATTCATACAGCAATAGGAGACGCAGAACAAGCTTATTGGAGACAGAGCTGCTGGAAACACAGGCAGGTCCTCGGCCCCGGGTGATGCAGGCAGAACTGAGATGCTGGGCAGCACCGAGACACCCTCCCCCGGTGCATCAGCCCCCGCCCCAGTGCTCCAGTTTGTGGCCCCAGGCACCCACCTAAACCCACCCGGCCGCAGCCTGCAGCAGCCCCCCTGCCCGACCCTGCACACGTTGCCACCCTGCACGGCCGAGCATGCCAAGAGAAGAGGCTGAACGCTCTGCTCAGTGCCCTCAGTCCCTTCCCTCGAACGTTCAGGGCTAATTTTGTATAGAAAGACAGGCTGGAGCTAATTTACTTCCGTTTCTTTCTTCTGGCCTAAGCAGATCCCCTCCCACTTTTTCCAGATTGATCCATCAGAAAATTAGCCCTACTAACGCTCAGTGCCAGCTGCCAAGGTAAAAGCCAGCCCTCGGCTTTCAGATGGCTCCGGGTTGTGCCAACCCTTCAAAGGGAGGCACCACACTGACACCGGAGCATCGCCCCGAGGACAGGGATGCAGGCACCTGCTGGGGACCCAGGGCATCCACACCTCCCTCCCCTGAGCCCACGGGGAGCCAGGAGCAGCCCTGCCAATCCCAGACCGCAACCAGCATTGGTTTGCACACCCTGCACGGCTGGAACGAAGCTTTCCATCTCTCCCGCAAAGTTGAGCTTGCTGGGGGAGTCAGCAGGCAGCCAGCAGCTGCTGTTTTGCCGATGGAAGGTGCACACACATGTGCTACAAAAAATAAACAGAGACGCAAAAATCTCTTATGCAAAAAAAGGTATTATGTACCGCCGATCCCACCCCCAGAGCAGCACAGGGCTGAAAGTAATCAGGAGTCCTTAAAGCTCAGGGTGACCAGCGACAGCTTTTATTTACAGCACGCAGCAGCCGTCCCAGCGGGCGGATTAACTGCGGCACGGCCAAGGCTGGAGCAGAGAGCGCGGCGGCTGCCGGCTCACCCGCACCCAAGGAGGCTGCAGCCGGGGGGACCTGCAGGTCCGCGCAGGGGAACAACCAGTGGAAACCCCACCTGGGCACGCTCGTGCAAACTGGTGGACGCCAGAGCCCAGCCAGCCTTCAGAGGAAACATTCCCTGCGCCCAGCTGCCTGCTCGGGAAGCCCGAAGCTGCACCGAAGCACCAGTGCTGGCTCCTTCCTCCTCCTCCTCCTTCATCTGCAGCACCTAAGCATGCTTTGCACCAGGAGGACGTGGGTTTGCTCCCTCTCCTTGGGGCGGCAGGAGAGGAGCGATGCCGCTACGCACCTGAGGGAAAATGAAGACAAGCCGCCCCGCTCTGAACTCTGCCAGCAAAGCGCTTCCTAATGGTTTCATCCCACTGATTAACACAGAATCCATCTCCCCTGCTAACACAAAGAAACTCATTAGCACCTCTTCCCAGGGAGAAAAGGCTTATTTTTTTTTTTCTTTTATGTTCTTCTCTCAGGTCCAATTAATACAGAAATCTTAACTCGCCCAAGGAGCAAAGCTCGGGCCAGAGCGTGGGGCTGCGAGCATCGGGGCGGCCCCATGGAGCCCAGCTGTCACCGGGGAGGGGGCACACAGCGGGCTCACGTGGCCCTTTGGTTTCTTGGCTTTGGCAAGACGTTCCTCCCGTTAGTTAGCCGTTACAAGAAGACAGAAGTACTGTTGGCTGCGCAGCTTTTATTTCTAACAAGGTTTCTGCTGCATTCCCAAAATTACAGCAAAAGGCAGTTTCTCCAGTAGTGCCCAGAAAGACGGGATTCACCCCCCTGCGTGACAAACCTGCTCCTTTGCAGGAGACCCTTCTCCCTGAAGCTCCTAATGTACGAAGTCGGAAAAGCGTGGACGATGCAGGGGGGACCCAGACAGCCCCCCTGCCCGTCCTGATGCACTGGTGGGGATCTGCAGGAACAAATGCAGCCCCACCGCTGTCCCCAAGCAGAGAAATCTGCCAAGACCCTCCAGCCCCGGGGAAGACGAGGAGGAAGACCTTGTGCCACGGCTTGGCACAGCCATGGCCACACGTGGGAAGGAATCATTAAGCCGGCCATTATCTAGCAATGGCTGGAAACCCCAAAGGCGATGCCTGCTACCGAGACGCCAGAGGCAGAGAGGGTTTTGCCCCCCGAGAAGCTTTCCCCTCTGAGGACAGAAGTTTCTGTTGCTCCAGGCGAGTCCCCCGCTGGGCGCAGGACCCCCCACCCCAGGACTCTGCCTCGCCTTAGGGGTGCCCACAGCGGGGCCGGGGGGCGTGGGGTGGGGCTTGACCCAGCAGCACACCCCAGCCAAACTTTCGATCAGCACCCTGGATGCGCCGGCACCACCACGGCTGAATGGGGAGGGCTGGTGTGTTCCCGAGGAGCTAAAGATGCTCCCGCAGTAAACCCAGTTTGCAAAGGAAGGAAAGCTGAAGGACTCAGCATCTCCAAAGCTAGAAGCCACATTTTGATGCATTTTTTAATACTCTGATCATCTTTATTTCCCTACTATCAGTAGTTTATTTTCCAAGTATATTTAGATCAACATCCTTCTTTGTTTAAGAGACGATGATAAACAAACACAAAGCGAGACATTCTCCGTAACATAAAACAGTAGGAGGGAAAAAACCTAGGGGGGCCATTAGGAATTGTAATGCCAGATTAATTTTAAACGGATTTCTATTCATTTACATTCGCTCAGGCCTACATAATCCATTAGCAATGGCTTTGCATGTATCTAATGGCTTGACATCCTTGAAAATGAGCGGCTGATCCTGCAGCCCACTGGGACCAGTGGACGGACTGGGAAAGGAGATGGAGAGCGGCTGGGTGGGCACGGGGGCTGCCCCCTGATGCGGCTCCGTCCCATCCCAGGGTGCTTTGCAGAGACCATCTGGCATCAAGAGGAGCAGAGACAGTCCTAGAAACAACGGCGAGAGCCAGGCAGCTCCATCCCCACAACGTCCCCAGCCTTTATCCAGGCTCCCGGCTCCCCCGGCCGAGCAAGGTCCCGCGTGCACAGGAGCGCAGCTGCTGCACGCCCTGGCCTTGGCGAGGTCCCCGGAGCCTCCGCCGCCAGCGAGGCTCAGCGAGCGCCGCAAACCCTGCCGAGAAAACCCGATGCACCGACGTACCGCCCTGTGCTTGCTCAGCCACCTCTTGCACCGGTCCAAGGCGAACACCGCAAAACCCCGGCCTTCCCCAGCCGCAACCGCCCACGGTCACAAACAGCCTCGTTTGCTCCAGCCAGAAAACCCACGGCCGAATTCTGGGATTACCGAGAAAAGGAGCTGCAACGTGACAGTTGTGTTGTTAGACAGACCCAAATTAAAACCCAAGCGTGCCCTCGCAGCAGAAGCCTCCAGCATTACCACCCCGGAGCTTCATCTGCATCACGATGCAGACGGCAAGAGGGGCACAATTGCACGGCGCCTGCAAACAGGATTATCTGAATGGAAACGGAGACGTACAATCAAAAAAGTATTTCCACGTCCCCCCCAAAAATTACGAGTGCCTTACAAACATGGTAATAATGAGGTTTTGGGCATACATGTGATCATCCCCGCTGTATAATCTGCCCATTTCAAACCTATTCAGCTCTAGCAGCTCTATTACAGAAGTAAATTAACCCTAATTTGATCGCTTCTCAGTAGCAGTTGTTTCAGTGCTCTCATCAATAAATCACGGGATTTCATGACTGCCCTCAGTATCAATCATTGCAATCAGTAATGAAACGCTTTTCATTTTAAGAACACCTGAAAATACCGTGTAATTACTTTTGTATAAAACTACGGACTCCAGTTTACCAACTTCCCCAAGCCACTGCTGCAGCATCGCTCTGCACCAAAAGCCTGGTTGCAGGACAGAACGTTGCTTTCTTCCTAAAGGCTTTCTCAGCCATTCCCACTTGTCCCTGTACCAGCAAGGTATTATTCACACCCCGGTGAAGCAGCAGCTTACAAGAGACACCCATCTCCCAGAAATCCTCCACAGAAGGGGGAGACCCAAGATCCTGCTGAGGGCAGGCAGGCGGGAAGATGCAACGCTGGTGCATGGCATCACCACCAGCTCTTTGCCACACCCACCCATCACCACCGTGGCGCCAAAGCGGAGCCAAAAGCTGTCGTACAGCAAGATGGCGCAGCCGGTGCCCTGACAGCAGGGCAGGGGGAGCGCAGCCACCAGGCACGTCCCCAGTCCCAAGGGCTGAGCCTCCCCCAGGAGCCAGTGGCACTGGCCAGACATCTTGGGGGGCGGCAAGCTTGCGGTTTGGGGGAAGCAGATGGTTGGGGAACTGGTGGGGGACAGGGAGCACCTGATCCTCAGGCCCAAGCCAGGCGCACTGCTGGTGCTGCTTTGGTAGCAACAGCTCAGAGGAGCTGCCACCACCTTGGCAGCATCCGCAGGGCTCCCTCACCACCCCTTCACAGCCCGCTGGAAGGTTTCTTTGATGCCATCTCTGCAAAGTCACCGTCCCCATTGCTCTGCTGTCCCACCCCAGGGGTGCTGGCTCCTCAGCCCAGGGTGCCCACGGCGGCACCGCAGCTGCCCTTCGCCCAGGGCTGCCTGGACCACGGCATCCCCAGGCAGCCCCCCTGCCCCAGCAAGGTACCACCGGGGAAATGCAGCCAAGAAAAGGCTCTGAGGGCCCCAGCTGGCACTAAAACATTCCCACCTGGCAAAGGATGCTCTGCCCACACTAGGGCATTGCAGGACATGAGCTGTCTCCCCTTCTGCCCCCCATTCCCCACATTACATCCTCTGTCGAGCAGGTTCCCACTGTCCTTGCTGGGACCACACAGCCTCGACACGCTGCCCTTGGGGCTCCCCCCACACTGGCAGCGGGATGCTCTGGTCGCTGCCAACAAACCAGTTATTGTCAAAGAGCTCAGAGACCCCTCTGCATGGCATCTCCCCTCCATGCCAGAGGGAGCAGGGCCACCCCGGCACCATGCCCCCACGTCAGCACCCCAAAGCTGTGCTCAGGAGATGCTTCCAGGAGATTTTGGTCTGTGTCAGGTTTTTTTTGTTTTAAAAAAAACAAACAAAAAACTCTTAAAAACACTGAAACTGACTTAGGGGGATATTTTCACTGGGCAGAGATGCTCAGGCCTCAGCAGTTGTGCTCACATGAATCATCCCTGGGACCCAGAGCAGAGGACGTGCTCCCCCGTCCTCATGCAAAGCATTAACAAAGAGGCCGTTGCGCTGCCGCCGCCACCATCAGACCATTGCTCAGCCCCGAGGTGCCCCGGCTAGAGCCGACACAGGTCAGGATGCCAAGCATTAAGTTGCTGGACCAATATTTTGTCACTCCTCTGAAAAAGCCGTCGCTCACCTACCAGAGCCTTTGGGCAGGGACTGAGCAGGCAGGGGTCAGGAGCCTCTGCCGGGGACGAAGGCGGCCCCCGGGCACTTACCCTGAAGTCGATTCCAACCGTGGAGATGAAGCTGCCGGCGAGGAAAGCGCCATCTTTGAACCGCACCAGCAAGCAGGTTTTGCCAACCCCCGAGTCGCCCACCAGCATCACCTGTGAGGGGGGGGGGGGGGGTGGAGACCAGA
>NW_009258618.1:15709-16639 GCF_000687185.1 Egretta garzetta | reverse complement strand
GGGGGGATGTTAGACACCAGGTTTTGGGAAGGAAGCCCCACCGCAGCCGTTGCCCATCTCCGTCCCAGAAGCCCCATCCCTGGAGCAGGCAGCAGATCCCGTATTCTCGAGGGGAAAAAAAGCACATCCAAGGACCCAGGGGAGAGTGGGGGAGAGAAGCGGGGGCCCCACAGCAGGATTATCCCCCACCCTGCACCACACACGTCCCTGAGTACTGGGCAAACTCGAGACACCTTCCCCCAGTCAGTAATTAACAGATCCCTCGTGGGGGCACAAACACCCCTTGAGAACCAAGAGGTGCTGTCCAGGTGACCCGACAGCCGCAGGGCCCACGCTATCCCCAGCACTCCCAGGGAACACCTTTCTGGGAGGGTGGCACTGCCCACAGGGAGGCTTCAGGGGGCCCCCCAACCACGAGGGCCAGCTCCAGGGGTGCACTCTGCCCTCTGCCAGCAAACTCCTTCAGCAGAACCTGTGCAGCCTCATGGCCACCCTCCCAGTCCTCAGCAGGTGCCAAGGGAGCAGCTCCTGGTGCTGCCTTGCCTCAGTTTCCCCATCCAGCAGCAGCCCCGGGTGCAGATGGGGCAGGCACCCGCCCTGACCTATAGAAACTATGGCAGAGCTGAAACCACTCCCAAACGCAGCTCCCCAAAGCCTGTGCACAAACCACAAGCCCCCCCAGAGCCTTCCTGCCCCCCGGGGCTGCCAACGCCACTCCCCTCAGCAGGACGACAGCTTCCCGCCATCGAGAAATCCCAGAGTACGCAGCCGAGTGGCGTTAGCTTGAAATCGACACCAGTTTGCACAGCTTCACACTGGTATGGCAGGGGTCCCTCTTTCCCCAAAGTGCTGCCATTAGCCTTCCGCGAGCCTTTAGCCCATGACCAAATTTAAATGGTTTTAAGAAGGCACTGCCCTGGGCCACACCAA
>NW_009258618.1:14404-15661 GCF_000687185.1 Egretta garzetta | reverse complement strand
GGGGGAGGAGGGAGGGGGAAGTAATTTTTAATACAAAATTTATTTTTTTTTAAACTTTCCAGACCTCTGTTCTACAGCCAGGTGACCCTTCTTCTCCCCACACAGCACCGCTAAGCCTCAGCCAGGGCACACAGCAGCACCCAGGGCCAGGCTCACACCGAGGGCTTGGTGATCAAGATCCAGCCCCATGCCTGGGACTTGCATTTGGCCACTGCCTCCAGCAGAGCTCGGGAGCCTCAAGAGCAGGGTACGGGAAAGAGAAAGTTTAATAAACCAGGTTTTTACTGAATACGAAGCAGTTTCTCTCTGCTGCTGGTTCAAAACCAGCCAGACCATTAGCAGAGGTTTTGGCTACCCAGCACATTTGGGCTTACCAGAGAACTCATTCGGCTCATCCCTGTGCCACAGTGGCAATCCCCAGGGAAAGCCCCAGCTAAGGCAGGGAGATGCGAGCTCAAGGAGCAGAGGACCAGCATGAACACAGAGGTGGCTCCATTTTAGGGAAGCTGTTGAACCGTTACTGCAGCTGTATCGGGACCAACTACCCAGCAAAGCAACCAAATTCACTTCTTGAACACCCCTCACCTCCTATTCCATGTCCCAAATCTTGACACCACCACAACCATGCCGACTGCTGCAGGCAGTGAGCTCTCCGGCACAGCGTGCCAAGGTTGGACTTGCCATAGCAAACACCGTCTTCTCAAAGCTTAACCCCCGTGCTCAGTTAGGAAGATCTGTCTTGGAAACGCAGTCAGATGGGTCGCGGGGAACTGCAGCCTCAGCCAAAATCGCTAAGCGAGCTCCAAGCTGGGCTTGCATCAGGTCGCATGATGGGAAGGGAGGGAGTGTGTGTGCAAATACGATTGCTCTGCGACTCGCTCGCCAGAATCCGAAGCGGCGAGAAGAAGCCATCCGAGCCCTTAAAAGAACACGCGAGCTGGAGACATTTCAACAGCAGCCAGAGCGGATTCGAGGCGACTGAGGGGATACTGTCACCCCGCACTACACCCGCATTTTTATGTTGTTACAGAGGAACCAGAAGGTTACAACAACTCCTCTGGACAGAAAGCCTTTTTGCCGTTCACTTGCAAAAGTTCTGCAGAAGCAGCGCTCCTTGCCCAGGGCCCCTGCGGGTGCAGCCCCCCGGGGAGCCCGGACCCGGCGCCGAGACCCGAACCGGGCGGCAGCAGCGGAGGAGGGGAGGGATGGAAGAAGGGATGGAGGAGAGGAGGGAGGGAGGGAGGGAGGGAGGGAGGG
>NW_009258618.1:8545-13753 GCF_000687185.1 Egretta garzetta | reverse complement strand
CGCAGCTGAGGCTCCCCCCGGCTCCGGGTTTGCCACAGTGCGCGGGGGGGCGTGGGGTGTCACCGGGGGCAGACACGGACCGTGCCCCAGCCCGGCGGGGGGTGAAGGGAGCGTGGACCCGAGTTTTGCTAAGATGGGAACCCCCATTAACCCCAGTCCGCCTCAGCAACTGGTTTCAGCGAGCAACACTTGGCATCTTTCTTCCTGACTGCATGTGAAGCGTCACCTGAGGCGCCTGCGACTCTCTCGACTGAAATAAATGTCTTTCGCCGTGTGACATATTTCCAGCGGTGCGGCCTCATCCTGACTGAAAAGGGAGGTTTGAACGGGCACATCGAAGCAGGAGCAGAAAATAAATTGCTCTGCTGAGAAGCCAGGCAGACAGACAGTGAAGATGTAAATAAGTAACAGCGCTTGCACAAGAGAGAGGGGAGGCGATGGCTGGCACGGCGGGGCTCAGGCAGCCCAGCAAACCCAGGGCCAGTGCTGGAGCTCGGGTGCCAGCTGGGGTGATGCTGAGGTGCCAGCACCAGAGCTCGGGTGCCAGCCGTGGTGATGCTGAGGTGCCAGCGCCAGAGCTCGGGTGCCCGCTGTGGTGATGCTGAGGGGTTGCTTTCGCTGTGGGCAGGGACGAGCTTTTCCCTTTGCTGCGCTGGGAGCATTTGCCTCTCCAATTAATCACCATTCAACTGCCTTAAAGCACTCTGGTGCGAGGAGGAGGAGTGGGCAGCGGAGCTCTGATGGCTTTTACCATGGACAAGGGAGAGGAGCTGGGCGAGGAGCTCCTGTGCGTGGTTCCTGGGCAAGATCCCCCTTCTCCCACCCCAAAGCCTTGGGCACAGCTACAACTGTCACAGGCCCCAGGAGATGCCAAGGAGCTCCAGATTTGCAGCACTCTGACACAGCTGAGGCCAGAGAAAAGCTGTCACAGTGAAGGCTTACCACCCCGGCTCCCCATCACACTCTTCATCCTGACGATCTAGCCAGGAGATGGAAGACCTGACTCGTCAGAGCAGACTCGATGCCAGGGTTTTGCACTATAATCTGATTTTCCAGGACAGCTGCAGTCAATAGAGGCCGAGGCCTCGGAGCAAAGTGCGATGCTGGAGCCATCTGTGGGTGTGCGGGGTTTTTAACTAGTCCTTGTGCAGCGACAGGGCTGTGGCAGAGCTTTTCCCCGGCGCTACCTGCCTGGTGGAAGGGAGTACGCAGCTCCGTCACCCCGCGCCTTTGGGGCACACCTCTGGCAGGCTGTGAGCACTGACGCACGGGGACCTTTCCCCTCTCTCAGCCACGGTCGATGATGAGGATGGAAATCTCCGTCAACTGCCTCGTGTTCAGGAGCAAACAAAGCCAGCTGCTTAGCACCGCTGCATCAGGGCAACACCAAAGGAGGGTGGCCCCTTATCACGGGTGGCAGCGGGGAAGTGTGCCTGGTTAATTCTGCCTTTATCAAAGGTCATGTGCTCCAGCGCCTGCAGCAGCGCTGATCCCCTCTGCCCCCGGCCCCCAAAACTCAGCCCCGTGCAGCGCTGGCGCTCAGAGCACCGTGTCCGCGAGCGCCGCAGGGGGAAGCATCTTCAGCAAGTTTCTCTCTTTTAGAAAACGTGTGTGCAGAGACACAGTCTGCTCAGAAATCGCAGTCACGCCTGGAGATGTTGCTCCTGGTATAGTTACAGGAACTAATCAGATAACTGCAGCTGAACTAAGGGGGATATAGTTACTAAAAATAGATTAATGGAACAACAGACGCCTGGAGATACGGCGTGCCTTGGGGAAGCAGGACTGCGGTATCTGGCAGGGCTCTGAGCGGGGCCAGCCGTGGCAGCGGCTATCTGTTACTCCGGTACATCTACATTTAAGTAATTTGTTTTTAAAGGCAGCAAATGAGCTCGTCCCCATCAGGGCTGTCAACCCAAGAAGTCTGTTGTACTGCGGCGTCTGGGGGCCTGTCAGTGCCAGCACTGCAAGGCAGCCAGTGCCAGCCACTTCGGCCTGTGCCACAGCCCGGGGCCCGCAGGGGACGGCACCTGCCCTTGGCTCGGCCACCCCTGCCTGGGGATGGGGCTCCACGCAGGGCTGGAGACACAGAGAGCTCCTGGCCAGCTGCTCTGCGCAAACACCGTGCTTCGGGATGTTAAATCTAGCCGTTTCCTTCGGCAGGGAGATTTGCATGGTCCTCTGCGTGCCAGAAGTTGCACGCCGTGCTCGGAGCCAAGTGAGCTATTTCGGTGCAAGGCCGGCCCTCCTTCCTCCCGCTGGTCTGTGTTGCTCCATCACTGGCTCAGGACAAAGCTGCCCCCGTCCTCCCCCAGCCTCAGCTGCTCCTCGCTGCTCCGTTCCCTGAGCAGGGATGCCCGCCTTGCCCTGGCCAGGCTCCAGCGATGCCTCTCCCAGCAGCGTGCCGAGCCTGCTGCCATCCCGCTCCCAGCTCTCGTCGCCAGCTCAGATGGAGCAGAGTTGTCTCTTCAGCAGGCAGGCTGCAAGGATGAGCTATTCCCATCAGAGACGATGTCAGCTGCGCCGTCTTGGAAGATATTCATCTTCTTTGCCTGGTGGCTGCAGAAAACCGGTGCAGGCTCTTCCCACGTGCTGCTGGTAACGCAGCTCGGCTTGCCTCTGCCGTCACCTACCGCAGTGCCACCAGCCAAGGTTCGGGGGACTTTTCTCCTAATCTCATGTAAACCTGCCAGCTCTTCCCACTCTCTGTTCTGCTACGGGCCATTTGCCAAGGGCACACACACAGCTCCCACTCCAAAATCCTAGAGACACTGTGGAGAAAGGGCCTGAAGGCAGTGGCCATCACCCGGGTGGGGGGCACAGCAGGGCAGCCAGGGACAAAGGCGACACCGCGCAGATGGGGCTGACGCGTCGCCTGGGCAGAACACCAAGAGCTTGGTGTCCTGTGGCACACGAGCAGACGTCCACCAGAGACGTTGGGCAGAGGGGCCAGCCCTGCTTCAGCCAGCGCCCGTGCAGGAGGCAGCGGGAGGGCACGCAGGGCGCAGGATGTGTGCAGGAGGCGGGTGCCAGCACCCTGCCGGGCTCAGCGGGTGAGGGCTTTCTCTCTGCTGCCTTGGGAAAGGGCCCAGCCCACGCAGCGCTGAGCAGGCACCGTTCCCTCCCTCGCCAGTTATTGTTCTTCCCTCCCCATTGCTCACTTACCTTTGAACATTTCAATCTCGTTGCCTTTATCAGTGTCACTGGCTTTTAATTGAAATTCCTCAGACATCATCTCATCAACGCAGCCCATCAGTTATTTTTGTGTGGGAAGCGATTGTTTTCCTTTTGCAGCTGCGAAAGTTAAATTCCAGCGTTTTGCTGGGAGACTGCTTTTGTCTCTTCCCTTTCTTATATTGCCAAGTCAAGTCTTACATTGCAACCCTCCTTCCTTTGGCTGCTTAGTTCATTTTCGGTCTCTCCTGTGCCCAGTTCCTCTGTTTCCATCTCGGGCTTCTTGGCTTCTCTGATCCCTCCTGAAGGGCAGCTTCCACCTGCAGCTCCCTCCAGTCTTTCTTCGCCATCATTTTCCCTGCAAAGCACCCAGGAGGTTTGGAGAGCCCTGCCTGTCACTCAGTCTTTCCTTCTTGCCATTCAAATCCACAACTTATTTGCAAAGTGAGCCTCGTTGAACGCGCTGTGTGGCTCTCACCAGTGGTCTCACCCGGCAGGCCTGGTGGTTCCAGAGGGCTCTGTGCCCCCTTTGATGCTGGTGGGACCCTGGGAAGTTTGGGGGTCAGGAGGGTGCTGCCCGCCACTGCACAGGGCAGCTCTGGTGCGCTGCAAACCAGCCCTGTAACCGGGCTGGCACATTAATGTGTTGCAGAAGTTGCTGCTTTCAGAGCAATTTATGGTAATAGCAGCGAACGGCTCCCCAGGGGGGGTTGTAAACCATGGAGCTGGTTTGATACCGTTATCGCAGCGCAGGCCCTGTCTCAGCACGTGCAGGCAAAGCTCAAGCGCTCCTTCGCCCACCAAACTGCCCCCATTAGCCCCTTCCTCCTCTCCAAAAGGCAAAGTCAAGCAAAGAAAACATCTTGCCCAGCACTCTGCAACCCCTGGTGGTGTTCCTCGAGGAAGACCCACCCTGGCAACAAAAGCACCACCCAAAGTGGGTGACCTGTAAGCCAAGACAGCATTTCCCTGGGTGGCAGGAGGACAGGTCGGGTCTCTGCCCCTGCAGGTCCGAGTCCCTTCCCCTGCTCTAGAGCCTGGCAGAGCTGCCCAGCCGAGGTGGCTCAGCCGCCTCCTCTGGAGCAGAGCCGGTGTAACCGTCCAGCTGTCCTGGGCTCAAGCTGGCACGTGAGACATGGGGCACAGCTTCCTCCTCTGCCCTGCTCCGGGGCTGGCACCCTGGGATTACCCACGGCATGGGGAGGTGGCAGCAGTAGCTGGGGCTGTGCAGGGCACAAGGCAGCTGCTGACATTGACTGTAAAATAAACCAAACCCCAACAAACCAAGGGCCCCCCCTTCCCTCTGAACAGTTTTGCTCCCTGCAGGTCAGCATCCTGCATCCCTGCCAGCAGAGTGCTGGGACACGGGCCCTGCCTGGCACGCACTCCAGCCCTGGCATGTCCCCATGGGCATCCCCAGGGCACCGCGGTGCTGCCCTGGGCCCCGGCCCTCCCCTCCTGTGCACAAAAGGGTGATCATGCCAGATCCTAATGAGCCTGCACTGGGCTGAGGCCAGGAAATTAATTTTCCTTGTGCCAAGACTGAAACGAGCCAAGGTTTCAGCCAGTGAAGGACCAAGCGCAGGAAAGTCCCCAGCTCCAGCAGTCACCCACAAGAGCTTTCAAATGTGATGAAGAGTTGGATGTTCAAAGGGGCTCCGGAATGTGTCCTGCGGAGATAGAGGGAGGGCCCAGCAACACACGCTCAGCTTCCCAAATATGAGATATTTTCAGGCTATTTGGTAAATCTCAAATGCTTTTCAGGCATGCCTCAGCAGCATCAAATATTTTAGAAATATAACATCTCAGCTTAAAACCATCCAAGATATTTTGTAGCCATATACAGACATGTCCTGAGATGGGGAAGGGTTAGAGCACGGTTACGGTTTCAAAAGCAAGCGTAGAAGCGACACAGGGTGCGTCCATTATTCGTGCATGCTCAGCCATTTCCGTCCCAGCAAGGCTCACACCAGTCAGACCATGCCTGGGAGCACAAGCCCGGCCGGTGGACCCGAGACTGGCTGGGTCGCGCAG
>NW_009258618.1:4914-8457 GCF_000687185.1 Egretta garzetta | reverse complement strand
CAGTCAGCCCAGGCGTGGGAGCACAGGCCCGGCCGGGGGCCCCGAGCCTGGCTGGCTCCCACAGCGCCACCGGCGGAGTCACCGCAGCAGGGCTCAAGCAGCTTGAGCTGATAAACCCCCCCAAAACCACCTCATCTTTGGAAATGGCAAGTTAGGCACCACAGAGCTAGGGAGCTACCTGAGCCAGCCCCGGGATGCGTGCAGTGCTCTGGGGCCCTGTAAAATAATAAGCAGCGCTAATGAGTGAGCATGGAAATGCGCAGAGGCTCATAAAACTGCTGCTCCAGAGAATTAACTCCACCACTAAGAGCCAGGCTGGGAAGAAGCTCGCACCAGAGCGAGCCAGTGCATCGCTGCCTGCGCTGGGCTTGCCTGCACCTTCCCCTGCGGCGGTGTGTGCCAGCCTCTTGCTGGTCAGGGGTCCTGCTCCCCAGACCGGTCCCTTGGGGTGGGTGGGGGGCAGGCAGGGGAAGCAAATCCACCTCCTGCAAAAGCCACAGGAGAGCAGTGGGGCCCAGTTTGTGGCTGTTGCAGAGCTGGCAGATGAAGACCTGGGCTCCCGCGTGACAGGGGAGATGCAGATCCGTGCCTGCGGCTTGTTGGGCTATTCATCAGAGCAAACTGGTGGCAGATCGCTGATTAGACATGGGCAGCACCAGGTGGTATTTATCAGCCTAAGGATCAATAGCTCCTGTCTTTCTGCTCGTCCTCTGGCAAACCTGCAATGATGGTCCCCAGTCTGAGCTGTTAGCAAGTGGCACTGCTCCAGGTAATTAATAATCCGGACGATGAAGATGCAGCTTAGAGTTTTCATGGTGTTTGTTAACATTTTCCCAGGAAGGCTGAACATTTCCTCTTAACAAAACTCTAATAAGTTTGGGCAATTACTTTTTTCTTCAAGACGTGTGAGCAGCATGACCAGCCCAGAGCCCAACATTTGTGGGCACCCCGAGCTCTGAAGTACAATCGGCTTCGCTCAATCCCCTGAGGCAGCCTTCCCTTTTCTGCAATTTTACAATTTCCCAGTCTGTTTAAAAGTGTTTCTTCTTTATTGATGGAAACATCTTCCTCCCCACTAAGGGTTGCTCCAGCCCTGCAAACATTTTGTCTGCAAGTAATTTTCTTTGCATTAGTTGTCCATCTGCAATCAGAGGGAGCACAGGTGGGAGCGATCCGCTCTGCCTGGGGATGGCAGGGAGCGAGGCACAGCCACACGCAACCCGTCACAGCCAACAAAAGCCAAAAAACTGCCAGCAAGCAACTTTTCCAAGCTGACTTCTCAAAAGCAGATGCACTGTGTGATGGATCCTGCCCCACCAGCATTTTGGGGAACACCCTCTCGCCCTGCCAGGGTGTCACTACGCTGGGCTTTGCCAGGCTGGAGGGGTTGGAAGGAGCCTTAAATTCAGTCTGTCCTAAAGGTTTTGAACACATGTTCCTGCCTCGGTGCCTCTCACCAGCTGCCTTCTGGCCTCAGCCTCATTGGCGCATCTGCTGCACCCCTCTTTCTGAGTGCAAACAGTCCCAGGGGCCCCTTTGCAGAGGGGAGGGGAAGCCTCAGCCTTCACCTCCTCTCATGGAGTCTGCAGTGGAAACGGGACCATCGCACCCTGGTACCAGAGAGCACTTTTCCAGGGCTCCCTGCTGCAGGCTGGGAGCCTTCCCCTTGCGCAGGGCAGGGCGATGCCACAACGGTGGGTGCAAAAGGTGAGGGAGAGGGGACATGGCTTCCTGGAGCCCCTGTGCTGGGGAAATCAGCAGCTCTGGCTGCTCCCTGACTTTTTACCCAGCTAAAACCCAGGATGGCTTCAGCTTGCCTCGATGAAAGATGCCAACTCCGGCACTGCAATGCCTCCTGACGGCGCTGCGACATCAGCATTGCTATAGCAACGGGCCCAGAGCAGCAACGATTTGGGGGGACCATGCTGTGGCCGGCTGGGCGCTGCCAGCCCCTCTCTGCCCACCACCCCATCCCACTGTCAGCCCCGGTGGAGCGAGGCCGGAGCCCCGTGGGCACCCATTGTGCAGAGCAGCCCTCCTCCCAGCGCCAGCAGCCAGCGCTCACCAGCATCTTCCCGGCTGAATTGGTTATTACCTCCTTGCGCTTTGGGCTTTTCCAGGAACACAAGAAATAAGACACTGGGGCTGTTTTGTCCCTGCTGCCAGCACTGACGCATCTGCAGCCAGCAGAGGGGATTTCAGCAGCATCAGCTCTTGAGGGGACTGGGGGACGTAGTAGCCAAAGGTGACGTATGGTCAGCCCTGTAGCTGAAAGCCTCCTGCCATGCTGGCCCTGCTGCCCAGCCCCTGCCCCAAAGCTCATGTCCTCCCCAAGCAGTGGCGTGTGCTACGGCCTGGGTACACAGGGCATCATGCGGCACCCTCCGAGCGCTGCCGGCACATGGACAGCTCTCTGTCGGGCCTCACGGTGCTGAGCACGATCCCTGGGAAACTTCTGTTTAACAAGTGCCCAAGGACAAACCCCTTCTCCATCCATCCTGTCTCCAGTAAAAGCAACCCCTCTGACCCCTCTACTGGCGGGCAGGGACCTGCATATAGGAAAATCCTGAGCGGCTGTAACCCCACCGCCCCGGTATGCGCAGTGCTCCCCAGGGAGCTGCAGCAGGAGGAGAGCCTAGGGGGAATGGGCAGAGAGCACCCATGGCCAGAAACCAAGAGTCTGCAAGTTCAGCCTGCTGGGAGTGTCCGTCCACCAGCCAAGGACCCCTGAAAGCCCTGGACGTTGAAAAATACGGAGAGAGAAATCATGAGGTTTTGTTTGCTTTCAAAGAGCGTTCGGTAAATAAAAGTGGACTCGCCACCAGTGAATTACTGAGCGGAAAGCGTTGTCACCAAAACCGCTCAGCTCTGTTTCACATTCACACTACGTCAAACGGATGAAAACGATCAGCATGAATAAATTCACTTCCTGAGCTGAATCTGTCCATGAAAATAATCCAGAAAAAGCCCAAGAGGGGCTCATGCTGGCGCTGCTGACTCAGCTCAGCCCCAAGCAGTTGAAAACCCAGCACTAAAAGCCAACCATGTGCCTCGCTGGAGAGCACCGACCCCGAGCACCGGCCCAGGGGTTGGGAGGTCCCTCTTCCAGCCGCCCGGGGAGAAGCTGGGTGGTGGCATCCATCCCGCTTGGCTGCAGGCACCCTGCACTGCCAGGACAGCTGTGTTGAGCCGATGCTTCATCCACAGCCCCTTGGGCCCGGCGACCGCCGACGTGCAGCTGGGAGTCCTTGGGTGGGCAGATCGCTGCTTAATTCCCCCAGCGCAGATTAAATCTGGGGATGCGTCATGAGACGGCTCCGCTCTTTCTGGTCGAGCTGGGACGATCTCCCCCGCGCAGCAATGAGCCCGTGGCGTGTAGATGGCATCAAGCGTATGGATTTCACACGGCCGGGTACACGCGTACAGGTACAAGCGGAGGGTGCAAGGGTGGGAGCTGGGTTCACCCCCCCCGCCCCCGCGGCGGGGGCTGCCCGGGCCTTGCTGCGGGCTCCACTTGCACCCCGGTTTATGTCGCGTTTGCTC
>NW_009258618.1:2612-4708 GCF_000687185.1 Egretta garzetta | reverse complement strand
GGAACGAGGGGGCGGTCGTGGGGGCTGCTCTCCCTTTGCAGGACAGGGCCATAGCATCAGGGCAGGGTCCGAGTCCCCACCCCTGGGGGTATTTAAAAGCCGGGCAGCCGAGGTGCTTAGGGCCAGGGTTTAGCGGTGGGATGGCAGAGTTAGGGGAACGTTTGGGCTTGGTGAGTTTAAAGGGCTTTTCCAACCTAAGCGATTCTAGAATCGTTTATTCTATATGATTCTATTTTATGTGATTCTATGATCATGTGAGCCTTTGCCCTCTGTGGAGCGAGGGGTGCAGAACTGCAGCCACAGAGCAGCGGCCTGCAGGGATGGAAACGCCGTTCTCTCCCAGGAGAAACAGAGCTGCACCTCCTCTGGGGTGCCCGCATCCCATGCAATCCCATCCAGGGGACAGCGGTCTCCCCCCCCCCGGACACCTGCTGAGGGCAAGCCGTGCTCCTTCCCTCAGGCAGGAACACTTCCTAAGCAGGGAAATAACAGCAAACCGAGCACTGTGGCCACACGTGAATGCAGCTGCCCTCCAAAGGGACCAAAGCTCATGGTACGGGGGCAGAAAGTTCAAGAGGGACGTTCTTTCCTGCCTTCTTCAAACCACACACAGGGTACAGCGGACATGTGCTGCTTAGGAGGCAGAAGGCTCCCCATCCTGGCCCAGCCATCCTGGCTCCAAAACAACTTCCAACCTGCAGAGAGCTTCCCCTCTGCTGGCCACAGAGCCAGCTGGGGGACAGGGTGTCCCCACCGCTCCTGCCAAGCTGCTGCCCCATGCGTAAATGCAACAGAGGATTCCTGGGCGAGAGAAGCAGCAGTGTGAGAGAGCAATGCAGCGACGAGACTTGCTCCCAGCATGTGTTTTAAAAGCAGCTGCTTACGTGGAGCCCAGTGCGGTGCTGGCGCAGAGGATTTCTGCAGAGCACGCCGGCTGCAGTGCGCAGCAGCAGGGAGCGCAGCCCGCTCCGAACCAGCTGCTGGTGGCCCTCTGCACCGGGGCCCTGCAGGCGTCAGCAAAACAGCGCTTTAATGTATAGAAAGGTACTGCTGGAGGAGGGTTGCCGCAGCGTCTGGCCACGCACAGCGGGGTTTCAGGGCTGCCCGGGTACCACTGAAGACATCTGCAGCGCTTTTGGGATCTGGCCGGAGGGACCCAGAGGCAGCAGCAACATTCCGGGCTGGCCACAGCTCCATCACGTTTTGCTGACCACAGTGGATCTGTCACTGCTGATGTCCTGGGTGCGTTCAGCCCGCAGGACTGGTGGGACAGGGGGAATTAACACCCTCTTAGTTGGGGTTTTAATTCTACTTCAAGTAAACAGTGTTGGGAAACTGTGTTTGCTTGCCAGTAGGAGGAACCAGAAGAATCCCTTCCCCACGAGGAGCCATTCCCAGCCTCGCAGCAACAGCCTCCCAGCCCCAGAACACATTTTCTACTTCCATCATTTTCCACAGTTTGCATTTTAAAACCCGTCCCAACTCAGCGACAAGACCTTCCTCCAAGATCAAAAGCTGCGATTCGCTGTGAACAGATTATTCTGCTGCAGCTGTATCGAGATTCGCTGTCTCCTTTCCCACTCACTCCGTTATTTCCTTGTGGGTTGCCCTCCTCACAGCTTGGCAGCCCTGGCTTTTGGGGGAGAACCCTTAACTTCATTACATTTGCCGGATTATATTAGTGATCTCATCTGCTGATTACAACCCATACGCAGGATATTTTCTCCTTGCTGTTATCTAAAAAAATATGGGCATCAGTACAGAAGAAAGGGAAAAAAACCCCAAACCCAAAACAAAAAGCAATTTACACTTGAGGGAGCGGAAATAAATACATGGTAGTCATATGAGGCAGTAGTAACCGCTGAGCTATTTTGGGCACAATACCTCATGCAAGAACTGATGTGTCCGTCTTTCAAGCAGATTTCAAGTCCAAAAGGCACAAAATGTTTTCAGAAAGTAAATTCTCACATCCATTAAGTGCCATGCCAAGGAGTGAAATCAGATGCTGTCAGGCTTCTTAGTTAAGGTCTGTACAGCATTTGGATACGGAAAGCCAGAGCCCCAGCTGATGGAAACCGCTCTCGCTCCTTTGGTTT
>NW_009258618.1:1263-2585 GCF_000687185.1 Egretta garzetta | reverse complement strand
CAGCAGGATGATACAGATGCCTAAAACCACGCAGGTGCTTATGGACTTTGCTGGATTGGGACCATCCCAGATCAAGCACGCCCACTCCAGTAGGGAGGCAGTGAGCTCTGGAGGGGTAACACATGCTTCATAACCCACAATGGATGCACACCTTGTGTGAGCAGGTCAGTCCCTGCCTCCCTAGCAAATCCTACGTGCTCAAAATCCCAGGTGGCTTAAAAAAATCAAAACTAAACTGGCTGTCACCCTTAAGTAAGGGTCCTCTTCTTCCCTGAGCATTCAGAGGTTGGTTACAATGTGCCCGAGGTGGAGGGAGCTCAGCAATGATCAGGTACTTCGGCAAGGGAAAGATGCTGGTGTTTCACCCACTTGCAGGACCACAGCCGCCAGCACACGGCGCATGGTGAAAACCCACGACCTGGCCCCAAAGCGAGTGCCCGTGTGCAGGCATCCCCACATGGGAGGGCTCCAGCGAGGGAGTTTGCACTGGCAGAGAGACCAGGTTTAGGCAAGGCCAGCCACCGAGAGAGGCAAACGTGCCCCCACATCCCTCCACTCCCCCAGGTCCGTTCTCAGAAGAGGAACAGTGGGGGTAGTAGGCTGCGAGGCTCCTGTCCGTTCGTCTGGTACCACCCCGAGCAATTGTTCTGGCTCCCTGCCACTTGCGCTCTTTGGATGCTTGCGGACATGTCTCTCTCCCACCCCGTTTTGTTGTGGTTTACTCCCTTGAAAGCTGCCAGACAGATTTCCTGAGCCTGCCAGTTGACAGGGCCCCACTGACACAATGCCTGCCAGAGAGTGTCAGGACGGCAGCTCCCCAGCACGCTGCCCGTTGGAGCGCTGGGGGACGCTGGGGAATGCAGCCGGCTGTGGCAAAGCCAGCGGAGGCGAGGGGCGCAGCCCCCAGGGGCAGCAGGAGCTCTGCTGGGAAGGCAGCCCCGCTCGGCCGCATGACCTGCTTCTGACAAGGACAAAATGCCTCTCGCCCTGGCGTCGGGGCGGCTGGTTGTTCGTGGGGTGCAACCTCTCTGCGGGCGAGTGGCTCACCCGTACAGTGGAGGCAACCGCTCAGCTCGCAGAGGTGCTTGCCAGACACTTCCAGGGGTTTTTGTAAAGGCAGTAACTGCTTCAACAGCCATGACTGACCAGACCACGGCTTCAGTTTGGCACGGGGACAGTCCCAGGGACACCCGGGGACACCTGCACGCTTGATGCCAAGGCTGAGCTGGAGCGATGTGCTGCATTGAACTGAAATGTTACATAGGAATATTTTAAAGGGTGTGAATGGCTGCACGAATTAGTGGAATTGCATAAACAAAGAG
>NW_009258618.1:0-1214 GCF_000687185.1 Egretta garzetta | reverse complement strand
AAAGTTTTATCCGGATCAGTATATCTCAGAAGGAGAAAGCGCCTTTGGTTGGCACTCCGGGTATCAGCCCTCAGCTGAGCAAACCAGCACCTGCCTGGGGAGGATGTGCAGGATTTACTCCTCTGCCTGTGAATCTCTGCCTCTCAAACGTCCCTTCCCCAGCTGCTCGCTGCAGGGAGGCGCTGGGCACGGTGCGCTGCTGCTTCCCCCACATCTCCTTCGTCCTCCTGGGGGTCAGCCAGCCAGCTTACCACCCGGTACCAGGCTCTCACCCCTTGCACTGACTACTGCACACGTACGTGTTTGCTGTGTTTCTGGTGAGAAATCCCTGCCTGTCTGGACAGGAACCACCGGCTCTGGTTTACGGAGTAGGTGATCCAGCACGGAACAAGTTCAAAAGCAACTTTGTCCATGTTTTATTTGAGCTTCCTTGTATCCTGCCCTCAGCTGATGGCTGGGGCCATGTTCCGTACATACCATCATGCAGTAACACGGCACATATTAAACACTAACAGAATCACAGAATCATAGAATCGTCGAGGTTGGAAAAGCCCTTTAAGCTCACCAAGCCCAACCGTTCCCCTAATCCTGCCATCCCACCACTAAACCCTGGCCCTAAGCACCTCGTCTGCCTGGCTTTTAAATCCCTCCAGGGATGGGGACTTGATCACTTCCCTGGGCAGCCCCTTCCAGTGCTTAATTAGGGTCCCTGTAAAATTATCAGGTATCGCACCTTTTCCACTGCTTTCAAACGGGGCTGGCTTTGGTTTTGGAGAGATGCCCTCTGTAAGGACAGGATTATGCTTCCTTTGGCTGTACAGAGACTTTATTTTAGTCACATTTGTCAGTCACATTAAACTAGAACCAGTTCAGATCTCTGAGGAGCCATCACCAGGTCTGGCCTGGTCTGAACCATGGCCAGCGCACTGGGCCAGTGGCAGGGTGTATGTGGCATTGAAACCTGATGACTTTGCAATGCCCAGCATTAAAAAACCGCACTGATAAGTACCTGCCTCGCTCTTCATCTCTCTCCAAGACAGCTGAATTTCCTCCTGTGCTGGATGCACATAACATGCGCCATACCCCGCAAGTCGTACTGGATCCAGCAGGCTTGCAGTGCCTCGGGAATGGGCACCAGCTGTGGGAACGGAGTGCCAAAAGCCTTCAGGGAGGGTGCAGATGAGTGCTCCTGCTCCCCTCTGCCTGTCCCCTGC
>NW_009258617.1:127881-128151 GCF_000687185.1 Egretta garzetta | reverse complement strand
ACAGCCCAGCACGTGGGAGGGAGAAATTACTCCCAGACCTTCAGGCTCCAGGGTTTACAAGCTGCCTGCAATAAAGCAGCCATTTTTTCCGACAGTTACTAAATCTCCCCTTTTAGCTCCACTGCAAACCTCTCTACCCATCGCTCCCCTCCCCTGCCCCCAGCCCCGCGTCTTGCTCCTCCTGCTCAAATCGGAAACATCTCCAGAGGTGAGGCCAGCCCGTTCCCCCGGGCTGAAGGCTGGGGAGGGCTCGAGCCGCGCGGCAACGCG
>NW_009258617.1:126309-127837 GCF_000687185.1 Egretta garzetta | reverse complement strand
CTTGCCGCTTCCCGCGCGAACCGGTGCTGCTGGAGATGATGCCTTGTCCGGGGTGGCTGGCAGACGCCATACGTTTCAGGGTTGTCTTAGTCTCCATGCTGGGCACTGGGAGCCAAAGGGCAAAGGTTTTCTTCTCAGCTTTGCCAATGGCTGGGGCAGCTCTGGGCAAGGCCTTGGTTTTTCTGGGCCTCCGATCTGCTGTCTTGAAACAGGAACAAGAGCCACGGGCTTTGCACTTACCTGTCATCAGCTCCTTAGGTAACTTAGTCTGTCTGCGCTCCCTGCAGTGAGCCAGGGATTAATCTCCAGGGAGGCTGGCCAGTTTCTATGGGAGATCACTGCGTGGGAGGCTCACGAGGCTTCACCAGCCCGTGTTTGTAATGCTTGCTGCAGCTGCAAAGTGCCAAGCGCCGCTTATTCACACACGATTTCATGACCATCCAGTTGTGTGAAGCGCCGAGTCGGTGTGGGGCGGTGAGCTCTGCGTGTCTGGTGCCGTGCTGAGCATGCCAGCGTGTTGCGTTGTCGCAAAGGGCGTGGGGAGCGCGTGTTCGTGTTTGCACAGTGCTTTGGGAACAGAAAGCGCTTGTTACGAGTGGCTACCGTGCCATGGGCACTGTGGGATCCAGATAAATAAAACGGGAGCTGGTATTTCAAAACAACCTCTTCCCTGCTCCTCCCACCTCCTGTGCACATTCCTCCGGCAGGGAGCAGGCGAAGGTGGGGAGTTGCCCACAGCGTGCAGCCCTAGCCCACGGCCCGGGAGCGGCCGCAGCGGCAGGCAGCGAACCACGCAGCTCTCTTCCCAGCAGATGCAGGGCGCCTCGGACACAGCGAGCTGCCCCTGGCCTTGGCCGTGACGCCCAGCAGGTGGACGGCACCTGCCTGGGGACCTGGACCGCTGTCTCTAGCCCCGGAGGTGGCTGGAGGGAGCAAGCTCCGGGGGCAGCCCTGGAGCCGTAGCCTTTCGCCACAATTCTTTTCAGACCCAGCGTTTTGCCGGGAGCGGTGCTGCAGTGGGAGTCTCCTGCTGCGCCTGGTGCTGGCAGCACGGCCGTGGCAGACCTGTGCTGCGCCGAGCCCCTGGGCACGGCGTGGCAGGGGAGCCATTTTCCTGAACGCATCTCGGGTCGGTCTAGGATCTGCTCGACATGCAACAAAAAAGCACGTTCATCTGAATCCCCTTCTCTCCCCTCTTCAAGAGCTTGGTTTTGTTTTTAAATCTATATGGCAGGCGACCAAACTGGCTGAGTCAGTCAGCTGGCTGGCCACCAGAAGTAAAAATGCGGTTTTGTCCCCTCCCTCATCCCCCCCCTTCCCCTCAGATTTTTTTTCTCCTTACTTAGCGACAGTTTCATGTATTGACAACAAACCTCTTTCTGCCTCCTCCTCTCTCGGGGCCAGGACAAGTGGAAGCTGGTTTTTATTTTCAGAATCGGTCTGGGGGAGAAGGTGCAGGACGGCAGCCTGGTTTTGCCGCCTCACTTCTGCCTGCGGTGATGCTGCCCCGGAGGAGGGGAGCCACCCG
>NW_009258617.1:109585-126176 GCF_000687185.1 Egretta garzetta | reverse complement strand
AGACGGAGGGACGGCGAGGTCAAGTGTCTTGCCCAAGGCCACGCAGCCCAGCCCTGGGAGGGTGGGAGCTGAGGAGCCGGTCTCCCTCCCTCGGCCGCTGGCACCCAGGAGCCATGCTGGCCGTGGGCTGGCTTTCGGGGGGCAGGAGGAGGCGAGGGGCGAAGCTTTGTTTCCCAAGTGTTTACAAATGCTCCCGGCTGCCGTGGTGGCTCGCCCCCGGGGAGGAGGGGGGCCGACGGCCTTCCTGCGTGAATGGCCCGCCGTCTTGCGGAGGGGCAGCCAGACACCCAGTTGTCGAGGGGGGAGCAGGCAGCTGGCCGGGTGTCAGGCGCCTCGTGCGTGTGACGCGTGTGTCCGGGGGACGAGGGCACGGGCATCTCCTGCGGGCGCTGTTGTGGCAGGGTGGCTCAGGAGCCGTTTGCTTCCGCTGGGCTGGAAGTTGTCGCAGGTAAGCACCGATATCGCTGCTCACAGCAGTGGGGTGCGGGATTTCACGGCCCTCTCTCTGCCTGCTGGGGAGAAACGGGTGCACCCGAGCACTGGGACTCAGATGCGGACGTGAAAGGTTTGAGAGCCCCTGCGTGCCACTGGCAGCGTTCCTGGGCCGCCGCTTTGGTCTGTTAATTCCCAGGAAGCAGCATCCCGGCTTGGGAGCTCAGCTTTCCCCTAGGCTTTCGGGGAAGCCACCACTCGCTGTCCCGCCTCATGGTCCTGCCTCAGGTACCCTTGCACCCAGACGTAGCTGGGCTTGGGCAGAAGCAGGGTGCCTGTACAAGGGGTGGTCTTCCGCCCCATGGCCTGTGGCTTGGCCATCAACCCCTTGACGGCCTCTGCACCCAACTTCAGTAGCCCATCTGCAGGCAGCCTTGTGACCTGTTCCCGGGACGGGGGGAGGTGGCGCAGGGGGTGAGGCAGGAGCCATCCGGGCACTGCCAGCTCGGCTTGTTGCTTGCGGCAAGTCTGCGTCCCAGCCTGAACTGCGTGACGGGTCGAGGGATCTTGCTGTGCGTCCCAGCGCCCAGGGGGGTCACTGGGCGCCCGAGCGTGTGGCACCTTGTGTGCGGCACCACGCAGGATCAGAACTCACTGAGCAAACAAAGGAGCCTCCTTGGGGGTGAGAGGAGTTTTCAGATGCAAATTGGCTGGTTGGTTTCAGAGACAGATTTTCTTAATTTGTATGTTGATTTTTGCTATTTCAAACGCATAAATTGCAGCAAATGCTCCAGCCTGAGTCTGGCTTCTGTGCACTTCAGCAAGAGGGCTGCATGAGAGCAAGCAGCCGGGCTGGCTGCTGGGAGCCGTGCGGGTATCTGAGGATACCCGTGCTGGTCTGAACTAGTTTGCTGCTTCCTCCCTCGTATATCACCACTCAGTTGCGAGACATACTTCCAAGGCAGCAAAGGCAGGGAAGGGGAGAAACTGATTTACTGGTTTTTATTTTAGCAGGAAAGGATGCGATGGGCTAAGAAATGTAAAAGCCAAAATAAATCCTCCAGAATATTTTGCTCCATTGAAATGAAGGAATTTAAAGGTGCACAAGGAGGCTTGAGAACACAGTGGGGAAGGGTGCCTGCGAGCTCCTGGTAAGGCTGAGCCTTTTTGCCACGTGTCACATGGGGAATGCAGATGCGAGGGGAACGATAGCTATCTTAGTCCCCTAGAAGATGTCTCTCTGCAGACGTAGTTGTGCCTCCACCTCTTCTCCGATGGTCGGAGGCCCTGGCTATGCTACACGGCTGGAGGCAGCTATGAAAAGGCTGCAACGTGCATGCATCTGCGGTTCACGCAGGAACCGTGACAGCAGGACAGAAGCGATGAGGAAAAGTGAGAAGTGCTGCTGGGATCTGGTGTTTGTTGGCAGAGGTTTCTGGGGCTGGAAATGAGAAAAGGGCAATGGATGCTGCGCGCTTGCTGGGCGCTGAGGGAAGGAGCTTTGAGGTCAGGAGGTAGCTGCTGGGGATGCGCCTCCTGTGTTCGTGCGTGCCTAGTCCTCAGCCTGTCCTCGCTTCCCCATCTCTTAAGAGGCTTGTGCCCGCAGGGTTGAGGAGGTGTGGGAAGAGGAGAGCTCTCTGGCAATACCCGAGTGTCTCTCCGACGGAATAACTGTGCCTGATGTAGCCACGCTTTGTCCTTAAACTTATTGCCGGTCATTGACTCGGCAAATGCCCGGGACAGAAGGAGAGCGGGAACGGTTTGGAATGGAATGTAGTAATTTGGGGTGACCTGCAGATTGCTGGCACCCGAGGCCGGCTGCTGAAGCGGAGACCGTTATTTTCCACTGAACGTGGGAGCCCGCTGGGGGCCTGAGCCGGTAGAAGAGCTGCGTGTGCGCAGTGGTTTTGGAAGCTGTCTGTGTTAGCGGGCACCTGCTTGATCCTGGTACATATCTGTTTGCTTTTGCCAGAGAGAAGGAAGTCAAACTTGTCCGTTCTGTGTTGGCCTGGTCAGGGTCGTCCCCTGGGTCTCAGGCCCTTGCAAACCTGTGGGGATCTCGAGATCCCATTGCTCTTCCCGAGTGAAAAGGGGGCGGGGGGGGGAATAATCCTGAAATGGATCTGCTGTTTAAATCCTTCCCACCTCATGATCTGGAACTTCTGACAGACTGCCTGGCCTTCAGCCCCCCATCTACACCCTGGCCGGGCTGTACTCCTCAAAATGCCGGCGCTCGCTGCCTTACAGCTGTTTGTGGTGTTCCTCCACCCAGCAACATGGGGTTTTATGCCACGGAGTGGAGGAGGGAAGCGTCCCAGAGGGACTACTTCACTTCCACGCTTGCTTACGTTCTGCTCCCTCGGCGGGTGACCGGCCTTTGGCACGGCCTGTTTCTAACCTCATCACCGGGAAAGACGCTCGTAACAAGGTCTGACCCATGGGCCAACTTTTAAACAAACACAAATTCCTGCATCAGATCAATACCTGGATCAATGGGGTTTTTTTCCCTTGGTCAGAAATAGAGTGTGTCTGTGTTGACTCAGTCTGCTGAGGCTGTTTCCCAGCATATCTCCCTGGCAAAGGCTGGAATAGAGAGGTGGAATTTCAAGCTCTTTCCGTTTACATTGTCACCCGAGTTTGAGGTATCCCAGCGTTTTAGGCTTCTTTGGAAAGTTCCTGGAGCTAGCTGGCTATCTCGAGTACATTGGAGGGGCGATGGCGACTGGGCCGCTTGGCAAGCCCTGAGCCAAACGGTGGTGGTGTGTGCTTTCTGCCCTCTGCCCTGCCTACCTGTCGGGTTCCCTTTGAAAGCGCTCCGGGAAAAGCCGAATGACGCCTCAGTCGTGCAGCGCTCTGGTGTGGCAGCCTTGGTCCCTTCCACCGGCCCCCGTGCCCAGGTACAGCCTCGAGAGCCCCCCAGCAGCGTTTCTCGCCGGTGGGCTCCGTCTGCGTGTGTTGGTTGAGGAGGCTTAGCTCCGCGTGTGCCGCGTCGTGGCAGGCGTTCCCCACTGCATCGCCCTGGGGGTTAGCGACTGGCAGAAACGGAGCGCCCCGAGACAGCCACGTCCCCTTACTGCAGCCAGGCACTTGTGCATCTGAGGCTTTGTCTGTAGTTTTACTCGCTCTGGAAGGGAAAATCACTCTTGTGGAACTAGTCAGAGATGAAAACCTAGCTGCTGTCTGATCCTCGAGCTGTCGTCACTACGTGGAGGATGGACACCGGTTGTCCCCTCCCCGTGGCTGTGCGTGCACGTCGCTGTGCTGTGGTGGCAGCAGGGCCAGCAGCCAGGGCTGCGATGGTCCCCGCCGAGTAACGGTGTTTGAGTGCGAGCCATGCGGGGCACAGGGCAGGCGGGCAGTACTGAGCCCTGAGGATGCTCGGGAGGACAGTCTACTCCCAGACAGTGTGTCCGGATTTGGGAGCTGGCAGCTCGTTTCCCGTTTTGCCTTGTGAGTGTGAAGATGATCGCTGTCTCCTGGGTTTGCCTGCGTGGAGCGAGGCTAATGGGCTTGGCAGTGGGAAGGGTGAACCTACCAGTCTTTGATATTTGGAAAGAGCTATGAGAGACTTGGAGCCCACTCTGCTCCAGGAGGAAGCTGTCCTGTCTGCAGTAGGAGCCTTGCCCCGGCTCTCTCTGTGGAGTGCTTGAGGAAGTCCTGCAAGCCCTAGCGGGGTGCGAGCGGGGCGGCGTGTCTCCGGCCTCCCGCAGATCAGGCTTTACTCGCTTTCGTAGCGAGGTTCTGGTGCCCAGAGGTGGGGTTACTGAATTTGCTGAGCCAAGCGCTGAACAAGAGAACCGGCATCCTCCCTTCCCTGCTGTGCTGTAGGGTAGGCTTGCTGTCTGGATTGCAGTGCCAGGGCCTGGGGACAGCAGGGCCTGGGGACAGCAGGGCCTCGGCAGGACAACCTGGTTCACGCTGAGGCCGCGCAGGGCCGGGCCGCGGCCGTGTCCCGCAGTGACGCCGGGGCAGAGGGCACGGCAGGACTGCCGTCGCATCCACTGGTAGAAAGGCTTCCAAATTCTCTCACGCCCACGCGCTGGTGCGAACGCGCACACGCGTACAGATGCAGGTTTGTACCAGCGTGAACATGCTCGTGTGGATTCGCATGGATCTGCGGTTAAGCCGGCACACCCACGCCAACATGGATGCAAATAGACCCGTGCTGGTGCGGGCCTGCTCGCCATCACAGAGGCAGACGTGTTCGTATTTGCACAGCTCCAGGCTTCTGCTGGCGCAGGCACACGCGTACACGCTCCTGCGCTCGCAAGCGACAGAGCTAAGCCACAGCACTGGTCTATTTTTGGGAGCACTCCTAAGAATTGTGAGCGTGTTTCAGATGTTAGAGTCTTAGATGGGGGAAAGCTAGAACAGATGGCTGGAGGGTTCAGAGCAGCAGCCCTGCTGAGAACAGATATTTATAGGCAGATTTAACCCTTGTGTGGTCTCTAGAGCCATGTTTAAAGGAACAGCGTCTGAAGAGAACGTTGTGGAGTCGAGCGGTGACCTCTGAGGGTGCGCTATCCTATCTGGTTTCTCTGAGCCGATTATCAGCATTGCCTGGAAATTCCATCTATGCTCTACCTCTTTCTCAAGCACGGGGATGCAGCTTTCCCTAGACCCGTAGAGCCTGGTTCCTGTAAGCCTCGGTGAAACTGGGCCGGTCATGCTTGTTACTTGCTGTCCGAGCTGGGGCAGCGGGTACTGAGGCTGGCCAGTGCTTGCGTGACCAGCAAAATGAGGACAAAGATTGTTTTGTCCCTCTTGCCCTGATTTTTTTTTCTTGCCCCCCCGCCCCCTTTTTGCCAGAGGTTACCCAGATTCTTCCTTTTCCTTGTTGGAAGGAGAGATTGTGCTTTCTCTCAGGCATGCTGTCTTGTAAAGATGCAGAGATTAAACCCTGCCCTCTCAGATCCGTCAGATGTTTGTACCTGCCCTCATCTTGGGCCCTCTTGCTTGAGTATTTAGGGAAGAGCGAAATCCATCTGCAGGCTGCGCTGGTTTGTTGAACAGAGCTGGCTGCAAAGTGGGGAGCACAGCACCTTTACGTGGACAGATCTGTTTGTAGCCCTTCGGGAGCAGCCAGCCTCCCGTTTGGGACCCGGAGTAGTGTTGCACTTCACTTGTGTGGCGTGTTTTGAAGTGGGCTTGGCAGAGCTAAGTAACAGCAGTGGGAGGAAGCGGTCTGGGGGCAAGGACGAAAGCAATGCCCTCAGGGGGGAAATGTAAAGAAATGACAGAACAGTTTTCTGGGAGCTGCAGGGGAGAAGACTCTGGCTCGGACAGCGTGAACTGGGGTGCAGACCTGGGGAGCTGTCTGAGCCCGCTCAGGGCTGCTTGTCAGCCCGACTCTGGGAAAATTAGGGAGGAGGGAGCAGTGGTGTTCCTGAGCTAGTGCGAGACACCGGGAGACTGGATGAGAAAGAAGCGGAGGTGGGGACTGCTGGCCGAGTTGGTGCTGCCAGGTCAGAGAATTGTGCTGGCCTGTATTTGTGCTCCTGAAAAGGGGAAGATTGAGACTAGGTGTGAGATGGGGGAAGCAGCTGAAGTGTCGAGCAGAAAAGGACCCATGTCCCGCACGGGTAGGCAGTCACTCGCGTAGGGTTCGAGCTGCAGTGGTTGTGAGCAGCAGCACGCGCAGCGTGCACCCGAGCTGCACCTTCCCCCTGTCGGGACTTGGACTCATCCAGATGTTCAGAGCGGCACTCTGCGGCATCGCCTGCAGCCTTGTGCCCCGGCTGAGGGGTCCTGGGGAGGCAGTGCCGAGCGGTACGGGGCTGTTTTCTGCTTCTCTTTGCACTGCTACGCTCCTGATGTTGGAGGCAGCATGCAGCGGCTGTGCGTCGGGCTGTTAGTCCAGAGTCAGGTTCCTGGCCAAGGGTCTCATGCAGATGCTCAGCGTACACTTCAGTGAGTCAGGTTTGTGGTTGTGTACCCTGGTCCAGTGCCCAAGGGGGCATGTGGCTCTGCTGGAAAGCCTGGGAGCGTGACAGAGTGCTGGCCTTGCCTCGGCATAGGCCTTCCCAGCAGTGCTGCTGCTGTGTCGGGGATCAGCTCTGTGTCTTGGGGGCGTGAATTCGGAGCATCCTGAGTTCCCTTTGCACTGATGTGCTGGGGCCGGGAGATGCAAATCTATAGGAGAGTGGGAGTATGTTGGAGCTGCTTGCTCCCTTGCTTATTCATCCCAGTTTCAGACTGTGGAGGCTTGGAAAGCAGTCACTGTCATACCCCGCCCCCCGCATCGTGGTTGTGTTCTCGCTGCTCATGTGTGTGTCAAGTTGAGGAGTTCTCAGGCTTCCCAGAAGCTCTTGGTCCCAGGTCAGCACTTGCACCCACCACTGAAATGTGACTTCGGGGTGAGAAAAACCTGGTTCCTCCTGCTCCAGCCCCCTGTAGCCCATCCTGAGAGTGCCGCTGATCCTGCTGGAGCCCCAGGTGCGGTGCTGGCAGTGCTCAGCAGCCAGCTCGCAGTCTGGTCTGCTGCGTGCTGGTGTCAGCTGGCAGCTTTGTGCCTGTGGCTGTCTGACTGCATTTTGTACCCAGACAAATCTGTAGGAGCGAGGTTGCTCACGTGGGTAACTGCCAGTCCCGGGGATCTGCCCACACTTGCCTGGCCTCCCACAATGGCCCCATTGTTCCCAAGAGGGCAAGGAGGAAGGCTGCCTGCAGCTCCCTGGGCATCGTTAACCCTCTGCCTGCCAGCAGCGGGCTGCAGGGCGTGCCTGGCGCAGGAGGTCCCGTGGGAGCTCCTGCCACCCTCCAGTAACTGCCAGCTACCTCCAGAGCCTCTGCTTGCTGCTGTTCTGAGGACAACTAGCACACGCCTGTGGTGAAGACGTACCCGGAGAGGCAGGGCCCTGCTGAGCCTTGATTTCCTCTGACAAGGCGTAGGGAGGCTCGCTGCCTTCTTCCAGGCTGGTTGCTGCCGTGACCTCGTGTTGGGAGCAGCCCTCGTCCAGCCCCGCCGTGGCCGCCAGCGGCTGTGTTGCTCTGGCCCCGGTGCGTGTGCCAGAGCAGGACGTGTCTTTAGGAATGGGACGCTTGGGGTGTCGGGGTGCTAATTCCAGCGGCTGAGGTATCGGTGTGGAAGCTGTTTAAAGCGATTCCAGCCTGATCAAAGTGCCTTCTTCCTTCCTGTCCTGTAACGTGATCGCGGGCCAATGAGCTGCTCGTGGTCTGCTGTGGCTTCTGGTTCCTGTTGTTGTAGAGGTGCAGCCTTGGAGGGCACAGGCATGCCTCGACGGTGTGTTCACGCTGCTGGGGTGCAGGCTTGGAGCCAGAGCACCGTGTCCCTGCACCCAAGAGGACGACGAGCGCCCCGTTGCTGGCCAGAGGAGCTGGACACCCGCGTCCCTCTCTGCTGGCTGGCTCTGCACTGCCCATCTTTTGACAGCAACGATGCTTACCCGCAGCTTTCTGCCACGCTTGCTTCCTTGTCAGCTGACTCCAGGGATTACAGGGCTGCCTCAGCACCCCTGCTCTGTCGCAGATTTCCTCTCCAGAATCCGTGGGATGAGGGAGAGGAAGAGGCATTTGGCTGGCATGCCAAGACTGCGTACGGGAAACTTTCTGGCTGTCGGTCTTCAGAGATGTCGATCCCAGCACATCTCGTGCTAGCTCAGAGACTTGCGAACTGGCTCGGTAATCCAGATGGCCAAGAACTTTGAAACCTAATAGATACCGTGTGAGCGTCGCCAATTAGTTCTACTGCAAACCCCACAGCTGATTCGCTTGTATCATAACCTAAACAGTTACCCTGCTTCCGAAAGATCTCTTATCTCCGCCTCTCCTGCTTGGTAGCCTTTGCGCTCTTCCCCCCTCCTTTGTACCCCGGTCTTTGTTGATGCGGTAACTTTTCTTTTTGATATGTTCTGATTTTTAAATAACAATGTAAGTAGGGTTGAGCATGGAGGGCCAAGGGCTGAGCTGGGGAGCACCTGATGGCCCCCGTTGCTGTACCAAGTGCGAACGCAACTGCTGCAGAGCTTCATCTGGCCAAGTGTGGGCACCTGGGCTCTGGCCAAGAGACCCCTGCAAAGCCCAAAGCCTCCCATGAGCCTCAGGCACTGAGGGCTGGAGGAGCGTCGGTAAGCCCTTGCCCTCTCTGCGCGTCGTGCGTTAGTGAGACCCCTCTGTCCCGTGGAGAAGAGGGGCTCTCGGGGGGGCAGCCCCCAGGACAGGCTGCTCTTTGGTCCCTCCTCCCCGTCTGTGGGTGTACATCTGCCGTTCGGCAGGGGCCTCGCTGCCCGCCCAGAGGGCTGCAGTTAGTGAGACGGGTGATTTCTGGCTCTTTCAGCCCGTTTCCCGTGGGCTGGTTGGAGGCCAGGGTCAGGGTTAGACCGCGGTGTCTCTGGAGGAGCTCGGTGAGCTGCGGGGGAGGGCTGCGTAAGGGCAAAGCAGCCCCTGGGACTTGGGGTTGTGGGGAAGGCCGTGCCTTTTTGCACCCCCTGAGCGGGAGAAGCTGGGGGATTTCAGCTCGGGGTGCGGAGGAGGCTTCTGGGAGGTGAAGCGTGGTGAGGTGGGGTGGCTGCCCTTTCGGGGCGCGCAGTGGGGAAGCCCCTCTCCGGGTCAGTGCAAGCCCAGACTCTGACGGTAAAGCCAGTGGGAAGCATGGGCTCCCCTCTCCTTGAGGTCTCGCCCTCCCTCTCCAGCCCAGCGCTGGAGTCCCAGTACCGCCCACAGGCAGCTGCCACTGCTCAGCGGCAGGATCTCCGCTGCCCGTGCCGATCCGATCTGCGCCGGGGAAGGTGAAGGGTTTCCCAGGGTGGAATTTCCTGCGAGGCAGATGCGCGGCTGCTTCCCCTCTGACCTTAAACCCCGATGTGCCTTAGTCATGATGGCATGCAAATACGAGGCGACGGTGGGGGCTGGAGCGAGCTGCCGGGAAAAAGGAAGTGACCTCAGCCGGGTTTTAAATATAGAGCCCAGGCTCCGCTGTGTGCTGGGCCTGGCATTTATAATCCCGGAGGAGCGCTCGGCGACTCTCTGCGTCTTGTCTGCAGTCCGGGCTAGCAGAGGGCGGTGTAGGGGCAAGGTGCCACAGCAGCCGGCCTCGCTTTCCCCCCTCTTCCCTGCATTTCTCTTGTCGGCTCCCCCTCCCCGCGTGAGCTGGGGTACATGCGTGTGCTCACGTGCGCAGACGCGGTGCTGCGGTCTGGACGGTTTGCCAGCCCACAGGTGCTCCAGACTCTGCTTTTTCTGTGGCCGCGTCCTCTGCGCGTTGCATCTAGTGCTAGGACTGGGACTGGGCGCGGGAAGGGACCCCAGCTTTTCCCCAACTCATGCTTATTTCAAGAGCAGGCTGGGAACCCTGGGACACTGAGTGATCTGAAAAATGCCTCTAGTCGGCTCAAAGCAGGGCTGTTCAAGCACGCCTTCCTGCGTGTGGCTTAAAACATCTTCCTTCCTTTGCCGTGAGCCTCCTCAAAGGCAAACCTGCTTGTTGCGCCGCTGGTCGTGCTGAGCGGTGCAGCTGGGATACACGGTGTTGAGAGGTGGCCGGGGTGTCCTTGCCATGAGGGTTTCCTGCCGGGACTCTTGTCTGCAAAGCTTGTGCCCTTCCTCAGGCTGGAAAGCGGCCTCAGCTTCTGTTGTCAGGCTCAGAGAGAGAGCTGTTGGTTTGGAATTTTTTTTTTTTTTCCCTGTTTTTGAGGTTTTTCTGCGAGGTGCTAGAGGATGTCTCGCCCTTGCTGGCAGCGTGCAACAGGCATCTCTGTCCTGCCTTATCTGAGGAAGCAGGGTAAGCATCTGCTCCAGGGATGCGATGCGTGGCTCCGCTCTCCAGCACACCCCTCCGCACGCTGCGGAGTCACTGGTGTGAGGGCTGGGGTGCGGAGGAAGCCTGCGCTTTGGGCGCAAAGCCCCTGCGCCAGCCCAGGTGCCTCGGTGCTGGCGGGGAGGTGCAGCGAATTTGCCCGTGCTCAGCCGTGGCGAGGCTGTGGATGCCCTGGGTGACGGTGACACCTAGTGGCTTTGTCCCACGGTCAGGCCCAGAGATGGGGCGCTGGGTACAACACCCTGGAAAATCTGGTGCTTCCAGAAACCCAGCGTGAAGCTGGGCCAGCCGTGGGCAACAGATTCCGTGGCGCTCAGGAACCTTTATGTCAATGGCTTGGAGACAGTGCGCGGCAAAGGGACCAAGCGCGGTGTCCTTGCTGGCGATGGCTAGTCCGTCACGGAGCCCTGCAGAGAGCCTTTCTGCTAAAAAGAAGAGCAGAAACTATTGTGTTAAAGCTCAGGAGCTCCTCACGAAGCTCCAGCATTGCTGGGTTCCAGTCCTGCCCACTGCTGGCATCTCACAGGCTTCTTTAGTTGTTGCCAAAGGATCCTAAAGCAGTTACTGAACTCTGGGCACAGCTGAAAGACCCTTCTCGTAGGCTTAGCCGCATCAGGCGCTTACCTGACACGCATGATGCTAGGCAAGACTGGGCTCCTTTGTGATATTTGTGGGGATGTTGGGTTTTCAAGGGCTCATCTACGAGCCCTGCTACGCAGGAGAGCTGGCGCAGCAGAGGGCAGCTCACCGGGTATGCCAACTTCTAAGCATTACCTACACAAACCCAGTAAACCCTCGTGCCCAAAGACAGTGGGAATTGCCCAAGGAGGTCTTTTAATCCCATGTAGCAACGGCTCGGGGAGGCCCGTGCCATGGCTCTGCATTGCAGCCTGCAGCGTTACGTGCCATAATGGTTTTCACAGGGAAACCACCCCCTTCACATATAGGTGAGTGTGTCTGCGCATCCCTGTTGCGGTCCGGGACGGTCTCCTGCCCTGAGCTGCGTGTGACGGGGCAGTCGGCAGTGAGCGGTTGAGGGGGTCAGATGCAAGGTGCCCGCCGCAGAAGTGTTCTGTGTGTCCCGGCGTTGCTGCCTGCCTGAGCCATGCTGCTGGCGTCTGCAGGCCAAGATCCTCAAGGCGTTCACTAAAGGCTGCGTGGGGGCGTCCTGCTGTCACGGCGGCCCGTGACTCTGGCCAGGTTTCACATGCTGCGGGAAGCGATCCTGCCTCGGAAGAAAACGAAGCTCCCTGAGCAGCAGCAGTGCCTTTGGAGGAGATTTCTGGCTTTGCTCCCCGACCTACTGGATGCTGTTACACCACCGCAGCCCACCGAGCTGCAACGTGCGGGTGGCTGTGCTACCCTGCGCGAGGGGCACCCAGAGCTTCCAGCAGGTCTCTCGCTGACCCGTCCCCAGCAGGTCGCATGAGTCGGCGTACAAAGTAATTCCTTGTTATCGTCCCCATAGAGCCACGTGTGACTGTCGAGTAATGTCTGGCACACGCAGGGTTTCTGTAGGGAATGTGCCAGTTGGACTCAGAAGCTGGAAGGATCTGCAAACTCGGTGATAGACCTGGAGACTCCCTGAGCACAGGACAGGGAGCCAGGCTCTGCCGGGGGTGCAGTAAGCAGCAGAAGAGCGGGAAAGCTGTTGAGCAGGGGGCAAGGAAGTGCTAGGAAAAGCTCTTCTAACACTGATGGATTGAAGCTGTGGCAGGAGAAAGGTGGTAGGGTGCGGGGCAGAAAGCAAATGGCATTCCCGCTTCATCTCGCTCTCTCTGAGCCTCAGTTTCCACCTGTGTTACGTGGGGATGTCTGTTCCGAGGTGGAAGGGAAAGCGAATCTGAGGTTTCATCCTCCTGAAGACCTTTGAGACTCGTGGCCAAGCAGCCCCACTGAAATGCATCATTCCCGCGGCAGCTCCAAATGGCAGGAGATCAGCAGGGTCTGCCAAAATGACTCTGAGAACTGGTAGGATTCGACAGAGCATTAGTTCTCTCTGCAGGTCTTTTAGAATCCTCCCATAGGCTTGCCAAGCTGGTGAAGAGGGCTTTAAGCTAAAGTTGCCGGCGGAGGGAAACCTCAATCCAGACTCCTGCCTAGTTTGATGCCAGTGCCAGCAGTGGATGCCCAGAGCCTGGAGAAGCATCGCAGGGCAGCAGGAGAGCACCTGAAGAGCAGCACAAAGGACGTCCAGCCAGTAAGGCAGCTTCGTCGGGGGCCCAACTTCAATGCCTCTGTGCAAATGCACACGGCGTGGGGAGTGAGCAAGAGGAGTTGGACATGCTTGCACGCCTGCAGGGCCGTGACCGTACTGGCATCACAGAGACGTGGTGGGATGGCTCCTGCGACTGGAGTGTTGGAGTAGAAGGATGCAGGCTCTCGAGGAAGGACAGGCAGGGGAGACGAGGAGGGGGTGTCACCTTCTATGTCCATGGCCAGCTGGGGTGCATGGAGCTCCGTCAGGGGATGGATGAGGAGCTGAGTGAGAGCATATGGGTCAGGATTAAAGGGAGGGCAGGGACAGACAGGTGACATTACAGAGGGGGTCTGCTACAGGCCACCCGACCAGGAAGACCAAGTGGACAAGGCCCTCTATAGACAGATAGGAGCAGCCTCATGTTCACAAGCCCTGGTCCTCACGGGGGACTTCAACCAATATCTGGAATGCATTGATGATAACTTCCTTCTCCAAATAATAGAGAGCCAACGAGGAGAGGTACTATGCTGGACCTTGTTCTCACCAATGAGGAGGGGCTGGTGGGGAATGTGAAGCTCAAGGGCAGCCTTGGCTGCAGCGACCATGAAACGGTGGAGTTCAAAATCCTTAGGGCGCTGAGGAGGGTGCACAGCAAGCTCACTACCGTGGACTTCAGGAGAGCAGACTTCGGCCTCTTCAGGGATCTGCTTGGTAGAGCACTGTGGGATAAAGCCCTGGAGGGAAGAGGGGCCCAAGAAAGCTGGTTAGTACTCAAGGATCATCTCCTCCAAGCTCAGGAGCGATGCATCCCAACAAAGAGGAAGTCAGTCAAAAAGGCCAGGAGGCCTTCATGGGTGAACAAGGAGCTCCTGGACAAACTCAAACACAAAAAGGAAGCCTACAGAGGGTGTGAGCAAGGATAGGCAGCCTAGGAGGAACACAGAGAAATTGTCTGAGCAGCCAGCAATCAGGTTAGGAAAGCTAAAGCCCTGGTAAGTGTTAAGTCTGGCCAGGGATGTCAAGGGCAACAAGAAAAGCTTCTATAGGTATGTCGGCGATAAAAGGAAGACTAGGGAAAATGTGGGCCCTCTCCGGAAGGAAACGGGAGACCTGGTTACCCGGGATATGGAGAAGGCGGAGGTACTCAACAACTTTTTTGCCTCGGTCTTCACCAGCGAGTGCTCAAGGCACACCACCCAAGTCGCAGAAGGCAAGGTGGGGACCGAGAGAATGAAGAACCGCCCACCATAGGAGAAGATCAGGTTCGAGATCATCTAGGGAACCTGAAGGTGCAGAAGATGAGATGCATCCGTGAGTCTTGAGAGAACTGGTGGATGAAGTAGCTAAGCCACTATCCATGGTATTTGGGAAATTGTGGCAGTCCAGTGAAGTTCCCACTGATGGGAAAAGGGGAAACATAACCCCCGTTTTTAAAAAGGGAAAAAAGGAAGACCCGGGGACTACAGGCCAGGCACACCACCCAAGTCGCAGAAGGCAAGGTGGGGACCGAGAGAATGAAGAACCGCCCACCATAGGAGAAGATCAGGTTCGAGATCATCTAGGGAACCTGAAGGTGCAGAAGATGAGATGCATCCGTGAGTCTTGAGAGAACTGGTGGATGAAGTAGCTAAGCCACTATCCATGGTATTTGGGAAATTGTGGCAGTCCAGTGAAGTTCCCACTGATGGGAAAAGGGGAAACATAACCCCCGTTTTTAAAAAGGGAAAAAAGGAAGACCCGGGGAACTACAGGCCAGTCAGTCTCGCCTCTGAGCCTGGTGAGATCATGGAGCAGATCCTCCTGGAAATTATGCTGAGGCACATGGAAGACAGAGGAATTGGCTGGATGGTCGCGCTCAGAGCTGCAGTCAATGGCTCAAGCGGACACCGGTGACGAGTGGCGTTCCTCAGGGGTCGGTATCGGGACTGGCGCTGTTAAACATCTTTGTTGGCAACATGGGCAGTGGGATTGAGTGCACCCTCAGCAAGTTTGCTGACGTCACCCAGCTGTATGGTGCGACCAGCACGCTGGAGGGAAGGGATGCCATCCAGAGGGACCTTGACAGGCTTGAGAGGTGGGTCTGTGCAAACCTCGTGAAGTTCAACAAGGCCAAGTGCAAGGTCCTGCACAGGGGTCGGAGCAATCCTAAGCACAAATACAGGCTGGCCGGAGAACGGATTGAGAGCAGCCCTGACGAGGAGGACGTGGGGGTGTCGGTTGAGGAGAAGCTCGACATCACCCAGCAATTGTGCGCTTGCAGCCCAGAAAGCCAACCGTATCCTGGGCTGCGTGAAAAGAAGCGTGACCGGCAGGTGGAGGGAGGCGATTCTCCCCCTCTGTTCCACTCTTGTGAGACCCCACCTGGAGCACTGCCTTCAGCTCTGGGGCCCCCAAAATAACAAGCAGGCCATGGAAATGGTCCGAGGGCTGGAGCCCCTCTCCTATGCAGGCAGGCTGAGAGTTGGGGTTGTTCAGGCCAGAGAAGACAAGGCTCCGGAGAGACCTTCTAGCCACCTTCCAGTGCCTGAAGGGGGCCTACGAGAAAGCTGGAGAGGGACTTTTTACCAGGGCATGTAGTGACGGGACGAGGGGTGATGGCTTTAGATGGAAAGAGGGTAGGTCTACATTAGATAGAAGGAAGAAATTCTTCCCTGTGAGGGTGGCGAGGCGCCGTCACAGGTCGCCCAGAGAAGCTGTGGCTGCCCCATCCCTGGAGGTGTTCAAGGCCAGGTCGGATGGGGCTTTGAGCAGCCTGGTCTAAGTGGAAGGTGTCCCAGCCCATGGCAGGGGGGTAGCAACTCTTTAATGTCCCTTCCAACCCAAACCGTTCTATAATTCTGTGATACAGATGATTAGGGTACCACCTTTTCTGCCCGTTAAAAGGGCGTGAGAAGAATCCAAGGAATGAAGAGAAAATGGGCTTCTCCAGGCTATCTGGCTGACGGTGTAAGAGCAAGATAATTTCATGATGCATTCAAATGGATGACTTGACACCAGGAGCGTTGCCCTGCAGGACTGCCAGCCTCCCGAAGTCTCTGAGTCCGGCCGGCTGAATCGGGGCTCAAATGAGCACGCCTTTAGCAGTAGCAGCTTGGGTTAAGGCTGCTCTCGCTGGTGGCAAACACGCTCAGGCAAGCGCTCCCGTAGAGGGGTTAGGCCGACGCTCCTGCAGTCCTTGGCTGCTCGATGGTGTGCAGGCTTGGAGCTGTGCTCGTCAGGCTCTGGTGGGTTCCTGGGCTTGTCTGGCTGTTAGAGCCCCTTGCTGACTCTTGGCTGGAGCTGGCTGGGTGACAGCAATGCTGGTTCGCTACTGTTTTTGAGGGTTTTGTTTCTCACTGGAACAGACTCAAAACCCATTGAATGGTCTTGCGAAAAGGATTGTTTTGGAACAACCAGTTTTGCATGGAAAAGGTCAAGTCTCTGATTCTGGTCTTTTTCTCAAATCAGAAATGATCCAAGAGTCTCGGACTTCAGAAATCTTGCTTCTGGAAAGTTTGTTGTAGTCTCTGCCTCTGTGAAATACTCTGACTGTAATGAAATAGTATGGTATTTCTTTGGAAGTGTTCCAAGCCCTTCTGCTGTTAACCCTGGGAGGACTGGTAATCCAGGAGTCGTGTTAGGCAGCGTGCCCGTGATCTCATCCAGGCTTGGAGCGAGAGGTACTTCAGGAGGGGGCAGTGGGTCTTTGGGCACTCTCCTTTTGCTGTTCTCTGCCTAATGCCCGTCTCCAAGAAGCCCCTGAGCTTGCTTAGGACCTCTCATTTCCAAGGCCAAGGTGTTCTGCTTGAGTTTGTGGTGGTGTCCACGGGATTGGACCACAATGAGGGTGGTAAAACACTGGAACAGGTTGCCCAGAGAGGTAGTGGAGGCCCCATCCCTGGAAACATTCAAGGCCAGGTTGGATGGGGCTCTGAGCAATCTGATCTAGTCAGCAGTGTCCCTGCTCACTGCAGGGGGGTTGGACTAGATGACCACTAGTGGTCCCTTCCAACCCTAAACATTCTATGATTCTATGATTCTATGTTTCGGATGGGGCTTGTCCCAGGGTTGCTGCCTGTAGTGAGTGGGTGGGTGGTTGTCGGTGGAGGTGATGGGCTTAGTGGGTGTTTGCAGTGGCAACCTGGTCTTGTTGCTTCCTGGACTGGCTGGGCGGGAGGGGGGGGGGGGATTTTCCCGTTTCTGCT
>NW_009258617.1:107063-109556 GCF_000687185.1 Egretta garzetta | reverse complement strand
CATGAGCTGTAGGGCATGTCAGCACAGCTCAGGGTTGTGGTCTTCACTTTGTATGCACAAGTCGGTTGTCATCTGGGTTTCGCAAGAGCTCTCCCCAGCATCTGATAGGAGGGAGGTGCGGCGAAGCTCCTTCCTTTTCGAACCGTCATGACTCTGGTCTCCCGGCGGCCTCTCTCGCCCTTTCTCCTGATGGGGATAGCATGGCCCCAATGTCAGCCAGCATCAAGACGTGGAAGCTGTGGGGCGGGCAGGCTGGCGGCCGGGAGGCTTTCCTGCCCCATCGGGAGGCGGGCGCGGGCTCCGCATTCTTGCGGCAGTGTTGGGAATCTGCGTTATCGTCCTTCGGAGGGAGCAGGAGCATGATTCACCAGAAAGTCCTCCAGGAACGCAGTGGGGTTTCAGGTTTCCTGAACTATCAGCTAGCAATTCCGGGATTGGGAATATGTCAGCGCAGTCTCTCCTTGCCCGGAGCTTCCTCCTCCCCCTCTGCTGCCGTTCAGACCGTACTGGAGGAGACTTACTGAAAGCAGGTTTTGTTGTTTTGTTTTGAGGTTTCTTGTCTGCTAAGGTCCCAGTCTTTGATTTAAAGCTGTGGCTTTTCAGATGTACCGGGTGCAAATGCTCTCTCTCTGCATCTTGGTGTAGCACTTTGTTCAACAGAGGTATTTCTTGTGCCTTGCAAGCCCCCCCTCCCTGCATGAGGGAGGCTAGGTTGTCCCCCCGTTCAGCAACGGAGGAATTGAGGCTCCCAGGAAGAGTACATCTTGTTCAGGGTCATTTGTGGAATCGGTGGCAGCCGAGGGTAGAAGCCAGGAGTCTCGGCTCCTTGCTATAACCACTGGGAATTGAGTTTGCTATTGTCTTTAAAACTGCTGGGCTGGAGTGGGTGTGTTGCTAAATTGCAGAGGCAGCCAGATTTCTATGCAATCTCCTTTTTGTTGTGTTCTTCTCAAGATGTTTTGGATCGTTTGTCTCCCCGTGTCAGTGTATCTACTTTCTAATTAATTTTCTTCTGTGGCCCAGATGTGTGGCATGCCTGCTGGAATCCAGTTTGAACCTAGGGGCGTGTGCAAGGAGTTTACAGCAACCGAGATGCCTGTCGGCGTACTGCAGCCAGACCGATGGGAGGCCAGGGTGGATCCCCGCTATGCAGCTGCAACAGGACCCAACTGTTGCTGCTCCCGAAAGCAGAGCAGAATCCACGGGCAGCTGCTTCTGGCCGTGCTCACGTTGGGATTTGCGAGGGGAGTGCAGTCAGTCTCAGTCAAGGCTGGAAGAGGAGGGCGTCCCAAGGTGGAGCCAGGGCCCCCTGTCAGCTCTGGGTGGCTTTCCATCCTGCGACTGGCTGAGGCATTGGGTGTCCTCCCCGGAGCACCAGCCTACTCCCAAGGTGAAGGAAGAAGATCAATGCCCCAAAAGCGGGACATTCTGGAGGGACCTTGCAGCCAGCGAGGCTCAGCCACGCTGCAGGCAGTGTCTGAAGGTTTTGTTGTGGCGGCTGCCAGGTCCTTCGGCATCGATGCGTGTGTTCCCTGCAGCCTGACCCGAGAACTAGAGGGACAGGGAGTGCATCTCAAGCATTAGTCTCTGGACTCTTCAGGCGTGGTCTCAGCAGGGCCGCAGTTCTTCTCCTCCCTCCCCAGGGTGCTCACGTGCCCATGCTATGCCGTGCTGGGATCACGCTGCAGTGCTGCTCAGCATTCCCGTTTTCGGTGAAGCACTTTGGGATCTATTTTGAATGCAGTGTCATGCCTGTGCAGATGTGCCACAGGCAGCCCTGCATCTCCCAGCCTGTCGTTGACACGGATGGCGGTGGCAGCACCTCCTCAGCTGGCCTGGCCGCACCCTGGCGTCAGTCGGTTTGTGACCCTCAGGACTGCGGCGCAACGTGTTGCGAAGATTGCAGAGTGCGGCGCAGCAGGCGGGGGCTCTGGGCCACCAGCAGCGGGAGCTGCTGCAGGGCTTGCTTTCTGGAATGCTGTCTGGCAGCAGCCTCTTCCATCGGGGCTGAAGGCTCCCCGTGGCTGGCCAGGCAGCGTGTGTGCTTAGCGCTGCAGCTTGTGCCATATGGACCTTCTCCTCCTCCCCGCTTGCCCTCTCCACATCTCCTTCCCCGCTCCGCTCCCCTCCCCCTGCGAGCGGTTTGACAGAGCAATTGGGCAGGCGCTGGGACGGCAGCTCTGACATAAATCTCTCCTGGTGTGGAATGAGGGGTATAAATACCCAGAGAGTGATGTGATCTTTCCAGCTGCTATTAATAGGTCCCTGGAGAACAAGAGCGAGCGAGCGAGACTGGCTGACACTTAAAGGGCTAGCAGCTCCCTTATGTGCTGTGAAAATTAATCAGCGCTGTGGCTCACCATCTTCCTCCGGGCTAGAGCAGAGCCCTCGCTGAGGTGCGTGGGGAGGAGGCGGAGGAGGAGGGAGCAACTAACGACTCGCTAGTTAGGAAGCGGTGATAGGCCAGGCTGTGCACGCACGATCCCACTAACT
>NW_009258617.1:103250-107051 GCF_000687185.1 Egretta garzetta | reverse complement strand
CTGGCGGTGGATGGCAAGCTGCAGCCTGCGCCTTGTGGCGATCGCCGTCTCTCAGGGAGTACGGGTCTGCCAAGGGCGCTTTGCTCTTTGCTCGTGTGCTGTTCTGGGTACGGTGCTTTGCCCTAGCAGAGCGAGCGCTTTGCTTTTGCCGGTGGGATGTCTTCGGGCCCGCCTTTGGCAAGCCGGGAGCAGCGTGTGTAGTGCTGCCGAGCTCTTGCGGCGCTATTTAGAGATGCGGGGTTTGGTCTGGAGCCGGCGCTTCCTGTCCCTGGGTGGCAGAAGAAATCTGTGCGCAGCATCTGGCCTGCTCGGTCCAGATGGGAGGAGCAGACCACGGGCCCAGTAACCCCCCGCGTGCCAGGAAATTTCTCTGCCTGTGCACGGGAAGGGTTCTTGAGTGCATCTGAGGGGGATTGTGCAAAGACCCTAGCAGGCACAAACAAACGGAGAGTAACACCTCAACTCCCCTAGCACGTGGTTTAGTCCCCTTCCCCCCTGCTCCCCAAGAAGCAGTGAAGACTCTGACGGGCAGCGGGGGTCTCTGCAGCTTTGGGGTCACTGGCTGGGGTAGCGAGGAGGCTGTAGCAGGGGAACGCGGAGCCCCCGTGGGTGAAGAGTTAAGTCCTCTAGGTGAAGAAAGCCAGGAGCAGTTCACATGGGGATGTGCATCTTTCTGCACTGGGACTGTCTCTGAGGGCTTAGCAGTGAACGCGGTTCAGGCCGGGAAGAGTCGGTGTGTAAGAGCTGTGTCTGAAAGCCAGGGACATCCTCTGCCCTCTCCGGTAGCCCCCGAGGTGAGGCTGGCTGATGTCCCACGCTGCCTGCGCCACGTTGAGGAAGGCTGCTTGCTGCAAGCAGGAGGTACTCACAGGCCAGGAGGGATGCCCCCTGCAGTTACCAGGGTCTTCTGTTGAACTGAGGATGTGTAGCAGCCCTCCAGAGCGAGCGATGTGCTCAGGCTCTGTGGGGCTGCATCCCAGTCGGCTGTAATGCCCGTGCAGAGCTCTGAGGGGAAGAATCCCAGCGCGAGCCCAGGGGACTCTGCCAAGGCAAATAGATGTGCAGGGAGGGCTGCCTCAGCTGCACGCACGTTCTCCAGCCCAGCAGCCTGCGCGCTCTGCCCTAACCGCCTCTCCCCTGAAACGCTCTGCCTCAGCCTGCGGGGCTCTTCAGAAAGCTGGGCTGGGTCTGGAGCAGGAGAGCCTCGCCCCGCCATCCTGGCAGGCCCGTGGCACGTTGCATCATCCTGCTGGGCTGGAAGCTGCCGCTGAAGTGAACGCTCCCCCACCCAGTGCCTTGGAGCAAGAGCCGGAACAGTCCCTCAGGCCCCCGGGAGAGATAGGGATACCGCTTAGCCGACGAGTGCCCGCACGCCCGGCTCTGCCCTTGCCTTGCAACCCTCTGCCGCCTCCTCCTCTTAGTCCTCCCCTGCCTCGTCCCAGCTTTCTCTCTACAGGCTTGCATCAAGACCGTTTTCTGTCTGCTCAGGTGTCTCCTGTGTGTTTTGCAGGGCAGAGGAAACCAATTTAGCAGGAGAAGGGGTCCCTGACACCAGCAGGGCACCCGATTTCTGTTCAGGGTCACAAAGTTGAGCTCTGGGACCACCTGCAAAATAGCTCTAAGGGATCCTTCTGCTCACGGAAGGGCCAGGCTGGCCTGGAGCACCCCATTCTCGTTGTGGCCTCGGAAACGAGGGTTCTTGTGTCCATGCCCGTGCCTTGGAGCAGCTGGCAAGCCTGCCGTGCCCGGGTGGGAGTTCGCTGCTTGTCCGCACGCAGCCAACTGTGGAGCAGGATCCCTTGCTCAAAGGGGCCAGGGCTAATTCCCGGCACCAGCAGCTCTGGGCTGTGCCTTGCCGCAGGCTTTGTCTGGCCCTGTGCCCAAGGAGGAGCACCGGTGCCGTGGCGCTGGGCAGTGCCCCCATCAGCTGTGCACGCGCGAGGGGCACCGAGCTCACTCGCTGCCCATTTCTCTTGCAGGTTTCTGACCAAAGGGCCTGGGAGCTCCCTCCACTGGCGCTGCGGGAAGCTTTAGCCAAACCAATGCACCCTGACAACAAACTGCCCAGCCATGGCAAGGCAGGCAGCAGCGGTGCCCCGGCCCAGCACCACAACGTGAGCCAAGCACCCACCTGCAACCTGGGCTCGAAGGGTGTAGGGGCAGGCAGCCATGGCGGCAAGGCCACTCAGATCTCCCCTGGCAACTCTGGACTGAAAAACAGCCAGAACACTGTCCCAAACTTCAGCTCCTTGAAGGGCAAGGTGAAACGGGAACGGAGCATCTCGGTGGACTCCGGAGAACAGCGAGAGGCCAGCACCCCTTCACAGGACGCAGAATCAAAAGGTAATGCTCTCCTAAACCTTGCCTCGGCACGTCCTCCTTGCAGTTGCTCCAAGCGTCCTGGCAGGACCTGGGATGGGAGCAGCTGTGAGCATCTTGCGTTCCTGTGCTATGGCTGCCGTCTGGGCTTGTCCTGGCTGCCGGTGTGTCTTTGCATCACTGCTTGTCGCATCTGCAGTTTTGGGACCAGAGCAGCTAAGCCTTGTCTTTACGTTTTCTTCCCTAAGCTGTTTGTTGGAGTTTGAATCTGGGACTCTGGTCTTCATGGGCTACTGAGGCCAGCCAAGCGAGAGCACGGTTCACCGAAACGGTACCGAACGCCCCCGCTTTGCGATGTGCTGACTTTCAACTTGGGCCCGAGCTGAGTTGTTTTTTGTCTCCTTGCTGTTGGCAAAGAGCTGCTGTTGCAGTGTTCTTGCAGCTGCCCGACGACTCAGTCGTGGTTAGTGAGGAGGTGCTGCGAGGGTCGCTGTCTGAACAGTTCTGTGGTTTCGTCAGCGATGGATGACTCTTGTGTTACGGCACGTGGCTTCTGGAAAAGGGCTGAGTCAGTGCTTCCAAACCCTCTGGCTTCCCTGTCCTCACCAGCCTCTTGCGTTCCACCAAGCTCTGTGCTCGACGGCCACGTGGGACGCTTGAGCATCTTGCGGGGGTTTGTCAGAGGAGAAATCCCAGTGGTGCCCTTGGTTCCAACCAAGACTCACACCCAGTCCCCAAACGCGGAGCCACTGTTCTGGCTTGTGGCCCCTAAGCGTTCGGTTTCACAGCCAAAGCTGTGTTGGCCTGACTGGCTCAGGCCAGAGCCGTGCCTTGGAAGAATGGGTAGAAAGCACCTGAACAGACCTCCTGCTCCTAGGAAAGCCTTCTGCCCCTTGCGTTAGGGGTTACTGTACGCCACCGATCATAGGCATTTGGAGCTTTATCCCAGTACTGTCTTGCAGCCCAGTCTTCCTCAGGAAAATTATTTAAATGGCTTGATCAGGAACGCCCAAATCTCCTGTGTTCCTGCTGCAGTGCCCTGGCAGATCATGTGACTATGGCCTGGAAACCTCTAGATGATGTAAAACAGGGAGGCCAGACAGTGTTAGATCAGAGTTAAAGCACAGGACTGGAAGTTATCCATCCTGTGTCAGATTCCCTTCCCCAGGTCCTGGGGTGCCTTTAGGCAAGCCGCTTCCTCTCTGAGCTGCATCAGCCCCATCTGAGAAATGGAGGGAGCATCCGAGTTTACAGGGGGCGTAAAGGCCGCTGCCTGCCTGATGGCTGTGAAGTGCAGAGTCTGGCTCGAGTTCCTATGATGGATATGAACGTGCCCTCTCGTGACGTTTTCAGGTTTGAACTGCTAAATCACAGAGCCCTCAAGTTTAGGATTAATGCCCACACCTCTCTGGTTTGGAACAGCAGTTGGGCATGTCCTGTGTTTGCAGGCTCCTTTCGGACAGGAAGAGCTACATCTCACCC
>NW_009258617.1:101784-103219 GCF_000687185.1 Egretta garzetta | reverse complement strand
CCGCTCTTCTGATGGCTCTGTCCCTTTGCAGGTGAGGTGGCTCCCCGTAGCAAGCGGCGGTGCGTGCTGGAAAGGAAGCAGCCATACAGTGGGGACGAATGGTGCTCTGGGCCGGACAGCGAGGAAGACGACAAGCCTATCAGCAGTGCACACAGTGAGTGTCTACCTCCTTACCGGCTCGGAAGCTTGCATAAAGCCAGCTCCCTCCTGAAGGTCAGCAGGGCAGGTCGCGCTGGCACCTTCAGCTTCTGCCTGCGTGCGCTGACTTAGCTGGGTGCCTCGCGCGGCGGGCTGTCGCGGTTGACGGTCCTTGTGCTCTGAGAGCGTTTGTGGGCATGCGGTGAGGTGCAGGGCCTTCTCGTGGAGATGCTGCCGAGATGCTGGAGGGGAAGGTGTTGAGGTTGGATGTCCCTGCTGTGCGTTGCTCTGGCCATGTCAGCGGTAGAATTGCCATCTTGAAAGTGTGCCTGGTTTAAATCCGGTTAAGCATGCCTACCCTGGCCATAGCGACAGTCAGGCCACGTGACGTGTTACCCTTGTCGCAGCAGCTAAGTCTGTACCAGACCATCCACCCGGCTCTCTGCTGCTGTGCTTTAAAGGCAACTGAAGCTGAAGAGGCCTTTTGGATCTTGACAGTGGTTCAGGCAGGGCTGAGCTGACCAAGGTGTGCACCGTTGGGGGCAACAGACCGTAGGTCTCTCCCATTTTTCAAGAGCATCAAAACTTTTTGAATTTTTTTTTTTTTTTTTGTATCTAGAATTCAGTCTACGTTCAAATTGCAACAGGGAGAATATCTGAGAGAACAGGGCGAGGTCCTGCGGGGCCCAAGGGCTGCAGCTGATGGAGAACGTGGAAGTGTATAAAACCACGTAAAGGGTGGCCTTTGTGCCTGCCAGCGCTCCTCTGCACGGTCCACAACCCTTGTGGGAAGGGATAGTACCGGCTCTCCGTCACAGCCTGCTCCGCGATCTGCCTAATTAGAGCTGGTCAAGGTGGGGCTGTCCGGGGGCGAGGGCTGGCAGCGAGGCAGCGCGTGTGTCCTCACGCCAGATCTCCAGTGCTGTCTCTTCTCTTTAAAAGCTGCGGTGCCAGGGCTGGGCTGCGGGCAGAGGTGCGCAGTAGGTCTGCAGGGAGGTGGGTGGCGAGAGGCTGGCTGGGGAACAGGCAAGCCTGCCGCCGGGGCTGGAGTGTGTGTGTGAGGAGCCAGGCAGGAGGAAGGCACTGCATGTTCTTGGTAATTGCGATGCTTGTGAATGTTAATTAGGAATATTGTCGAATAACAGCTGACGATTAACAGTCACCACTCCAGTGGACAGCATCGCCTCTTCCCCCGCTCCCAGGGCATCTGTCCCGCAGGCTGGGAGAGGAGGAGAGCCTCGGGCCCGGTGCCGGGGGACCAGGAGGAGGTGGCCCCAGGGCAGCGGGCGGCGGGAGC
>NW_009258617.1:92950-101584 GCF_000687185.1 Egretta garzetta | reverse complement strand
CTTGCGGTCGGATGCTGCAGGAGGCGGAGGTGGCGGAACAGGAAAGCAGCCTTCACAGTTCGTTTACGTCTTTACAACGCACCTTGCTAACACGTAAGCAGTAACCCCCATCTGGCCTCGCTGGCGCAGGGCTGGCCCATCACGCCTGCCTGCTGCGTGCTGCACTTGAGTACAAGAGAGCTGGAGAGACCCACGTCACTTTGGTTGCGCAGAGTGGGTCCCCCCTGAGGTTCAGGAAGTTTGCTACTGCTGGTGGGCAAACTTTTTCTTAAATGCACGCGTCCTCCCACGGTGCCCGGCGCCGCGTTCTGTGACGCACGCCATGGAATACACCTGGTCAGCACCCAGCACAAAGATTCACCCAAAGCAGTGTGGACTGCTGGTCTGATTCAGAAGCAGCTGAGGGGCTGGGTGGCACGGGGAGTGCCGTCTGACACTTGGTGGTCTCCACTCAGTTCCTCCCTTCTGTCCTGCATGGTCTCAGCTGTGGAGGCTTAGAGAGGCTGTTTAGTTTTAGTTTTTTGGCTCTGCTATACCACAGGTTTGGTGTGGTAGATCCCAGAGCGTCTCAGCGACAGCCGCCTTAGGGCAGCAGGCACAATGCAGAGCCGAGTGTCCATCACAGGACGTGGGAAGAGGGAAATTCCGGGGCAAGCGATCATTGGTTGGAGAACCTAACTGGGGCCCGTGCAGGAAAGGTGGGAGGGACTCTGAGACTATCCCCCCCTTCTCGGTGACCTCCAGAGGTTTCCCTCCTCCTGCAGGACTGAAGAGCGGAGGTGGTACATGGGGCCTGGGGTGGGTGGGATGGGGCACAATGCCTGTTCTCGAGCGGTTTGTGCTCTCTTCCCAGAGCTGCAGAAGCTGTCCTGCAGGGCCGAGCTGACTCCATTCTGGCCTACCATCAGCAGAACGTCCCACGGGCGAAGCTAGACCAGGTATGCCAGCCATGAGCCAAATGCTGCTGTTGGCACGTGCTGCTGACTGCCGACCCTTCCCCTTCTGAGGTGGCCTTTCTCCCCCTGTTCTTGGCTCAGCCGTGGAGGGAAGGGGGTGTCAGAATGGCCTTTCCATGGGGTGGGAAGCTGCTTTGCTGTGGAACCTCTCTGGAGAGAGTCCTGGCTGCTGCCAGCTGTGAATAGTTTGGGATGGGGCACATATGTGGCTGTGGGGAGGATACCCGGTTGTGCGTTTCCAGGGCATGTAACAGGGCCTGCTTCTTCCCCTCAAGGAGTGAAGGTGAACTGCCATGGGGCACATTTTTGGGACAGAGAGGTCTCCGGCGGGGGGCAGGGAAGAAGACCTACCCAGGTTTTTTCCTGCTTGCATTTATTTGCCTTTTCTCTGGCAGGCGCCAGCTCCTAAAGTGCTGGGTGTTGCTGAGCCGCTTCCGATTAACCCTCCTGCTGCCAACACTCCACAGTCCCAGCCGCCGGCACCTCAAGCGAGTCAGCCTCCACCGCAGCCTCCGCCACCGCAGCCTCCGCCTCCACCTCAGACCATCAGTCAAGCACCTTTGCCTGCGCCCAGCAGCCTGCCCCAGGAAGGGACGAGTGAAGATGTCCGGAGAGATCTGACTCCCAACTCTTTGGGGAGCAACAGCGGCAGCAACCAGCCCGGGAGCAACCACCCAAATACGCCCACCGCGTCTGCCAACAGCATGCAGCCTGGGCAAGTGGACTCCTCCGCCACGTCCAGCTCCAGCCTCCTCGGGGAGGGCCCGGGCCCGGGGATGCCAGGGAACGGGCAGGCGGGCCTGGGCCCCAGGAACCCCATGAACTCGGAAGGGCTCTCGAAGGAGCAGCTGGAGCACCGAGAGCGCTCTCTGCAGACCCTGCGGGACATTGAGCGTCTGCTGCTGCGCAGCGGGGAGGCCGAGCCCTTCATGAAGTCCAGCCAAAACGCGGGTGAGGGCGGGACTGCCCCACAGCCGCAGGCTGCCCCTGCTCAGCCCCCTGCGCCTCCCGCCAGCATGAAGAAGTATGAAGAGCCTCTGCAGTCCATGATCTCCCAGACCCAGAGCCTTGGTGGGCCCAGTCTGGAACACGAGGTGCCCCACCACCCAGGCGCCGACATGGGGCAGCAGATGAACATGATGATGCAGCGGCTGAACCAGGACAGCCTGACACCGGAGCAAGTGGCCTGGAGGAAGCTGCAGGAAGAGTACTACGAGGAGAAGCGACGGAAAGAGGAGCAGATCAGCATCCACGGCCGCCCTATGCAGGAGATCATGATCCCGCAGTCGATGGGGAGCATGATGATGCGTGGGCCCCCGCCACCCTACCACAGCAAGCCTGGAGAGCAGTGGCCGCCGGGGATGGGAAGCCAGCTGCGGGGACCCATAGATGTGCAGGACCCGATGCAGCTGCGGGGAGGGCCACCCTTCCCAGGGCCACGGTTCCCTGGGAATCAAATGCAGAGAGTCTCTGGCTTCGGAGGGATGCAGAACATGCCCTTGGACGCTCTTGGGCCTATGAATGCCATGCAGAGGCCAGTCAGGCCCGGCATGGGATGGAGCGACGATATGCCTCCTATGGGAGGCCCTGGGAACTTTCCGCAAGGCACCCTGCCCTACCCGTCGGGGCAAGGGGACCCCGAAAGGTTCATGAATCCCCGTGCCAGGGAGGAGATCCTGCGGCATCAGCTGATGGAGAAACGCCCAGTAGCAATGCAGAGGCCCATGGGGATGTCCGGCAACTCCATGAGCCAGGGCATGGAAATGGAGAGGATGATACAGGCTCACAGGCAGATGGATCCATCCATGTTTGCCGGGCAGATAACGGGGGACAGCCTGAGCAGTGCCCCAATGGGAATGGATTTTGCAGGCACTCGGGGGATGCTGAGCCCCACTATGAGTCAGTCGGGCCTTCGGGACATGGACGCGCCCATGGGCCCTGGCAACCTCAACATGAACATGAATGTCAACATGAACATGAACATGAACCTCAATGTCCAGATGACCCCGCAGCAGCAGATGATGATGTCGCAGAAGATGAGAGGCCCCGAAATGATGGCCCACCAGGGCATGAGCCCTGAGGAGCTGGCCAGGGCGAGGGCTCAGAATGGCAATGGCAGTGCAATGCTGGGGGGACCCCAGAAAATGATGATTCCCTCCCAGTTCCCCAACCAAGGACAGCAAGGCTTCTCGAGCGGGCAAGGGCCTTACCCCAGCATGCCCCAGGAGCTGGGCAGCAGCTCGGAGATGTTCAGCCCGGAGCAGGGCACCATGCCCGTTGGGAGCATTGGCGGCACCACCAGGCTCAGTCACATCCCTCTGCCTCCGGCCTCCAATCCCGCTCCTACACAAGGGGGCAACCTGGCCAGCATGCACCCAGCACCTTCCCGGGGGCTGGGCCGCCGGCCCTCTGACCTCACCATCAACATCAGCCAGATGAACTCCCCCAGCATGGGTCACCTCAAGTCTCCCACCCTCAGCCAGGTGCACTCACCACTGGTCACCTCCCCCTCTGCCAACCTCAAGTCCCCACAGACACCCTCGCAGATGGTCAGCATGCCACCTTCAAACCAGTCTGGACCCCTCAAGTCCCCCCAGGTGATGAGCTCCTCGCTTAACGTCCGGTCTCCGACTGGCTCACCAAGCCGCCTGAAGTCCCCTTCTATGGCTGTTCCTTCCCCTGGTTGGGTGCCGTCGCCCAAAGCCACCATGCCCAGCCCAGGAGTCAACCAGAGCAAGCAGACTCTCAGCATGAACTCGTCTACTTCCATAGGAGGACTGGATCAGGGTACGCCGGGTCTCTTGTGTGCGAGTGCGCGTGGGTGCTCGGGTTTGGCGAGCGTGTAGGCAGCGTTTCTCTCCAGCCCACGTGCTCCCGCAGGACCGGGGAGATGCTCGTGCCCGCGCGTGCCCTTACGTCTCGTGGAGCGAGTCTTTTTTTCCCGGGAGTCCAAACAGGGCGTTTCAGGTAGATGGGAGGGCAAACAGAGCAGCTTTTACTTCAACCCCGGCTCGTGCTCTGTGATGCAGGCAGGAAACGATGTGCCGGTGCTGGGCGGTCAGGGGTGGTTTGAAGTGGAAGCCCGTCACCGTTCTGGAGCAGGGTCTGCCCGAGCCTCTCCTCAGAGCTCAGAGGGTGCCAGGCTGTGCCAGCTCTGCCACTCTCTCTCTTGCTTGCAGGTTCTCTCCCTTCCGGCCCTCGGAGCAGCTCTTCCGCACCAGCCAGTAACACCTCTAGCACCATGAATCCCAACATGCCTTTTACTTCCTCTCCAGATCCATCCCCCTCCCAGAACCCCCTCTCACTGATGATGTCCCAGATGTCCAAGTATGCCATGCCCAGCTCCACACCGCTTTACCACAATGCCATCAAAACCATCGCCACTTCCGATGACGAGCTGCTGCCGGACAGGCCTATGCTCCCGCCTGGCAGCATGGCAGGTACGTACTGCTGGGGCTGGGGTCCGGCCGTCTTGTGGCTGCCAGCAGGCCTGAGGCGCCAGGCGGAGGAGGCATTAGAAATGGGGTTCTCCTACCGACCGCCATGTCAGATAGCTTAAATTTTCCCTCGTTCGTAGTGGACTGCTCACTTCTCCGCCCCGTGCCCAGGCTGTCTGTTGGCTTTTGGCTGGGGTGTGCTGCCTGGCGGGACATGAGCCGGTCTGGCATTCAAGGCATCCGCCTTCCACGAGCTCTGGAAGGTTTCGGAACCCCCTTTACCCTGTGCAGACGCCTTGGCCCTGGATTTTCATGGCTCCCGGAGTTGTCTCGGGCCCAGGACTTGCAGGCGGAAGGCTGGCTGCTTGGAGACCTTGTGCTCTCGTGCAGCAGGGACAGGGGCACTCTGAACAGGGCTTGGGAGTCTGGTGTTTTGAGCGTGAGCGCCTGCACAGGCAAGGCTACGTCGTAGCGTAGTTCTGATTTCAGTAGGCGACGGCCAGATACGCTCCGCTGGCTGGTGGCACTGGTGGGGACAGCTAGGCAAATGAGTGTTTTTCGTCACTTGGTGACCAGCCTGAAGGGGAATTCCAGCACACCGTACGACTCAATTTAGAGGTTTAAAGCTGTCTGATAAATATTTTTGGCAGTTTTCAAACTGAAAAACCAACTTTTTGACTCTCTCACTGCTGAATAGTCACTTAGGTTGACCGCAGGCAGGCAAATGCATTGGCTCCCTCCTAACCCAAACCCCTCCGCAAGCATTGATGTCTCTGCTGTACCGATGGGCACAGTCCCCCTCCCGGACAGCACCTGTGTCGGGCTGCCGACTCTTCTGCTTTTTTTTTCTCCTCGTCACCCGAGGCCTCGTGGCCGCAGGAGCTCGCCAGGCGGCTGAGCCTGCAGGCAGGCAGTGGTGAAGGGTCACTCCTCGGTGCCGGCAGCCGGGGCCCTGCTGAGATCATGGGGTAGGGCTGTCCCAACGTGCGGAGCCAGCCGGCGCGCTAAGATCAGTGGGCTGTAAGGAACCACAAATCCAGCACGGGCCCGGGTGAAGCTGGAATAGCTCTCTGCCACTCACGGGCCTGGGGAGCCGGGGTCTGGGGCACTTTTTCCTAATGTCGGCGCTTTGCAAAGCCCATCTCCTGGCTGCTTGCCGAGCGTCATGCCCCGCACTCGGGGCTTTCTGAGCGGGAGTGCTCAGCAGGCTTCCAGGGCGTGGATTTTGCCGCCCTGAGACGTCTGTGGGCAGCGTTAACTCTTCTCTCTTTTTTCCTCTCCTTAGGCGTGACAGGGAATCAGCCAAATCAACTGCACTTGAATTCCGTGGGGCCTGGATCCTCTCAGAGCCCCATGGGAATGAACCTGCCTGGTCAGCAACCCCTCTCCCACGAACCACCCCCCACCTCCATGATGTCCTCCCCGAACCCTCTGGGCTCCAACATTCCTATGCACCCGAGTGCGCCGGGGGCAGGCGTGCCCCCCCAGAACCCCATGATGCTGCCCCCGGGGCCCCAGGACTCGTTGAACCAGCAGTGCGGCCCCGTGCCCAACAGTTCGCAGATGATTCCTTCCAACCAGCTCGTGTTCCCCCGCATGCAGCAGCCCCACAACGCCATGCCGTCTCCCGCTGGAGGCATGCCCATGGCCCCCGGCGGGGGGGGGGGCCCTGGGATGCAGCAGCATTACCCGCCGGGGATGCCCTTGCCGCCCGAGGACCTTCCCGCCCAGCAGCCCAGCCAGATGCCCCCTCAGCAGCACATGATGGGCAAGAACATCCCTCCTCGGATCGGCGACCCCTACCCGCCTGTGCTTCCCGGGGTGGCGTCAGTGCTGAACGACCCCGAGCTCAGCGAGGTCATCCGCCCCACGCCCACGGGTATCCCTGAGTTTGACCTGTCCAGGATCATCCCGTCAGAGAAGCCAAGCAGCACCTTGCAGTATTTCCCCAAGAGCGACAGCCAAGCGCCCAAATCGCAGCCTTCCAACCTCCACCTCATGAACCTGCAGAACATGATGGCTGACCAGCCCCCGGTGCGGCCAGGTATGAATGCCCCCAGCCTCCCTGGGCAGCAGGGCGTGCAGAGGGGACTCGGCATGCCCATGTGCCATCCCGGACAAGTGCCCATGCTGGGCAGGACAGGCATACCGCCCCAGCAAGGCATGATGGGCAACAGCATGCACCAGGGCATGATGTCTCCGCAGCAGAGCCTGATGGCCCAGCAGAATTTCATGCTGATGCAGGCCAAGCAGAGGAGCATGTCTGTGTCGGGGGAGATGTATGCTCAGACAGGACACATGATGTCACCTCAGGGCTCCCTCATGGGGCCCCCGCCTCAGCAGAACCTCATGGTCACGCACCAGATGAGGCAGAGGAGTGTCTCCCTGGACAGCCAGATGAGTTACATCCCCGGGCCGGGGAACATGGCGAACCTGCCTTTCTAACCCCGGCTGGCGCTCAGGGGCGGGGAGGGGACGGGGCTGCCTGTACAGACCTTTTTCAGCCTTTCTTTGGGGGAGGGTTGGGGGCCAACGCCGGTGGAGGACACCACGTGGGATGCTTTTCATATCGGATTTGCCGCTACACAGAAAACCAGATGTGCAGTAAACTTGATGTGAATTGGGTTTCTTTTTTCCTTTCTTTTTGGGGGAAGGGGAGGGTGGAGGGACTGGGAGTGGGGCTGTTACTTTGGACCCTGCGTGGTGACCAGGGGCATCCAGACCCTGTGGCAGTTTGTAAAGTTTTCATTTATGGTTTTCCTCCGTCAAGTGTTTTTCTTTCCCTTTTTTACCTCTGTCTTTTTTCCTTTTTTTTTTTCCTTTTCTTTTTTTTTCTTCCTTTTTTTTTTTTTCCTTTTTAAGCAACCAAAATGTGCAAGAGGGTTTTTTGGAACTAGCTGTAAATAGGTCGCTGGGAAAGGCAAAACTTGTGCTGGTTTCTAATTGTTCTGTATTTCTGTGTTTTAATAGAAGCCTCAAAACATGTTTTAAAAAAACAGAAACAAAAAACATGCTAAAGGCAACAGTGTACAAGGATCGAAAATTCTCCTTGGGGGAGGCCGGAGGATCCCCCGGGGTGCGCAGGGCATTGAGAGATCCCGTTGTAGAGTGACTCTGTGTCAAACCTGTGTTGTTCACGCATCTGAACGGTTTGCATGTGCGGGGTGTGTAGTTTCACGCAGATCTTAGGCCCCTGCGGAGGCTGTGCCGAGTACGCGAACGCAACCGAGGACCATCCGTTGGGGAGGTCAGAGCTGCAGCCCCAGGGAAACATCGCTGGAGCGGTGCTCATCCAGCGGGCAGAGGCCGCAGCTTCGTGGAACAGAGCTGTCCCTGCTCCGTGGCAAAGCTGCCGTGGCTGGGATGCCGCCCTTCAAGGGCTGGAGAGACGGCAAGGATCTGGGCTTCGCGGATGATAACGAGCTGGACCCGAAGGTCTCGACGGGCCGTGCAACCTCTCGCCCCTTCTTTTCCCTTCACGCTGTGTCCCCCGTGGCAGGGTGGTGCGGTGCACAGGGACAGATGGGCTCTGAGACGAGCGAGGCGACGCGTTCCTGTGCTTCCGGGAGAGGCTAGCTGGGAACCCTGCTCTTTTGCAGCCTTTCTACGCCAGTCCTTTACCCACCCGTCGCCCTCTGCGACTGCGCTGCGCCCCCTCTACCTCTGCCATTGGATGCGCTCTCCCAGGTCTTCCTCGTGGTTGCCGGTCCTCCTCCCCCAGGAGGCTTCACAGGCAGTCTTCTCTCCATCTCGCCCTGAGCTACCAGCAGCAGCCCTGCCCTGCTGCACCGTAGAGGTCCGGCCGCTGAAGGCGACCTGTCCCTGCGTGCGATAGTCCATCTCGGCGTAAGAGTTGCCTCGTACAGCGTCAGCGGCGCAGCCGTCCTGTGCGTCGGACAGAGGAGGCCGAGGTTGCAGCCCCTCGTTCCTAGGCTGGCGGGAGCGTGCCGTTCAGACAACTCAGTCTTTTCTGGACGCGCTCCACCCTCCCCATCCTCCACTCACAAGGTCTTCCTGCACGCGGCACTGATGGTCTTTCCTGTGCTTGTTCATGGAGGGGACTGTGGGGTGACACGCAAGCACTTCTGCACACACCACCGTGTCTCTGGACCTCCGCGGGGACCGCGTTCCAGCATGGCGTACCCTATGGGTATCCAGTGGTGAACTCGGGGCACACGATTGCCAGAGGAACGCCGGCTGGAGGATTATCTCTGCGGAGCCAGACTTATCATACTACCTCC
>NW_009258617.1:90914-92923 GCF_000687185.1 Egretta garzetta | reverse complement strand
CTACCGCGGGGAGGAGAGGGCTTTCAGAAAGGGAGATTTGTCCAGTAGCAAGCAAACGGCAACGTTTTTTATCACGTTACAGGCTGTTGGGAAAGGCCAGCGGGTGCTGAAATGTCAGCCCAGGGGCTGTCTTGATCTGACCTGTGAGAAGATGGAGCCGCAAAGCCCAGTTAGGAAAACCTTGAAGCCTTGGGGCCTTTTGTAGCGAGCGGTACTGGGTGGGAAGCACGGGTCTGGATTCGAGGAAGGATTTCCTCTGGTCTCCTGCTTTGTGGGGGTTTGTGGTGTGCGATGTGAGCGAGCAGCGTTCTTGGAGATGGCAGAATGGGAACGATCCCGGGAAGTGGTCATCCCTGCCTTGGCAGTCGGAGCAGAGGAATAATCTTCAGCCCAGGCTAGCAGAGCTTTGGGCCTGGCGCGTTAGCCAGTTGGATTCTCCATCCTTTCAGAGTGTTCGTGCGGGAGGATGTGGCTCAAACAGGGGTAGCTCTTTCTAAGCTTGATTGCCTGAAAGGCTACGGCTTCTCTTGGCTGCACTTTGGGGTGTTGGCTGCTGGTAGTTTCTCATAAACATCCAAACACCAATGCCAGCACCAAACCTTGCTCGTCACCCACCAGCCAGTCTCGGTTAATTTGAAGCCATAATATTTTCTATACGGAAGGTTTTTTTGTTTGTCTGTAGACAGCTGTTGTTTTAGCCTGGTCGAGATCTCCACGTGTCCGTACCTTCCCTGTTGTCCCTATCGCCCAGCCCGACTGAGAAGTTGCCCGGGGCTTGCGGCCCTCGCTCTGCCGGCAGTGCGTCGTCTCTGTGTCAGCCGGCGCCCGCGGGCTGCGGCGCACGGCTATGCGGTGCTACGGAGGTCGGCACTGCCCGCTCGCAAGGAGAGGGCAGCGCGATGCTATTTCTGCCTAGCAGCCGGAGGAGGACCTGTCCTTCCGTGACAGATGAGTAAGCGGCGAAGCCTTTTGAGTCAGCAGCCCTGGATACTAAAGGGAAATCCTGACGCTGGGTCAGAGCTGGGGACTTCGGAGCAGCGGTTGGCACTCTTCCGCAACATCCCACTGCCCCGGAGCCAGCCCTGCCCCTCCCGCCGCGATGGCTGAACAACGGGGAGAAGCGCTGCCCAACACGTTCCTCCTGCCCCGGGCGCCGCTCCCGAACGCGCCTGTGAGCAGCGATGTGGCAGGAGCTTCTCTGGAAGCTCGGTAACGGCCAGTCCTCATGAGACCTGGGCAGGGTTGGCCGTCAGCCGGTCGCCCGCTGCCGTGAGCTGTGTCTAGTCTCGTGTCTTGTAGTTTATTGCTCGGCTTCTCAGCTTGAGTTCTGTGTACTGACTCCACCTAATCACAGTAAAAGGTTTGCCCATGTTTTAGCCATGACTTTGCCATGTTTTTTCCCAGCTCCAAAAGAGTGAACGCTGGGAAGCAGCATCTTTCAGTACGTCAGATAATCACACACCCGGAATTAGCTTTCACGTTGAGGTAATGGTGACTGACCTGTTCTCTGTCATCCCATGGAGAAACTTCCCCAGTCATTTTGTACCATTATATAAATATATATATAAATATAAATATATAAATACAATATGTGAAGACATTTTATTGGTTTTTATTTGAAACAATTTTTAGGCTTGTTTTTGGGTATCTGTGCTGCCTGTAATGTATTGACCTGTTTTATAGGTGCCTTTTTATTAAAAAGACGAATTTCAAAACCTGACCCTGTGCCTGTCTTCAGGTGGACGGTGGGATTTTCTGCCGGGCCACAAGCAGGTGTGTTCAGCCCAGCCCCTGGAGCTCAGCCAGCGGCACCTGCGGCCGCTCAGAGGGCTCAGCTGGCCCCACTACAAAAACCCTGTCTCAGGTGGGGGCTCCGGTTGAGAGGGGAGAAGCTCTTCTGGGTCGTGGAGTTGTCTGTGCCGAAGGTATGCTGAGACTTGGCTGCAGTTGGAGATTTGCTCCTGTGAAATTTGGGGAGCCCCCTCTCGTGGCGGGGTCACCGCTCAGCG
>NW_009258617.1:89145-90599 GCF_000687185.1 Egretta garzetta | reverse complement strand
GGGGGTCCCGTCTCCTGCGACTGGGAGGTGGTTGCTGCGTGCCTCCATCAGAAGAGAAGCTCCTGCCCTTCGTGAGATGGCCGTGAGCTCCTCCGGGGAGCTGGGACGCCTGCGCTCGATGCAGACCTGCCCGCGCCCCTGCCCTGAGGCTGCACCCTGCCTGCGGCAGGCAGCGATCAGGCCCTCCTGCTTACCGGCAGGAGAAGCTGGGCTGGGACCAGGGAACTCCTCCACAGGACATGGAACAGGATGGTCATCCCAGGTAGGTGGAGGGGCCAGCGGGGGACTGGGCATCCTGGACACCTCAAGTCCCTGGCAGGACTGCAGAGCACAGAGGTGACCTAGAGCAGGGATTTGCTGCCCGAGCTGTGCGCTGGTGCCTGGAGCCCCACGGTTCCCTCTAGTTCTGGGTATCGTGTGGCCTGACAAAGCTTGCGTGTGCTGTAGCTGCTGCGTGCTTGTGGGGAGCCAGAGCAATGCGGCCCACGCCGTGACGGCAGCGGGGCGAGGGGCTGGTTCTGGGGGCTCGGAGAGAGAAAGGGGTCGTGCCACCCTCTGTGCGTAGAGCTGGGGTGGTGCCCGCAGCACGCTGCCCAGGGCCCCAGCTCGCGGCCCTTGGTGGCCCCGGTGTCATGTGTCCAGAGCCACCTGTGCTCAAACTAAGGAAGACGTGGCAGGCAGCGGTACAGACGCTGAAGTGCTTGAGCATCTGTTTGGCTCTGGGAGATTGGGGTGAGGAAGTAAGCCATCTTCTCGGCAAGGAAAATGAAACTGCACGTGAGTCAGAGCGGGGCAGGGGGTGCTGGAGCTGCTAGGAGTGGGTGCGAGGGCGTGGGGAGAGCCCCTTTTCTGCAGCGCTCCCAGGCACGCGTTCATTCATGCGTTCCCGGGCTGCTGCTCGTTGGTGCACGCTCCGCTGCCTGCCACGGCCCCATGATTGCTGCGCGTGTGCAGCAGGATGCTCTGCTAAAACGCCCCAGCTCTGTCTCCCAGGAGACTGCCTCACCCCGTAGCAGCCTGCTGTTGTGGGGTGTCTTTGCGTCCCCTTCTTTGGGGTTGCCTTCAGCAGGGACCAGGGCTTTCTCTGGGTTGTCTGCTCCAGCCTTGTTTGCAGAGCAGAGCCTGGGGCTGGGGTCGCTCGGGCGTGCACTGCAGAGGGTGGTGACCTGGCCTTGCCTGGGTGCCACCTCCCCGCTGCCTGCAGCAGCCGCCTCAGAGCTCCCCTCGGCCCTGGGTCCCCCTTCCCGGGGGAAGCAGAGCCCGTCTGCCTCGCTCTGTAGCGGTGGGCTGGGGCCGAGCAGAGCTCCACAGGGGAGCCTGAGGGCTGCGGTGGCTGGGGGCAGCCCTGGCGGCGTGAGCGCATAGCGGGGAAGCCCGCTCTGGGCCAAGGCATGTGACGGCCGTGCAAACCTCGGGGAGACGGGGAGGATTTCACTGAGTGGAAAGCCCAGCTT
>NW_009258617.1:75885-88201 GCF_000687185.1 Egretta garzetta | reverse complement strand
TTGCATTCAGCTGCAGGGGGAGCGACGTCTGCTGTTTGGGGAAGGGTCTGCCAGCTCCAAGCCAAGCCTTCGCTAGGCTGGCTGAGCCAAGTGCAGGCGCAGGGGCGGCTTTCCACTCGGGTTAGCAGCCGCTGTAGAACCGGGGCAGGAGGTGCTGCAGTCAGCGGAAGAGGCTCCGTGAAGCAGGGAGCTAACGCGGGTCTGGACTGACTCCCAACCCAGCAGACCCTTCTGCAAGCACTGGGAGAGGGAAATCTGAGCAAGGTGCTCTTACGAGCCCTGGGGTCTCCATGTGCGAACAGCAACGCTTGTCAGAAAGGTGCCGTCGGCGCTTTTAAAGCTCTTTGATGCATTCCCCTTGCAAAAGCGACACGACTGCAGTCAGCTGCTTGTAAGCGCTATACGTGAAAAGACAGTATTTTATTTAACTGTTTGTTACAGGTCACATCAAAACTTTCTAAAAGTTACCAACGTAACAGTACTAAAAACTACAGCAACAGTAGTTGCGTAATCTATTCGCACTTACTTTGCGTGCAGATTTTCTTTTTACCTTGTGAACACCGTAAGAATTTTACGCTCTGACTGTTCATTTCTTCAGCAGCGTTTTTGTGCAGGAACACGGTTCCCATCAGAACCGGGGCTGGGGAGGCGTTTACAACGCGTCTGCAACAGATTTGCTCACGGTACAACTGTGGAGATGGCGAGGGCAGGCTTCAGAGAGCTGCTCTTCCTCCGCTGCGCATGCATACTTGGACAACCACGGTCGCCATTACTCGCAGGTTTCAGCTTTGAAGATGAGCAGTGGAGGAAATGGTGGACTGCGCTTTGTGTAAAAAGCCTTATGCTTGGGGAGTTTTGCTCCTCGAGTCACAATTTGAGTCCCAAGATCTCTACCTGAGCTGGACTGGCGTGACGTGGCCCCTTCTGTCTTTTAGTGCGGCCCTTGGGTACAGCGAAGTTTGGCTGCAGCTGAGCCCTTTGTTGTTGTGGTTGAGCTTCAGAAGTGAGTTTAGCACAAAATTCGCGCTGCGGCAGGAGAACCGACGATGTTCCGACTTTACTTAAAAAGCGAGGTGAATGGTAGAGCAGACTTTAAAGTGCGCTTGTGATTAGGGTCGTGCTCACGCGACAGTGGGTAGGTAAGACTCTCGTACAGGTCACAGCGCTGCTTAGCTAGCAAGAGACGTGTCACGGAGCAACGCTGTGTACGCGCTGCGATGTTACCCCTACAGAAAACAGCAGGCTGCACGAGTCCGCCAGAGCTGCCCCGCGTGCCAGCTTGCGGTGCAATTACTAACGACAGTGAAAGCTGCCGCTCTTATTTTGGACCGAGTTGTTATCGAGCAGCCCTGACCAGAGCAGTGCTGGATACTCGTGGCTCCGGGCAAGATCAGCTCCCAGGTTTGTCCTGCGTAAACCTGGATGCACTAAACCTCTAAAAGCCCCGTAGATGCAGGTGGAGCAAAAATATCGGAAAGCGCGGTGCAAAGCAAAATGCTGCGTTCCCGCTCTGCCCGCTCAAAACGAACAGAAATTACCCAAATGAGCTCTTTTCCTTACTCTTGGGCAATGGGCCTCCTTGCTTGCAGAACCCACAAAGTGCCGTACAGCTAGCTGCAAAAGCAAAAGTTACACCTTCGAGCCTCACAAAGCCGTGTGGTTCATCTCCCCTGCGCTCAGTCACAAGATAGAAGCCATCTCTCCAGACAGCCGCCTTCTTCAAAGGAAAGCTTTTGCATAGTCAGGTGTTCAGCAGTCACTGACTGGAGCTCTTAACAGCAGTAAAACGGATCAAGTGAGCAGGAAAGGGTGCAGCTGATGTCAGGAAAGGAATCTGCAGCAGTCAAATATTTGAGGCCACGGCAGGACCTCCTGGTGCGAACCAAGTTGGGAAAATCAACATGCTGTGGCTGGCCAGGGGAATGTCACGCAGCAGGAGCAGGAATATTGCAGCCAGAGACCGTCCAGCACCGCGTGCCCAAGCTGTTGGAGTGAGCTCTGCATCCCCTGCCAGTCCTATCTGCATCTCCCCTTCCAGCTGCCGTGGCCACTGAGTCCTGCTGCTTCCTTCGGGCGCGTCTCTACCAACCTGAGCTGGCAAAACAGAGACCTGCTTAGCTTTTGTCCTCAGCCCTCGCTCGCTGACACAACTCCACATTGACTTAGCTGCAGTTTTTTCCTTGCCCCGGCACCCCGGTCTCCTGCCTGGCTCCGTGCACAGGATGCCTGCCGTCGGTTGTTCGAGGGAGAGTGGAAACGACGGGTTCGAGCCGCTCAGGTTCATCTGGCCCTGCCAGAGTGACTGTCGGACAGCCAGCGTTCGCCAACGTCTGCCAGGTGGATTTCTACAGGTGTGAGAACCAGAAGGAGCCAGGGAAGGTATCTGGTGGGATTTGGGTGTCTGGTGGCTACTGGACCTCAGTCTTCTGAGGAGTGAAGAGAGTGGTGGGGATGCTTGTGAAACTTGGGAGTGAGGTCACAGCACGTGTGCCACTGGGAAGGCAAGCCCCGGGCTGGTTCTGCCCTGCAGGCAGCCTCTCCCAGCTAGAAGGTGGAGATAGAGGTGGTGTTGTCAGACTCGATCCCGCTGCCCTTCCTCGTCACCTCCAGGATCTCCTGCAGGGTCTCCTGGCTTATGCAGCCCAGCTCCTGCAGGATCCGGAAGAAGTCGTTACGGAACTTGACTCCGATGAAGGCGTAGAGGATGGGGTTGAGGCAGCAGTGCGGGAAGCCAATGGCCTCTGTCACCATGATGGCCGTGTCCAGCTGGTCTTCCAGGAGGCAGTTCTTGGTGAAGGCTTCTAGCTTGGTCAGTGTGTTCAGGAAGATGACAATGTGGTAGGGGCTCCAGCAGAGCAGGAAGACGCCTGTGACTAGGATGGCCACGCGGACAGCTTTTTGCCTCTGCAGGCGCTGGGACTGACACAGAGCCCGGACGATGGCCGTGTAGCAGTAGCACATGACCAGCAGGGGCACAAAGAAGCCCACGGTGTGGTAGAGGAAGCGGGTCGCCAGCCAGACATTGTTGCCGTCGATCCCGACCTCTGGAAAATAGCAAATGCTGCGGTTGCTGTCATCTGTCCAGACTTCCATGAAGATGAGATCGGGCAAGGTCAAAAGCAGCGAGCAGAGCCAGACAGCCGTGCAGGTGAGGTGGATGGAGCGAGCTCTGCGTTTGCGGTAGGTGTGGATTGCGTAGACGATGGCCAGGTAGCGGTCCACTGCGATGCACCCCAGCAGCATGCTGCTGCAGTAGAAATTGATCTTGTGGACAGCGCTGAGGATCTTGCAGAGGAACTTCCCAAACACCCACCCAGCCAAGCTCTCCACCACGCTGAAGGGGAAGGTGAGCAACAGTGCCAGGTTGGCCAGGGTGAGGTGGAAGAGGAAGTTTTCCGTGGTAGTGCGAGACCGCTTGAACCTCTCTAAAATGACTAGGACCAGGGCGTTGCCCACAGTCCCCAACACGAACATCAGCAGATAGATGAGGGGCATGAAGACCCTTCTGAAGGGGTCTCTCTGGTTGCCAACCACAGACGAGGCAGGGTTGAAGCAAAAGTAGCCCTCCAAAGACGGGGTGGTGTTCTCGGCTTCGTAGTAACCGCTCAGCTCCACCTGGCTCTGGGGAACAGAGAGAGAGTCTGGTTACCGAGGGGAGTTTCTGAACATGAGCACCCAGTCCCTCAGCCGCGCCTGGCAGACCGGGAGCGGAGCATCCCCGCATCCCACGGCCCGCCTGCGTCAGGAGGTGCTGCCTGTCTGCAGCCTGATGACCCGGGAGGCCCCTCGGGCGCCAGGTCCCAGGAGGTGCGGCAGCATGTGGAGACCGTTGTCCTGATCTCCGACAGCGAGGGCTGCTGCGTCGGTAATCCTCAACTAGCATCTTTGGGGATGTTCTGGTGGCCAGACGGATGACCGGTTTCATCTCCTGGTTCTTGTTGAGTTACCTGCTGGTGGTTTTTGCTTTCTCATGCGGCATGGAACCCTCCTTTACCAGCTTTCCTGATCTCTCCACCTGTTTCTGACACCCACTGTGCCTGTCCTGCCTGCTGTCGGGTATAAAGGTGGTGGGATTCACCGCAGAGCTCATCTCTACCTTGAGTTACGTGCGCTGATCCTGTCCCCTTCTGCCCCTCCTCCTCGAAGACCTCCGAGCTGCCTGGGGCAGAGCAAGGCGAGGTGGGGAGAGCCGCAGCCGTGCTTGGGATCGCTTCCCACACGCTGGGAGAAAGGTGTGGGGCAGCTGTTCCAACGCGACTGGGGGAACGCCTCCGAGGCACTGCGGTGCCATAGCTATGGGGCTGGATGCTGGAGAGAGAAATCTGCTCCGTCGGTAAACCTTGTGCTTCTGAATTTACTGCAGCCAGAGCAGGAAAGGGAATCTGAAAACGCCACTCTGACCCCGCACTGATACCCGGTAAGGAAAGTGCAACTGAGCCGCCGCAGACGCGACTTGTGCTCGCCTGCCGTAGCTCCCTGCCAGGCGAGCAGCCCGTATGCGGGCTGAGACCGCGCGCAAGTCCCGGAAAGCTGCAGCTGCGCTCGGGACGAGTCCCCTGGGCAGGGGCGTGCTCCGGCCGGCCGCGGGCACCTCGCAGGAGCTGGGTGTTCACAAAAGCAAAGGGCTCGGATGCTGGCGGGCAGAAAAAGAGAGCGGTGCAGGAGGCGTGCGGCAAGCTGAGAAATTAGTGACAACTGGGAAGAGCTCGGCAGCAGTTACCGTGAGCTCCCCCACCCACACCCTCTCTGGAGACCGGCGCTGAGACTTCAGTGCCAACCACAGCGGAAGTCTCTGCTCGCTGCTTTCATACCTTTCACTGCCAGCTGTAGCCGTTTGCACCTGCTGCTCCTTCCCTCATCAGCCAAAGTTCCCATCTAAAAATACTAGCGCTGCTTCAAACAGCTTTAGAGCGCATTTGGGGGGTTTTTGCATCCCTCCCCCCCGCCCCCCCATGCTGCTAAGCCAAACGACTGTGACCAGCCCCGAGTCCTGCATTGCACCTAGCTAGAGAAGAGTGATTTACGTTTCTTCTCTCTCAGGCGAGCCTTCCTCGGGCCACGCGCCTGCCCGGGGCGAAGAGGTGACATCGCAGCGGCAGCGCTCGTCCCAAACTGCTGTGCTGCTGAAGCCATCTGCACGGCTCCGAGGGGAGCCCCAGGCGTGTCGATGGGGAAGAAGCCTACGGAGCATTACCAAACATGTACCGAAGCAGGAAGCTGGCTCAGGTGGACCCCGAGCAGTGGACGGTAGGAGGGCAAGTGAGCCTTTGGGGACAGTGTGGAATAAGCTTGCCCAGCTCTTGCCCTCTTCCCTGCGCTCCTTCCAAAAAGAGCTGCGAGCCTGACCAACTTTGGTCTGGCCCAAGTTACTCTTGGTCTTGCCACGGTCCCATTCCCCACCGGCTCTGCACCCCGCAGTGCTGCTGCTGGGCTGTGATGCCACCGCGCTTCCTCCTGAATGGGCAAGAGCCACTCCTCTCGGGGGGGGAGTCGAGAGTCCTATTCCCTGCCCAAAACCTTAAACGCACGCAACTGTCTTCCCCTAGTGTAACGGTGGGGCTGCAAGCCTTTGGGGAGAAGCAGTCGTATTCCCAGAGGACAATTATTTTCCCAGTTAAGGGTATGTTCCTGGAGACTGCAGATTGCTGCTAAAGACAAAAGACTTTAGAAATCCCTCCCAGTTTGTTTTCTCCCTGGCTTGAAAATGTTTCCTGCCTAGTCTGTACCTGGACCCTGCGTCAGGAGTTACCAACATGCACAGAAACCTGCGACGTGTTGGCCGGGGCCAGATCCTCGAATCTCCCCCGTCCCCCCCCAAAAAAACCCCTAAAACCAAGCCCAAAAGCTTTGCAATTAGGTACGGCGACCGAACCAGGCTGCTCAGGACACGCGGGTGACTGTGCTGAAAACCCCAAAGAGAACGTGTGTAGGAATGGGTAACTTCACTGGGGAGAGGCGGGGGGGTTCCAGCTTTAAAGGGAAAAAGGAAATTATGGGAAACGGCCGGGTTTGCTGGCTGGGGTGTCGGAGCGCTGCCTGGAGCTGTGCCAGTGCCACCGTCGATGGCGGATGGGCAGCCCGCGTGGTGTTGAACAGCTTTGGCTGCCGAACGGTTTCCAGCATCGCCTTGCATTCGGAGCCAGGGGTGCGGAGGCCGAGTGCCACTATCAGGCACCATCTGATTGCTGATAAGATGGCAGGTAGGGCTCTTACTGGAAGCCACTCGCCGCGGGCAGGGGAAGCGTGCGCTGAGCTGTGTCTGAGGCGTCCTCTCATGTGCGTCTCCGAGCAGAGCAGCGAGTGTGGGTGGGAGCGGGCAGAGATGACTTGGAGACAGATAAAAGAGGCTGAAAGGTCAGAGTCTGGGCAGGGACCAGAGGTGCAGGAGAGGCGCTGAATGTGACCAGCTGGGGCTTCTGGGGACTCTGCTGAGATTCCCATTTCTAGGACTGGGAGCGGGTGGCTGCCTGATCTGTTACGGGAGGAGTCCACAGCGAGTGCGCAGTGGGACCGTTGTACAGGTCTTCTGTCGTACAGCTGCAGCCAGATTTGGGGGTGGGCAATCAAGTAGTGCCTTTTTCTGTAACTGAGCAGCCAAGTGCGTGCCTGGGAAGTCCATCCCCGTATGCTCTTTGTCCAGGGATCCCTTTTCCCCTCTACACCACGACTCGGAGTTATTCTGGTCTCTGCGCGTCAGCTGCTTTTCTCAGTTCCCCACAACTGCCAGCGATCAAAACATTTGGCTGCAGAACAGAAGCAGCCTCTGCACTGTTAGGGATTTTCCACGCGAGTCATTCCCTTCTAGCCCATGCCAGGGCTGGGAGGAAGTGCATTTCATTCCCAAAGCCTTAAAAATTAAATTGCCCGCATCACTGCAAGTTCCTGACAGAGCTTCTGCTCACCTCTCTCTGGGTGCCTGAACTAGGGAAACCCACAAATAAGAGCAAAGCCCGTGGAAAGGCCACGTTACTGTAGCGCGGGTGCCTTTGCAGCTCTTGAGTCACGCTGGTCCCATTACAGTGAGAACTGGCCTGCAGCACCTCGGGGACCTGGTGGAGATCTTGGTGGTCTTTCTGCAGCTGTGTTTTTGTTCTAGTCTGCAGCTGAGGAAGGTTAAACGGGCAAAGCTTTCTTGCTATGGAGAAAAGGAGTTGTCGTTTGGGGCACCTGACTTTTCCACAGGGTTACAGAGACGAGCGGTGCCATACGGCATCAAAGCCGGGCGATACGGAGATAAATGCCCTTTCGGTGCAAATGTTCTCATCGTTTTTCCGCCCACGCTTGCTCAGTCGGTCAAGCGATCCTCTCTGGTGAGTGCACAGGGCAAGGTTTGTGTCGCCGCTTTGACAGGTCACCGCTGAGGTCTTTTTTACAAATCTCTGTGGGTAGGTGGCTGCAGCAAGAGCCGCGCGTAAGTGAAGTGACATACGGCACCACCAAAGCAAAGGTGACGTTGCTCGTGTGAGATCTGTGGCCTGTTCCAGGGAGGGAGCCAAACCCGGGAAGCTCCCAAGGGGCAGAGGTGGAAAATGCGTGTGTCAAACTCCTGCCTGCGGGAGGTCTGAGAAAAGGCATCGGGCCGTTCCTGCTGCGGCACCTGACTGTGGCTGCTCGGTCCCAAAGTTAGCAGAGTTTCCTCCCGCCTCACACGGGGTCTCCTTTACAACTGAAAATGATTCACGGCAGAGGTCAAATTGCTAAGCTAAGGTTCTGGAAAGTACTGCGGACAAAGAACAAATCCCAATGCTGCTTAATCCCCCTGCGTTAAAAACGATGCAGTTTTGCCACAAGCAGCCACTTGCTTACAGCGTGTGACGCGCTGCGGGCAGGCGGCCAGCGTGCTTCAACTTTGCTGGTTTTCTGGTGGTGGGACAGATTTGCAATGGAGAGTTCAGCCGGAGGAACAAACCAGCATGGGGATGAAAAAGGTTTGGGTTTGGTTTTGGCCTCTCGGCAAGCATTGGTGCTGCCACTGAACTTCAGCAGAGGTCAGGGAGAGAAGCGTCCTTTCCAGAAAAGCTCTAAAGGAAACGACCATCGTTCGCAAAGAATTTTTATACTGGATGAATCGGAAAAAATACGGAGGGCGGGGCTTGCCCCCCACATCTCCTCTCTCTTCCCTGGTGTATAGGGCAAAGGAGGGACAGAAAAATTGGTAAAAATTAAATCCAGGATTTCTCTCTTTAGAGTAACTAAACAAGAACTGGGGTCTGCTGCAGAGAGCTGCTGTTTTAAAAACTAAATTCTGAGCTGCCACGCTTGAAAACCAGGCTAATGATAGCGCTGCCGTGGACTTCCCCTTGGATAGCACAAGATACTCGAAAAGGTGCAGCTGCTGTCTTCCACTTGCAAACGCAGGGGAGAGAACTACGGGGCAGAATACACAGCATCATCGCTCCCTGGTAGAAGAAGTACTTGCGATTTATCTTCCCCTCTTTAAAATTCCCCTACTGCAAATATACAGCGTATTCCCCTCTCAGCAGAGTCTACGGCAGCCTGTTCGTGGAGAAGGCAAGCAGGGGTAGGAGCGGGTATAGTCGTACCAAGGGTTTTCCTGCGCGGAGGGACGGCATGATAGCATTGGGTTTTCTTCGGTATTCCTGTTATGTAAAAATACTAGCTGAGACGTCCAGGGCTTTGCATGCTGTGCGCAGTCATTTATACCACCGAAGGCTGGTGCAAAAGGCGCCCGACTCAGCACAAGTGTTTCACACCCACGCTGTGTCAATGGCTGCGCAGAGAGCAGGACAGCGGGGAGCGGAGATTGGGACGGGCTGGCGGCGTGGGACAGGGCTGCAGCAGCCCGGCTCTCCCAGCGAGCCGCCTGGCCCCTCGGCAGCGACTGTGGTCTTGGTCCCCGTCCGCGCGAGGACTGGGTTCACACCGGCTGCAGCCCCGTCACGCTGGCGCTCTGCAAGCGCAGCGCTGTCGGCTTCCAGCCCCCTCATCGGTCAAGTCTGGACTCAAGGGATGCGAGGGCTGATTGCGCGGGCGTAAGAAATCGCTCAAGCTCTCCCTCTGCTTACAGGAGGGTGAGAAGACGGACAGATTGAAACCAGGACTTTCAGCCCACCCCGGCGCTACCTGCTCTCCCCATTATCCTCTCAAACAAGCAAAGATGGGCCTGACTCACCAAGTCATAGGTCTCTGATGAGTAGCTGACAGGCCCCATGGTTTTAGGGGCAGGATCCGTCTCTCCTCCAGCAGTTTCAGCAAAGGTTCTTCTTTTTTTGGGGTGGAGTTAGTCATTTAAGTGAGTAGGGAGGGACCGAGCATGTAACAATAGAATATTTGCAAGGCAAATGAGCTTCAGGCATGGAGTGACCTAACTGATGTAAAGATTAGCATCTAGCTTTATCATCTCTTTTTTTTCAGTGCTGTACGTTGATTTTTGAAGTACAGTTTGAAGAATCCACGTTCCTTTGGTCTGTACCAGAGAAGATCCAGAACCGTCTATAGCCAAGAGCCTTGGAAACCTGCAGGGCTCTTGCCCATGGCTGTCCTCTTCCCAGGTGGTCCGAAAAGCGTTGGAAAGCTCTGCGCCAAAGGACCGGACCCCCTTACTAGAAATCTCCCTGGATCTGGGCGCCTCTCTGGAACCGTGCAAGACTTCGAAGACACCCGAGATGAAATGTGTGGGTCTGGTCTGCGTGACCATTGCCCTCTGCCTCGGAGTCCGTCCTCCTGGCTGCTTTAGGCGCAGTGACCTGCAGACGTTCTTCTCCTTCTCCCACTGCTTCGCCCCTTGCCTTGGCCCAGGGGGGTGTACAGTGGCTCGCACAGGTCTAGGGAAGGGCGCCAGCTAGCAGAGGCCGGTCCGTTGTACGACACACAGCCAAGCCCCTTGATTTGACACCTTCCTGCAGCGCTCATCTCACCTACAATAAAGATGGGAAATCGAGATTTCCTCTGCTCAGGGAAATGGGTGTTTTGGCTCAGTAGTGTCGCAGCGGCAGATTCGCAGTGCGAGAATCCCGGTCTGGGTCAGCGGGATAGGGCAGCGTAGCATCTGGCGTTTTAGCAGAAAGCTTCTCCTCTGCGAGGAGCCAAGGTGGTTCAACAAGCGCTGTGCCCGTCCTCCTCTTGTCTGGGCACAGCTGCGCAAAAGCCTCCGTACCAGTCAGGAGTCTGGTGGGACTCGGACCAGTCTCTTCTTGGCGAAGGAGGAGGCAGCGGTATTCCGGTGAGCACCGTTTGATTTCATCCGCTCCTTACGCTTATAAGCGGGAGCCTGGTGATCCCGACTTGACTGGGGGACCTGCTGCCCTGAGGATGTCGCCATCTTCCCCTGCCCCGGGGACGTTGGTGTGCACCTGCGCGTGCCCACCCCACGCACTGGCCTCTGGGCACCCCTTCTCCCGAAAGGGAGAGGATGGAGAGCGGCAAAGCCAGAGGGAGGGCACGGGGAGCTCGTGCTGCGCCTCGTGTCCCCCACCTTGTGGGGGGAGTAGAGACTGAGCGAGCCCTGTCCGGCATGGCTTGGCTGTCCCAAGGCCCTGCGCTGCCGGGGCTGTGGGGTGAGGCAAGAACTGGGTTACCTCTGCACCTGGGCGATGGAGAGGTTAGGGAGGATGTTTTCACTCAGCTAGAACTGGAGGGTGGAGCACTCAGCATCGGGGACTTCCTTTAAGGACTAGCGATGAGGGTGCTGCTCCCCACAACAGGGCGTGTTTGGGACCGGCTGTGTCCGTGAGGCAGCTCGTGACCTTCAACAAAAGCCCCCCCTTCTCCCCCCACCCCAGCCCCAACTGCCCCGTGAGCAAAGCAGAAGTACCCAAGGTACTGCAAGTCCGTAGGTGACTGTGATGCTGCGGAACTCTCGGGTCAGAGAGGCAGTCTGCAGGATGCAGCTAGGGAGCCCTAGGCTGGAAAAACCTGCCGGGCTGTGAGCTTGACCCTCAGGCATGGCGCAGGAATGACAGGGGTTCAGGGAGCCCGCTCCAAAGCAATAGACACAAATGATATCGCTTGCAACTCATACTATGTCGAGGAAATGACTGCTACCGTACAGGCGTGACCTACAGGATCCATGTGTTTCTGTAATGTGAAGTGAGGGGAGAAAAATAAATGGGGAGAAAAGAAATGTAAATGAAAACCAGTGTCACTCACGGGCAGGTAAGGAACCGACTACGGATGAAAATCGTCGTAAAATTCAACAATAAATATTTGAGGAACGTTTTGGTGTCCATACATGGGAATTCCTGGCTGAACTCTGATTTTTCTGCCACGGGTGCACGCTCTCACTGAAAAGCTGTTCTTGTATTGTCAGGAACGTAACGTTTCGTTAACTTGTGTGAGGTCTTCTGATAATAGGAAATTATTGTAAGGGTGATAAAGTGCACTACTTGCGTCTGAAGCTGCTGTATTCTGTATAACTACGTGACTACCAAGCACGCCTAGTGACCAGTTTGACGCTACCCCCGCTTTCTGAACTCTGCTCGAGAAAAGCCAGATCACTTCTGGCTCCTCAATCGTCCCACCTCTAGTGTTTTCCGTTTGTTTGCTGTTGGCATCACTAAAGCTTTGCGAAGCGTGCGCTGCCAACGGGTGTTGGTCGTGTTTACTAATCCGTTCATTTCTGTTGTCATTTGTTCTTTTAAGGTTAGGGCGTGCTATTTCCCGTACGGCTTGTTGCAAAGCACGACGCTTCGCCCTGCAAAGAGCTGAGGTGACAGGCCGGTCCCCGTGCAGCAGGCACCAGGGAACCAGGGTGCCTGTGCCTCTGACAAGGGTAGCGGTGGAGTCAAGGCCGCTCGGCCGACAGGCGGGCACGCTGAGAAAACAGGCGAGATGCAGCTTTTCCGCTCACCTGGCGTTTGAAGGCACAATGCCTGTCTTCTTGGGTTCTTTTTTCTCTTGCTGCGTTAACAAGAAAGAGGGATGCGTGGGGTGGGAGAGAGGGTTACAAAGTGCCCTCGCCGCCCCCCGGGGCTGGCGGGTCGGGGTACGGCAGCAGCCCCGCGGCAAGCAGCCAGGCAGCCTGGGGGCGAGTGCAAGAGAGGAAGGACGAAGCTGGGCTGATGGGAGGGTCGGGGTAAGGAACGCTCCGAAGACGGCTGTGTATGGGAGGAGCCAGGAAAACCCAGCAACCTAAGGGGAAACAAACGGGGCTCCCTTTTTGTTCCCTGGTTTGGAAAAAACGTTTGAGCAAGAATTTGCCTGCAGACCGGCGCTGGCAGTACCGGCGTTTTCAGGCTTGTGTTTAAGGTTACGCTCCTGTTGTGCCTCACTTTGACAAAATCCTCCTGTACGCAACGGGGAGCGAGGGTTCCCAAGCTGCCCTGCTCGGTGGTTACGGCCCCGGCGGCGGGTCCTG
>NW_009258617.1:56166-74760 GCF_000687185.1 Egretta garzetta | reverse complement strand
GTCGGACCGATGGTTTGCGAAATGGTGGCGCTTGTCGTGTCGGAACGGGGAGGTTTGTTGGGTTCGGTGAGGCTGAGCGTCCTCCTTGAATCTCTGCCCTTTTAAAGGGTAGTTAGGAGCGAGGGAGTTCGAAGGGCTCCTCGGCCTTGGTATCTGGGTCTTTTAGGCGGCCCTGGTTACTTTTGTGACTCTTTCGGTTTTTACAAAGTTAACGGGCATGAGCAATCTCTCTGCGGAGGCGCCTCGAAACAGTGCTTCCAGTCAGGAGGATAACTAGCAGAAAAAAACCCCCCTAGTTCCGCGACCTGTGAAGTTTTGCCGTGAAGCTCGAATTGACACGCTGGGAAACAGCTGGGAAGTCTGGGAAGTGTCTGGATTCCTCTTCCATCCTCTTGAAACGCTCTGGAATGTGCCTGTTATTCACTGGGGAAAGGCGCGCTTTTTGTGGATGCTGAAGTTAGGCAGCAGTAGTTTTCTGGTTTTTCCTTTGCGTTTTCCCAAAGTACAGACACGTTGCAACGTGGTGCTGTATAGGCGAGCCTATTTTCTGTTGCTTCTGAAAGGTTTTGGACTATGAACTGTCTGGGCTCCCTAATTTTATCATAAAGAGTTTTTCAGTTCTGGTCTGTTGCTTACTTTATGTAAGATGCAGACTTTGTATCATCTTTCTTCGGTTCTGCCAACTTTTCTGTTAAATACGGTGTCAACATTAAGTCATGTGTACCAAATGTTATCTTTTGAGCGCAATATGAGTTGTTACTGACAGCTGGAAGGTAACGTCACACGGAACACATAAGCAGGAAGCTAGATAGCTAGTGTAAATGTGCATTATTCAGTGCTTCGGTTTAAGCTCAGTTGTTTAGGCTTAACAAAACAGGAAGCTACTGTCAGTTCAGCTTGATGATATCGTTAGTTTCGCTATTCCAAGTGGTGTTAAATCAATACCCAATTTAAAAGTTTTTGTAAGCTGGTTGAACTTGCTTTTGGGGTTGGAGGAGGGTAAGCTGTTTGTTGGGTTTTGTTGATTTTAAATTGGAAAAAGAGAATATAATTTCTATTTCACTTTTGCAGTGAGAAGGGTGATCAGGGTAACTTAAGGGTTTTGTCAGTTCGAACTGGAACGTCCACTTGATATTGTGGTCACGCTTCCTGTCACAAACTTGGGCGTAATGTTGTGGCTTAGCGTTTTACGGCTGCTTTGCTGTGTCGCAGAAGTGGGGGAATGTCAAGAACAGACAGAGCACTTGATGTAATTCATGCTTACTTTATGAGGGGCAGGAGTAGGTAGTATTTTTCAAGCGGTTTCTCACTGGAAGGCTGCTGGAAGCATAGCTGTTTAGAAAATGAACTTTGGTGACTGAAGGTGGTGGGCGCAGCTTTATAAAGGAGGACAAAAGTTTGACACGTGTCTCGGTAATTATTACAGAGAAAACAGAAAAGCGAGTACTGCTGTTGTACGCTGCCCGGGAAGAAGCGATTCTTAAAATACAGAGGTAAAGCGATGTGGTGGTTTGCGTAGACAAAAATCCACATGCTAATTGTTATTGTCTACTTCTCTTTCAGATTGAAGCAAGTGAATTCTGATACGACTCAACTTTGTTAGAGGGCTTTTTTTAAAAAAAAGTTGATCCACAGTGCATCAGAGCAAGTTACTACTTTACTTTTGAGTGACTTACAGGTGCTTGCCTGCATTGCAATAAAGGACTCATATATTGAGCAAGACTTATTTATCTCTTCGTTTTGGAGAGTCTAATAAACTGTTATTACAGTTTCTGTACTGACTTTCAAAGTTTTGAAGTCTAAAAAGACATCTTTAAAAATACAAGCATGAGCACGGCCAGAACAGAGAACCCTGTTATAATGGGTCTATCCAGTCAGAATGGGCAGTTGAGAGGCCCTGTAAAACCCAGCGGGGGCCCAGGAGGTGGAGGCACACAAACTCAGCAACAGATGAACCAGCTGAAAAATGCCAACACAATCAATAACGGCACTCAACAGCAAGCACAGAGTATGACCACCGCTATCAAGTAAGTGTTTGTATCGGCGGCTGCAGAAGTAATGTTTAAAAGTCACGTATGGGGAAGTGTTCTTGGGTTTCCATTTTAAAAACTTGTCTTCTGTTGTTTTATGACATTGGCGGTTAGAAACGTCCTGTGATGTGCATTATGAAAAGAAAGCCGTGTTGCCGTGCGCGAGCTGCTCTCTGGCAGCGATCTTTGCAGCGTGGTCACTGTGAAAATCGAATTCGACGCTTTGCTTTTCAGCACGTGTGGCCGCTTGTCAGAGGTAGCCCACTGAGCGGCAACTGCAGCAGCAGCATCCTCTTTTCTTTGCTCGTTGCGAGTGGTACGAGAGGGAAGTTGGGGAGTGGGAAGGAACTGAACTGAAACTTAAGACAGAGGAGGAAACGCCACCTAGTCTCAGTCCAGTTGTGTACGCTTTTCAGTCGTTTGTTTGCAGTTCTTTCTCGTGGTGAGAAATTTTTTTAAGTGGTTTATCTTTTGTCATTGGTCTTAACTAGTAGCGCTTGCTCTTCTCGGTGCAGTGCTCCGGCTTTAATTCATCAAAGCCTGAGCTGAGCTAATATGGTACCAGTGTGATACCGTCCTACCATCAAACTGGTTTTGGAAGCGTGCTAATAAAACGTGAGCGTGCTGGTTGGAAATTCCGAAAGAAGTAAAAGACTCGGATGGTACGGTAGCGTGTTCCTTTTCTTTTTTTCCCCCTCCTCCCGCTGAACGACATTCACTTTTGCTTTGTTACTCGATTCTTTGCACAGGAAATGCCAGCCGTCATCAGAGAGTGCATCAGGGAATGCTCAGGTTCTTAAAGTTTGCCTAACTTGTTTCACTTTTTTTTTCCTTATTTTTTTTTTTTTTTTTTTTTAAATGGGTTACACTAACAAAACTAATGAGTTAAACTCATCGAGATTCACTCGTGACTTCCTGGGACTGGGGAAGAGAAGGACTTGCTCTCCTCTGTACAGTGGCTTTCAAGAGAAGATGGGTGTCTAAGTCTCACTGAGAGCAAAAGACGACATTTGATCCGCAAGTGGAGTGTGTGCTTGCTTAATTTTCCTCCCCAAAGGCGTTTTTATCTTGCATTGCTTATGGTTTAAGAATGGATGTCCCCTGGGCAAGAGAAGAATATTTTTTTTTTTTTTTTATTTTTAAGTGATGAAATAGTTTCGTGTAGATTTATTATAGCCAGTTTCTGTCATATGACCAAGTCAGTGCTCAATTTTAAATCTGTGCTTTACTGGATTAATTCAGTGCCCTAAAACTGGGACTTGAATCACGACCGGATAAAGATTTCACAAATTCTCTGTGCGCTTGGCAGACTGCTGATTTTCTCTGTTTACAGTTTCCTGCCTGTTGCATCCTGCTTAGCTCAGAGAGACTTGAGCTCATATGTGTAGGCGCTTTTAGCTTTCAGGAGGTGAAAACATTACGTGTTCATCACTGTATCTGAGAAAATAAAAATGCAAGATGAAACCAATTTAAGATTTAAACCAATTTTTTTTTAAATATATTTTTATTTACTTTCGCTATAGACCTGGCGATGACTGGAAGAAGACTTTAAAACTCCCTCCAAAGGATTTGAGAATCAAAACTTCGGTAAGGATGCTTGAATTGTAGGAATAAATATTAAATAAAAGATGCGGGAGAAGCTGCAGTGGCAAAACATTTCTCCTAAGCAAAGATTTAAAAACAGTCCAGCTCTTGCTCTTTTAAATGAAGAATTAATTTGTTCCACAACCACTTGGGAGAGATGCTTCTCTTGGAAAGCTCAAAAACGGAGTTTACTGTGGTTTTCTTACCTTATTAGTGTTACAGCATGGGACTGATAGTCAGTGTCTCTTGCAAGGCAGATGGAAAGATGTCGGTTTACGTTCACGGTTCCGAATTTGCTGACGTTTCTTTCTCCGCTGTACGGTATTGCACGCATTGGTGGGAACTCCTATATAGTAATAGAATGCGCATTGTGGTCGTCCCGTGTAGGCAATCTCTCGTTGAGTCAGACCACTCTACGGTTGTGGGTTGTGTGGCGTAATCTTATGGATGTGCTTTTTTTTGATTATTCAGGACGTGACCTCCACGAAAGGAAACGAGTTTGAAGATTACTGTTTGAAACGGGAGTTGCTGATGGGAATTTTTGAAATGGGCTGGGAAAAACCGTCTCCTATTCAGGTTGTTTACAAACAGACTACTTAAAAGCAGTGTTCCAGTTTTTATATGTTTATTGAAATTCTTATTTGTGCTTCATCATCAGATACTCTTGTCATGATTTGGGAAAACTGGGGTTGTGAATGGTAGAACTTGGTGGCCCTTTGGGGAAGGCGAGAATTTCAAATGCCTGACTAAATTGCTACGTCATGCAGTGGGTGTCTTAGAGACGGGATCGACTTATGCTTTAGAGAAGTTAACTTGGCTTTTCCTTTGCATTCCGGAGGCCTTAGCGTGTTAATCCTCTGTGCAGTAACTTCCTTTACAGAAGTAGTCCCGGTGAGAATGGGGCTATTCTGTACACTTTCTGGAAAACTGCATACCTTTAGCTGTTATTCTGGCTTTGTCACATTTTAGTCTTGGCTTTTGATTTTATCGTAAGCATCTGGAAGGAGCGTAATGGGGATTATGGGGGAGAGATTAATATGCTAGCAAGTTTACTTTTCTGTCCCTCTGTTCTGTTAAGAACTGTTCGCGTGTAAACTTGGGGGGGTGGGAGGGGGAACACGGGGGACACTGAACTGCCTTTTAATTGCTCTTTGGTGGAGTATCATTGATACAGCTCTACCACTTTATCTCCTTAAGGCACAAGAAAGCTATGGCTTTTAGGTAATTTGTCTGCTTTAAAAAAACAGGTTCTAACCATGCTGCCTTTCCAAAAGGCTGAGGGTTCTCTAGGTGTTGCTATAAAAGACAGTCAAGTGAAAAATACTTGGGGTCTGTGTTTGAATGGCTGAAGTTTCAAAAGGAAGGCCTGCCGGGTTTATGAGAAGTAAATCACAGGAGCGTGCAGGTTTGAATTACGTGGGCTCGGGTGGTTCTAATGTTAAGGTATAGGTGGGTATCTCCTTCCATAGGAGGAGTTTGCTGGCAGCTCTCATTGTCTCTACGCTTTTTTTTTCCCTAACTTTTCAATTTTTTTCCTTATGTGTCAGTTACGGGTTTACCATTCCTGTGGTGCCTGATCCCTGGTTCTCTTATGACCGGGCAAGATAGGGACTTTTAAGTGGGATGTGGGGAGCAGAGCTATTGCTTTGTTGGGGAACTCTTTACTGATAGGTTTAACTCCTTCGTCCTGTGAGTCTGCGATGCTTGCGGTTGCAGGGTATTCCGTTCATGAAAAAAATCGGATTTCACGCAATACTGTGAGCGAGGAGAGTTAAATTCAACCAACCTCTTTAGCGAGCATGGCTTATGATTGCTCATGCGCTGTCTGTCGTTGCGTTGCAGGAGGAGAGCATCCCCATTGCTTTATCTGGTAGGGATATCTTGGCTAGAGCGAAAAATGGAACAGGCAAGAGTGGAGCCTACCTCATTCCTTTACTTGAACGGCTAGACTTAAAGAAGGACAATATACAAGGTCAGTTGAGATGGATCTCTCTTGGCTGCGGCCAGGTAATGGTTTCAGTCACTACGTAGTAGACTTGAATTTAAAACCGGTCAATGAATTGGAGCAGCGTAGATTATCTGCTTGTGCTTGCAAAGCAAGTTAATGGGGTGTGGCGGAGGGGAGGGGGAATTTTAAAAGTCCCACGGTTGCTTTCAAAAGCTTGAAATGGAAGGCATCTTCTGAACTTTACCATCTTGCCCTGGAAAGTGGGCTTGGAGTAATAGGCGAGAGCACTGGCTGGGGGACTTGGGCGGAGGAAATACCAAGGGGTGGAATTTGCGTTGTTGCAAGCAGTTTATGGTCGTCTTCGGAATATCTGGAGTGGAACTCCAAAACTGCAGAAGTATAGCTGTCATAAAGTCTCTGTCTCCTCTGAGGATTAGTGTTTAAGGTATGGTGTGCTACTAGTAACTCACACTGCTGCTTTTAACTTTCAGCAATGGTGATTGTTCCCACCCGTGAACTAGCCCTGCAGGTCAGTCAAATCTGTATCCAAGTCAGCAAACACATGGGAGGTGCCAAAGTGATGGCAACAACGGGAGGAACCAATTTGCGAGATGACATAATGAGGCTTGACGATACAGGTCAGAGCACTCTTCCTACGCTACGGTTACTGTTTGTGCTTTTACAGTGTGGCAGTGGAATTTCTGCTTGTTACTGTTTTCCTGTTTCAGAACAGACGACGACGTGTCTTGTTCACTGTTTGTATGTTGTCATTATTCTCTCAAAACGTTCATATGAAACATGGCTGTGAATGCCAGAAACATTATTTTAGTCACCTCAACCATTTTTTCTCTTCTAACCTTACAGTGCATGTGGTGATAGCTACGCCTGGGAGAATTCTCGATCTCATCAAGAAAGGAGTAGCAAAAGTTGAGCATGTCCAGATGATAGTATTGGATGAGGCAAGTTGCTCATGTTAAACGTTTTGGGATTTTAATGCCAAGTTAAAGCAATGATGTGGCTCAGCAGGTCTCCTTGTTATGCACAGCAGCAAGTCAAAAACTTTTCTTGGAGGTGCTATACGGCGATAGCTCATCCGCTTCTCAGTATTTTTGGGAGGGTATTTTGACAGAAGACTCTTTTAAGAAAACAACCGAGGAAGATTTGCCTTTCCCCTCTTCTTTGCTATTTCCGACGAATAGATTAACAGCCTACGCTGAAATGAAGGAAAGCTTTTTGTTTGGTTTCAGTTTATAACGAGCGAGCTGTGCTTACCACGTAACTGTATATAAAACTGATTCATGAACGTCCAGTAGCATACAGGCTTCTGAGTGAGAGGTTGAGAAAATAGTTGCGTGAAAGCTCTTGGATGGCTCCAATAGGAACCCTGATAACTGTTTTCAGTTAGATTTCTTTCCTTTTTCCTGATTGCAATTCTGTTTAAATCGACGTGCTGAAAACCAGGAGAGGGTAAACTTCCATTTACTGATGAGTCCTATCTCCAGCAGCTAAATTGCACGTCTTTTGGAGCACGGTGTGTGCTCCAAAGGGGACAGTCCTATCGTAAGGGCAGGGAGAACGCTCCTGGCGCTTAGTTTTGCGGTTCCCCCCCTGCAGTGTGGTACTACCAGAAGACCGAAATCTTGCCCCGTTAGTTTAACTTACTCTCTGTTAACTTCTGTTGTTACAGGCAGACAAGTTGCTGTCTCAAGATTTTGTTCAAATAATGGAAGACATTATTCTCACGCTACCTAAAAACAGACAGATTTTGCTCTACTCGGCCACTTTCCCTTTGAGCGTACAGAAGTTCATGGTGAGTGCAGATGTATTCGTGTACGTATGGCGGCGGTGACATTGCACATGAAGTGTGTGAATGAGTGGTGCCTGGCTGTTAGCGCTAGGTTTTTCTAGCGTCTCTAAGCTTCACCAGTTTAATCTAAATCGGCTTGAATCTAGGACAGAAGCTTGAAAATCGTTTTTGACCCACAGTAGCATTAATGGGAAAGCTAGGTACCCGCAGTTCTTGCCTACAAGGTACCATTTTCCACTTTGTATGTGAGTTACGTGCCATCTGCGCCGATTTGCTTCCAGAGCCTGCTCCTGCTTGGCCTGCTCGGTCGCCTTGGATTTATAAGTAATCCTTTGTGAAATTTTACCCGCCCTGTCTGTTTTGTGTATAGCATGAAGAGTGAGCGGCTAGGTAGTGCGTCCTTGCCATGGAGGAAGTTAAATGTGCCGGAGGGTGGGAAGTACTCGCATTGTTTTGCGTGTAGATACGCCCGCTTTATCCTTGTCTCTGTGTTTCAGAATTCCCATTTGCAGAAACCCTATGAGATTAATCTGATGGAGGAGCTGACCTTGAAGGGAGTTACCCAGTACTATGCCTATGTCACTGAGCGTCAGAAAGTGCACTGCCTCAATACGCTGTTTTCCAGGGTAAGCAGTAGGGCTGGGTCAAGAAGCTCTTTTTTTTTTTTTTTTTTTTTTTTTTTTTTTTCTTTTTCCTTTTGAAACCAAGAATAAGACAGAGGGTGGCAAAGACAGCTTACTGATACTTTTTCCTTGTCAAAATGTGCCTTTTAGCTGAAGCTAAAAATGTGTGCTTCTTGTCCTGCACCTTTGTGTTAAAGAACTTTGTTAATTCCACCCCGCCCTTGTACAAAAACGTGCTGTGTAAATTACCAGGAGCATACCCACTTAGCCTTTTTTCTGGAAGGGGTTTAGACTTGCGTCTTTAGTCATTTGTTAGTAAAATGCTGCGTTTACTGAGCACGCTACTTACATGTTCAGCTCCAGATTAACCAGTCGATCATTTTCTGCAACTCCTCTCAACGGGTTGAACTGCTAGCCAAAAAGATCTCCCAGCTGGGCTATTCCTGCTTCTATATCCACGCTAAAATGAGGCAGGTGAGTACAAAGTCTACGGCTGTTTATTCCCCACCACGCCAAGCTTTACTGCATAGCTGAATTAAGTCTCGTGCTTGCTTTAAATTTACGTGTTAATTGAAAACTGAAACATGTATTGCTTCGCTATCGATTTGGTTTTAGACTCCCCCTGCCCCCAGACCTCTTTCCAGACTATTCAGCATAGCGGGTCAGTTGGTATTTAAGAGTACTTCAGGTCAGGTTAAATAGCCCAGCGTAAGCACAGACCGTGGCTGGAAGGCATGGTTCTTACTGCTGCTGCCGCCTTTCTGGCATGGAGAGCCGTGGTAGACCACGCAGTGTAACTGACTCGGGTGAAAACAAGCCTGATTTAAAACTAAGAACAAAAACCCCAGTGCTCAGCCCGTTGAGCGCCCCGTGTGGCTTTGCAGGCGGTAAAGCTCACGCTGTCACTGCAGGGGAATCTGAGAAGTCGGGGAGGTGGCTTCGGTCAAACCTCTCGGCGAAAGCTGCGACTGGTGCGTGGCGACCGAGCATCTGTGGCCTTGGTGTAGACGGTGATAAATGCCGACCAGCTTTGCTGGTGCAGAGGTTTCTGTTAATGGTACGTTGGCTCCCATGTCCTCAAGCTTCCTGCACGTAATTTCCTTGTTTTCAGTAAGTATACTAAAAGATGTCAAAGAAGGTCAAAGTGACGCATGTAAAACAGTAGTACTTTGAAATATTTTTTTTCGTGTTATACGTAAGATAGAGGAAGTTCAAATGGAAGCTTTAGAGGAGACCTAGCTTGCAGTTCACGGAACTAACGGGTAATGCCACTGTTTGTTTGCTGGGCTGTATGCAGACCGGTAATTAATTAAGCAGCGATAGAATTAGTGTCAGTATTGAGAACGGAGAGATAGGCAGGTGGGTTCCTTGAAGTCCGATTCTTGTACGCTTTTGATCAGTCAGCAAATGAACTTTGCGGCAAAACGCAGGTATGTTTGTGCGGAAACCTTCAACTTGGTCATTTCCGCTGTTAATTTCACTCTTAATCTTTGTGTGAGGGAGTCTTCACAGGCAATTGACTTGTCCCGCCCCTAATTCCAAACTGATAGTGCAAAATACTCCGTACTGGAAAATGAAGTTACTACTGACTTTTGGGTTTTAAGGGCATGAATAAAACATACATTGAATTTGGCAGGGAGCTGGGGGTAGATGGTAGTCAAAATAGCAGTGTCGCTTCCTCGATGCGCATTTCGCATAATTGTAACTTAAGATGCTCCCGTTCTGAGATGGCTTTGCTGCAGCTGTAGGAGGCTTTAAAAGGCAGTCGGTTAAGTGTCTCTGTCTAGAAGTGGTACCAGTGGCCCCTCTGGTAAGTTCTTTAGAATACGTGGGTAAGAAGTGCTAAAAAAAATACATGCTAGCAGCTTTGTTTGACTTGGCTGTTCTCTAATGACGGGGGGGAGGAATTTACGCAACTGAAGTTTGGTGTTTGTAACTCGAATGTACCTGAAAGTCGCAGCTGTTTGGTCGGTTTGTTTGATTGCTTTGTTTATGTGTGTGTGTATATATATTTCCAGGAGCACCGCAATCGTGTGTTCCACGATTTCCGAAATGGCTTATGCCGCAATCTTGTTTGCACTGGTAAGAGTTCCTAAACATTTCCCTGTTTCTAAAGGTTGTGGTAGAAAGCAGATTAGCCATTAGCCCAGGTTTAACAGATCACTTGACTTGTAACAAAGCGATAACGTTTTGGTAAGATGTCTTTGTCAAGCGTAGCGGGGGGGGATGCGCGTTCCTACAGGCATGTGGATTTTTGTCTTCCGTGACAAACCGCGAAGGCACAACTTGCCAACAAATTGTCTTGGTGCGATAGTATTTCCTGCACGTTTTCTGTATACTTCCACACGTGAGCGATCTCCGAGTTGTTAGGCCCTAAGCTTTACGAAATACCGGTAGAACCAGGGCTAGGATCACGCGAGTAAGTTTTGCCAATTCTCTACATGTTTATAGCTCATCTTTTCTAAATATGTTTATAGTTTTGATTGGCCTGCGTACGATCAGAGTTCTCCATCGTACGGCCTCTTTGGGCGATACCGTGGCAGCGTCTGCTCATCGCTACACGTGTCTGGGTCATCTTTAACAGAAATTGGTAGAAGCAAAATAAAAATAGTTGAGCTAGCGGGATGTAGTTCAGATCTCGAGTCTGTTGTGATGTTGGCAATGCACAAGCATGTCTGAGGAGACTCTTCCTATGAGAAGACCTGCTCAGAAATAGTCTAACGTGGAAAAAAACCCTAGCTTTGTGCTCCTTGCTTTTTCAGCATAGATGTGCAGATCGGGTGTTTTGGTCATTCTTCTTGTATTATTTATATTTATAATGGATAAAGAGCAAGAAGGAGCTGTAATGGAATTGGTTGTAAACGAACTTTGATACAAGGGAAGCTTCCATCTGGAAACTAGCGCGAGCCAGTGTTAATTGCTGTTAATTTTTCCACCTTAAATACTGTCAGCATTTGATCTCATTGAAATTAACTTTCTTCGTGACCTGTGTCATCTTTCAGATCTGTTTACCCGAGGTATTGATATCCAAGCTGTGAATGTGGTGATAAACTTTGATTTCCCAAAGCTGGCAGAGACTTATCTCCATCGTATTGGCAGATCAGGTGAGAGGAAAAACATCTTTTAGGCTCAACTTTGCTGATAACTGTGGTGTTCTAGGCTTGAATTGGCTTCTGTTTTTTATTACTGTGTCTGAGAACTATTTTAGGCAGCCTTTGGCTTTTCTGACAGATGTCTTTTTGCGCGTCATCTGAGGTTGGTTATCTTCACAAATATCTGATTAACGGGTTGTTCTCTTGAAACTGGCCTGAACAGCCTAATGAAGAGAGAGAAGAAAAAAAAAGAAAAAAGAAAAAAAAAAAAAAGCCTATTTTTGCTTTAATCCTGGGAGACTTACTGATGCTCCTGTTTGCAGTTTGGGGAAATTCTGTGCTGAAAACTTCGCTTCCGTGGTGTCTTAAGCGTAGTTTTCTTCTGCCTGTGCTCTGAGGTATGTTTCTAATCTCCAGGCATCAGCAAAATATCTCCTTAAGAAAGGCAGTACGCAAAGGAACTCGGTGTACTTGAACTTTTTAAGTTCAGGCGTGTTCAAGAATTCTCTGTTATTGAAGAAGGGCTGGACGTGCATAATGCAGTAGTGGAAGACTTTTCGTTGGTAATTAATGTGGAGGTTTGGTCAGAGCGTTTGGCACCCCCTGGATTTTCTTTTCCTATAGCAGTACGAAACTACACCAAAACCAGCTGCGGAAGCTGCAGAGACCTGTGGCGGGGTCTGGATTTGCTGTTATCATCAGAGAGCGGTGGTGTTAACTCTGCGGTCTGCAGACTTTTTCAGTCAGCCTTCTATTACTCAGTTCAGTCTTTTTTTTTTTTGTTTGTTTGTTTGTTTGTTTGTCTTCTCTTTTCGTCTCAAGGTCGCTTTGGTCATCTTGGCCTGGCCATCAACTTGATCACCTATGATGATCGATTCAACCTGAAAAGTATCGAGGAGCAGTTGGGAACTGAAATTAAACCCATACCGAGCAACATTGACAAGAGCCTGTATGTGGCAGAATACCACAGTGAACCCGTAGAAGATGAGAAACAGTAAACATGTGCGTATGTGAATGCCTTCCTGAATAGAGGAGTTATGTTGGATGAAAGAAGAGCTGATGTGTGAACGTTCCCCGCAGGGGAAAAGGGAAGCTGATGTGCCAAAGAGGCTCTGAATGTCAAAACAAGGGTTTGAAGTAGGCGGTCAGTGCAAGGAGTTCTGTGGACGTGCTGAAGATGGGAGGGGAAGATGAGTAGTTTTGAGTTGTTTTAGTTGAAATGCTGACTATACACTGAGGAGACCAAAAATGGGGGGAAGGGAGAGCGGGGGAATGGTATCTGGCGAGGCCGGGATGGCTCCTGGTAATCTGAGGAATTCTTTCGGTGTTGCTCAGCTAAAATGAGTAACTGGTGAGGGGCAGAGAGGACGGCGGTCCTCAAAGAGGTGAGGAGAGAAAATGGCTAGCTTTGAGAACAGAGCACCGACAGAAGAGCCTAAGCGCCTCGCCAGTTGGAAGGAAGGCGTTCAAGCTAAAGGTGCTGCATCTCTTGCATCCTTTGGTTCACAGAACTCCTGCAAGTAAATATTAGCATTAGGAAGAATTTCTTCGCGGAAAGGGCTATCAGGCTCTGGAAAGGGCTGCCCAGGGAGGTGGTCGAGTCCCCATCCCTGGAGGTATTTAAAAGAAGGATAGATGAGGTGCTTAGGGACGTGGTTTAGCGGTGGGATGGCAGGGTTAGGTTAACGGTTGGACTCGATGATCTTAAAGGTCTTTTCCAACCAAAGCGATTCTATGATTCTAAACGAAGTGGGTAGCAAAGCTGTAATTCGTCTTTGCTGCCACTCGAGGTCGTCTGCTTAGCTTTAAAAGAAAATGAGCTTTCGCTGTCCCAAGTGTGCCCTTCCTCATCATAGTCTGAGGGAAAAATGCAGAGTCGAGTCTTTTTATAAGAAGAAAACTCGCCCTGGATTGCAGTCAAGCAAAGTAGCTGCAGGATGATGTCTGATCTGGTTTTAGTTAAGATGCTCTATTGTGTGAGATCAGGCACCGTACAGTTTGGGTTCGAAATCATTCTTTTGTGTACTCTTCTCGGAGACAGTGAATTAGAAAGAGAATCCCAGTGAAGCTGCTGAAATTCTTCTCAGGTGACAAAAAAAAAAAAAAAAAAAAGCGGCCATAGAAGCAGACCGCTAAATAGCGTTAAAATGACCCCGCGTCCCTTCTTTGAAATCGTTTGAGGATAGCCCTCGACAGTCATGCCAAGCTGACGTTGCAGCCTCTGCTTTGCTGGCTGAGTTTTTTCCGTGTTTTATAAGTAAATACAGAAACCCCAAATGGGCGACGAACTCGGAAAAGGCTCTTGGGTGGCATCCTTAAGGGAGAGGCTGTGACCTTGCCTGCGAACTGTTTGCCACTTCCTGAAGGAGAAGAAACCAGCAGATAGTCATGCTCCATGGGAGTAGTAGGGCGTTAGCAGCGCCTCGTTCTGCGCAGCTGTGGTTGAGGTTGAGCTGTTCCGAATGCCCTTTGCTTTTCCAGAGCTGCTACACAGTCAGTGTGATTCATTACTTAGGTTCTGGTTTTGTGTAGAATTGATTTAACTGTGGGTGTTGTGGTTGTTCTTTTGGTTTGTTTTCTCTTTAGGCTCTGATTACACACGCCAGAAGGTGAAGCCCTTTGATCCAGATCTGTGACACATCGTTTCTTTGGGGATACCCTTCTCTTTGTGGGTTTTTCTTCGTCTTTTCATTTCGGAACTATGAAGACTAAAGAGCTCGGCCTTTTTTTCTTTTTAAATTTGGCAGCAAGGAAGAAAGAAGATAAAAGGAGGAATGTCTTTTTGTTTTTCCACTTGTTTGCACTGTGTGCTGATTGAACATTAGTTGCACTAACTGCTGGTTTTAAATTTTTTTTTTCTTTGGGTGGGAGGGGCAGCAAGGGAAGAAGAGAAACCCTGAAAAGAGAAGAATCTTGATGAACACGAGCTTGTCTGCTATTTCAAATTCTTCAACCATCGACTGAGTGCATTTCAACTTCTCCCTGGTTACTCATCTGGTTTTAAGCTAAAGAGCTTGTTACTTATTCGTGCAAAGTGCCTTATGCTATGAGACCATTCAGAGCATCACCTTTCCGACGCAGCCCAAGGAATCGACAACCGTTTTTGGTTTCAGGTCAAAGTTCCCCTCTCTTCCCCCTCTCCTCCTCCCCAAGTACTCAAGCCCAGGGCTGGGAGGTGAAACGTATCAGTAATACTACTTTTTTCTTCAACTTTTTTTTTTTTTTTTAATTGGAGGAGTTGATATGCATCTGCAGTTCACCCACGCTGTAAATACCTGTATTTAAAACGAAACCAACTTAAAATCTGGGCTGATTAGGTGCAGCATCGTAGCTCCAGAAGGAAAGAGTAGCCTGTCATCCTTTGCAGGAGCCATAAGAAAAGCCCTACGCTCTAGCAGAACACTAAAGACTGGTTTCCATAAGAGTCTCCATTAGTAGTTACAGCACTTGATACGTAGACTTCTTTCAGAGCCATGGCCCTCTTTCCTCTGGTGCAGTGTGTCCCATAGAAAATCAGATGTGTATATTGTACAAACTTTGTAAATATGATTTTTTTTTTTTTTTTTTTCCTGTTTGGGTTCATATATAACTTTTTCTTTTGTGATGAAGGTTGCTGGGGTTAAAGGGATTAGACTGATTATGGGAGCAGCTAAAGATGAGAGGGGCTCAGTTTTCTGCAACACTAAACAATGAGAAGTGCTCTGACCTCCGTGGAGAGCAGGCCTCTACAAGCGTCCCTTGTCAGGGTGGGTTTGCTCTGGTGCTAGCAACGCTGTCCCGTACCGCTCGTGCAGAGGAGATCACTCGTGGGTCTGTGAGGTCTCGAAATCCGTAGCTCGGCCTGTTGGGAGATGCTCTTTGATTTCCCCCCTAGAACCTTCAGGAACTTGACAAGCTCTGAAGGGGGCCGTGAGCTGTGTTCCACCCCGGCGTGAGGGAAATCCGGCGGGTGCCAGTGTTGCTGAGCAGTATATGCATAAGGCGTGGATTTGGGTTTAAGAGAAACCACAGAAAACCACTTTACATGCATAAACTGACAGTTCTGGAGCTTTGTGGGATCGATTGACTTCCCGCAGCATTGTGCGTTTTCTGCCCAGAGCGGCCTCTGTCCAGACTTGTGAGCAGGTAAGGGCAAGCCCCCGATAATGTCAGAAGCTGCAGAAAGCTGCTTGCCATCTCCTCTGTTTTGGCATGAATTGCTGTCTGTCATTTTGCATTGTATATTGCTGAGAAGCGCTTTCCGGTCGAGTAGTGTTGCTTTAAATTGTGCCCCTCCCAACATGCTTGATGTTTGGCCTGATCTACAGGCAAGAGGAGTGAGACAAATCAAAAACTGTACTCTTTTTAAATTCCCTTTTAGCCTGTTCACCAACACTGTCAGGAGGCACCTGGACGAACGCAATCCCTTTTGCTCGGTCGTTTATTGCATATACAGATGCTGCACTCACACCACGCTCGCTTACCTTTGAGGCAGGAATTACTTGTCTTAATTTCTCCCCGTTTTGACCCTTTCCCTTTTTTTAAATTCAAGTAAAATCGTTTGGGACTACGAGGCGGACTCGCCCGTCCGTTCCCTCGCGGATCGTAAATAGAAGCCAGGTGCCTCCTGACAACACCTCTACAGGATGGAAAGGTTTTTGCGTTTGGGATTTTTTTTTTCCTTCTGTCCGCAGTGACTCCGTAATTGTAGCAAATGCTGCACTAGAGTACAAACTCGAGCTTGGTCACAGACACTCTGTGAGCCACACAGCTTACATCTGACTGGCAGGTACTAAATGTAAACAATTTTGGGGTGCTTTTGGGGGGTGGGGGGTGGGAGTTTGTGGGTGGTGACTTTGACCAAAAGTAAAACCTTGCTCTTGTACTGCAGCCAGCGTATGATTTTTTCCAGAGACAGAAGAGGGATCATTTTAGTGCAACAAAGACGAGAAAAATGTAAATACAAGTTTTGTATCTTACCGGGGCACGCACACGTAAGAGAACAGGATAGCGATGGCGAGTCAGACGTGTGTGCTCTGCTTGGATGTGTGGTAGGTTAGCCTGGTGCCAGGCCTTGATGGTCCCTCTTGAAGCACAGAACTTTTGAAAGTATTACTTTAAACTTGGCCTCTAATTGAGGATTGGCACTTACCTGAACTATCGGGGGCACCATTTGTAGGTGGCTTCTTGTCAAGGAGGAAGCGGCCTATTTTTGGTGCTGGTAGGCTATCTCTAACAGACGTGATCTTGCAAATGGAAAGATGCTCCAAAGGACTAGGATAATCCTAGTTTTTTTGGGTTTGGGGTTTGGTTTTTTGTTGTTTTTTTATTTTGTTTGGGGTTTTTTGTTGGTTTTTTCCCTGTCCAGGAGGCAAGGAGCGTGTGTAAACCTTGGCTTCCCGAGATTCCTTGCGAGCTCCTGGTTTTGCTGGTCACGTGCCAGCCTTCACACTTAGGCATTAGTTGGAGCCTTCAGCGATGAGCCCTGGGTCAGATACTTCCTCTGACAAAGACGATGCGATTGAGGATCTGACGCGTTCTGCGCTTTTCCCCTCGGAAGTCTATAAACGTGTCACTCCCTGAATCTGATGAAATGGAGCTTCACGGCTGGGGGAGGTGGCTGTGAAGAGGGTGAAGCGAGTCTTCAGCTGGCCCGCTTGAGAGAAGCCGCAGGCTGGTCTCTGGGCGCGCGCCGCAGTTGCCGGAGGGCTTTTCCCAAAGGGGAGGTGGGGGGTGGGCTGGTCTCAAATACGTGTTTCAATTTCCAGAATGAGATGGGAGCATCTTTCCTTTGCCCTCTGTGACTTTTTTTGTGGGTAAGAACAGGGAAGCTCAACATGAATTCATGTTGCGTACGTGTTGGTATCAAATCATCTCATTCTGATATTTTGTTCTTTATTTTTTACTTGGGATGGGGGAGGGTGTCTGCTCCAAGAATTTAAAAATGCTTCACACGCCTGTTTGTTTGGGAGGTTTTGGGGGGGGGGGGGGGTTTGGTTTTGCGGGTTTTTTGTTTGTTTGTTTTTTCAAATGACTGATAGGACAGAAACCTGAGCAGACGGCTGTCCTGCCTCGGTTTCTGTTCTAGAGCTTAGGGAGATGCCGCGGCAGCAGTTCTCGTCCTGGTGCTGGACTCTGTAGCGCAGCTGGGGCCGAGCCGCTGTTGCTTTCTGAGGACGGAGTGAATCTTGTTCCCAGGAACTCCAGCGGTACGGCCGCCGTGGTAAAGGTTGAGCACCTGTAGGCTGTGCAGGGAGCTTTCTGATGGCTGTGACTTCTGGTCCATCTCCTGTGAATCGCAGTTTTATCTTTGTCATAAAGCGGGTCCCTGGACCAAAGAGCACGCATCTGATCTTCAAAGCGAGGCTTTGGCAGATTGTCCTATAGGTTTTGCTCAGTTCACCGGTCGCGTTGCTGAAATGTCCCTGCGTGGAAGCATTGTTAAATTCTGCCGTAGACAGGTTAGGGAAGGGTAAGGAGGGGTGGGGGGAGGGATGGGTTTATTAAGATACGGCCTTGCTGTATTTTAACCAATAATTACGGGGAAGGGGTGTCAGGAGAAGAAAATAGTCGCTGTTCCCTTTATTGAAAGAAACTGGAACTTTTATTTCAAGACAAGAAATTATTTGCAATTCGGGTGGACCGTCGTGATCCACCGGTCCCTAGTCAAGAAGTTGGTGTTCTTACCGTTAACCAGCAAACAATGTGGACTAGTCCTTGAAAACATTCAGGGGAGGGAGGGGAAAATTGGCGTTCTGTTAAATCGGTAATTGGCAAACTCTCCAGCGGAGCTCGGATTTTGTTGAGAATGTATTTTCTCTGGCTGTACGTGCGTCGCAGCACTGACTCGTGAAGAGCTTCACGAGTTCGGAGTGCAAAAAAAATGGAATGGTAAAATCCTGATTTTGTTGATGAAACTCAATAAAAGCTCCCTGGAACTCCAGTTTGGTCTCGTTTGGGTTTTATTTTTTTTTTTTTTAACTGCGCTGAGCGAAAAGCGTGCTGACCTCTTTCTAGAGAACCCCGGCCCGCGTCAGATGCTCGCGGTGAGCTTTGGAAAGAAGCCTCAAGAGGAGTTGATCTCAGTCCAACGGAAAGGCGCTCCGCCTGCGGGAGTGATGCGCAGCCCTGGGAGCTGTTTGCTTTCCCAGGCTGGAACGTGCTACCTGCTCTCAGAAAACCTCAGAGGTAATTGGCATCATAGAATCATTAAGGTTGGAAAAGACCTCCAAGATCATCGAGTCCAACTGTTAACCTGACACCCCCGTGCCTGCTAAACCGTGTCCCCAAGCGCCATGTCTACGTGTTTTGCACACCTCCGGCGCTGGGGACTCCACCGCCTCTCTGGGCTTGACCATGTTCAGTAAAGAAATTTTTTCCTAGTATCCAATCCAAACCTGCCCTGGCACAATTTGAGGCTGTTTCCCCTCGTCCCATTGCCTGTTCCCTGGGAGCAGAGCCTGACCCCTCTAGCTCCCCCCTCCTCTCAGGCAGTTGTAGGCAGCGATGAGGGCTCCCCTCAGCCTCCTCT
>NW_009258617.1:55461-56126 GCF_000687185.1 Egretta garzetta | reverse complement strand
GCCACCTGGGCACACTGCTGGCTCATATTCAGCCGCCTGTTGACCAACACCCCCAGGTCCTTTTCTGCCAGGCAGCTTTCCAGCTGCTCTTCCTCACACCTGTAGCGCTGCGTGGGGTTGTTGTGACCCTGGTACAGGACCCGGCCCTTGGCCTTGGTTGAACCTCACACAATCGGCCTCAGCCCATGGATCCAGCCTGGGCAGGTCCCTCTGCAGAGCCCTCCTCCCCCCCAGCAGATCCACACTCCCACCCAGTTTAGTGCCATCTGCAAACTGATAGGGTGCCCTCGATCCCCTCATCCAGATCATTGATAAAAATATTCAACCAGACTGGTCCCAGAACTGAGCCCTGGGGGGCACCGCTTGTGACCGGCCGCCAACTGCATTTGACTCCATTCACCACAACTCTCTGGGCTCAGCCATCCAGCCAATTTTTTTACCCAGCAGAGTGCCCCTGTCTAAGCCATGGGCTGCATCAAAGGCTTTGCTAAAGTCCAGGTAGACAACATCCACAGCCTTTCTGTCTTCCACCAGGCAGGTCACCTGGTCATAGAAGGAGATCAGGCTGGTCAGGCAGGACCTGCCCTTCATGAACCCATGCTGGCTGGGCCTGATCCCCCGGTTGTCCTGCACATGCCTGGCAAGCACACTCAAGATGAACCGCT
>NW_009258617.1:54542-55322 GCF_000687185.1 Egretta garzetta | reverse complement strand
CGGCTGATAAATGAGGGAGAGGGTCTTGGCACGCTCCCCCGCCAGCTCCTTCGGTACTCTTGGGTGGATTCCATCCAGCCCCATAGACTTGTGAGTCTCCAGGAGGTACAGCAGGTCATTAACTGCTTCCTCCTGGATTTGGGGCTTTATTCTGCTCCTCATCCCTGGCTTCCAGCTCAGGGGGCTGAACACCCTGGAGCTAACTAGTCTGATTATTAAAGACTGAGGCAAGGAAGGGATTCAGTACCTCAGCTTTTTCCTCATCCTTGGTGGCAAAGTTTCTCCCCCCTCTCCATGCATCCAATAAAGGAGGGAGCTTCTCGCTGGCTCTTTTTTAATTGTCCAGCATAAGCACAGCAGTAATTGCGTACACAGAGTTTCTGATCCAGTAGATCCTAGCGTTCTTCCATCTGATGGATTCTTTAGCTAGAGCCGGCCTGATTCCCAGTAGCTGCACTCGAGCAGCGTGCAGGACTGCATACAACTCAAAGACATTTTTCTCTACTGGTCATTGAAGAGAAGGGAATGAAGGCTGGAAAGAAAAAAATTATGAGGGACAGTGATTTTTGCAGGCCTTTAAAAATTTGCAGGTATTGGTTTGGGGGGAGGGATGGGTGGGGGTATGCTGTCGCCTGCTCTCAGTCAAAAATTCCATAGACCGAAGTGTAGGTGAGCCCCTGAAATCTGCCTGAATTGAAAGGCTAATGATAAATTAAGTACTTTTAGTCTGGCTTAGAAGGCTAAACTGAGAGCTCAGCCATGTTAGGAGCTCATGTGTCG
>NW_009258617.1:44341-53343 GCF_000687185.1 Egretta garzetta | reverse complement strand
CGGGTGGTTGCGGTACGAGCGGAGGAGCGGGCTTTGTTCCCCCCCCACCCCTTTGTGGGCCTTAACTGTGATCTACATATGGAAGGTCAGATTTGGTTTTTGCCTCGCTCCCTTCAACTCAGCGGTTTCCAAGCTTACAAGCTGAGGGTGACGCATCTGTACCAGCTGAAGCAGCACAGCATCTTGGTTTCTGTTGGTGAGGATGAAGAGGGCATCAATCCCTTGGTAAGCGAAACGACAAGGAGAGGAACGCGTGTCTGTGTTACGGGTCTTTCCTGCGATTACCTTGGGTGACCTTTCTTACCTGAAGTGGTTTGTGTGTTCTGGGCACCGTTCCATTTGATGCCAGGCCTTGGCCGCCTAATACCTCGCGTTTTGCTTATGCCAGCTTGTTGTCGTTTGCAGGTTAAAGTCTGGAACCTGGAGAAACGAGATGGTGGCAATCCTCTTTGCACGCGAATTTTTCCAGCAATACCAGGTAACAAGCCCACGGTTGTATCCTGCCTAACCGTCCACGAGAATCTTAATTTCATGGCTATCGGTAAGTAAAACCGAGCTGTCGTAGCTTAAGAAAAATGTTATGGTCCTTACTCAGATGTGAGGAAGGTTAATAGCTAGCACAAAAACCAGCACAGAACAGCCTGATGGGTTTTCTTCTCCCGGCAGTTTTTGTGTTATTCTGATAGAGAGGGTGTCTCGCGCCGTCGTCGAGCTCGAGGAGATGAATACGTACATTTAGCCTGAGTCTGTGTACGCTACAGTAGTAACTTCGATACTTAAAAGGGAAGCGCATGTTTTTAGTTGATGTCATCCTTCCCCGCCAGTCGGTGAGGTCACGTGTATTGAACTTAATACTATATTTAGCTTTTGTTGCAGCACAGGAAGAAACATAGGTGTTGTGATCCCTAATGTGACAGAGACTTTTTTTTTTTTCCAAGCTCTACATAGGAATCTTTTTTTCAAAAGAAAAAAGGCGATTTCCCTTTTTGGATTTAACCATTCCTTTGCAACATTTCTTCCTTCGCTTCCGACAGAGTAAGCGCAGTGATGCCACGAGGTGACAGGCGCTTTCAGTCAGCCACTCCCTGCACTGAAATCAAAAAGCTTTCCGTGTGTGTGATCATAGAATCATAGAATGTTTTGGGCTGGAAGGGACCCCTAGAGGTCATCTAGTCCAACCCCCTGCAGTGATGTGGCCTTCCACCTGGAGCGACTTGCAGGACTGGGGCTGTTGGCAAGCTGTGAAAACCACGCGTTTGACTCGCTCTTGGGAAACCTCCCTCTAGTCTTTACGGCGTCTAGCACGTTTTGAATAAGGAACTGAATTCGAACGATCGTTAACGATCGGTGGACGAGAAAGCCATTTGTAAAACAAAATACAGACTCAAACAGAAATAACCTGTGGGTGAAGTTTGCATGTGGAAAGCCGGTTGAACCTTGCTGAACAGTGACATCCTGCGTGCGGTCGGGTGATAGCTCTGAACCGTAATGGGGGTGGTCGGGTGCTGTTCGGCACGTCCTTCCTCGACGTGAGAACCTGCAGCGATCCTATAACTTAATACCTTGCTGGCGAGCAAGGAGTTGTCGCCGACTGGAGCTGCCCTAACTTACGCTGGGTAATATTTCAGGTGTGCCATATAAGTAACGGTTTTGTCTGTCCCCTTCGCCAGGCTTTGCAGATGGGAGCGTTGTACTTACAAAAGGAGACATCACTCGAGACCGGCACAGTAAGACCCAGGTCCTGCATGAAGGCAGTTACCCGGTTACTGGCCTTGCTTTCCGACAGTCTGGCAAAACAACGCATCTGTTTGTGGCGACCACCGAGAACATCCAGGTGGGAAGTTAATTGGAAAGAAAGGAGACCCTGGCCCGCAAATGGCGTTGGCTTCAGAGTCTAGTTTGGAGCGATCCCCAAACCGTGCGTTTCCTCTGTAGTCTTATATGCTTTCAGTGAAAGACTATCCTCACCTGGAGCTGGACACTCACGGTTGTGGACTGCGCTGTTCGTCTCTCAGCGACCCCTCCCAGGATCTGCAGTTCATTGTGGCAGGAAACGAATGCGTGTACCTTTATCAACCAGACGAACGTGGCCCCTGCTTCGCCTTTGAGGGACAAAAGCTGATCGTTCACTGGTGCCGGGGGTACCTCGTCATCGTCTCCAAGGACCGAAAGACCTCTCCAAAGTAGGGGTCCTCGGAACAGATGAGTTCTTTTTGCTCTGGCAGCTTCCCGCATTCCCTCTTTTTCTGTCTTCTCTGTGAAGCTTTGATCTCGAGGGCCGACTGCAACTTTGTCAGAGGTTAAGACCCGTCCCGGCCCGTGTATCGCTTAACTTCCCTTGTGAGAGTAGCGCAGTTAAGCATGCCGAATGAGCGGAACTTTTTTTTCCCCATCCTGTGAATTTCTCGGTCTACTGCGTAGATGGAATTTGTGTATAAATTAGAAATACATGGTGTTTTTCCCTCTGGGTCTGCTTAGTTTAATTGCCCAAATGAACCCCATTTGTCTTGCTCTCTGGACATCCCTGGTTTGCATGGGTATCACGAATTCAAGTTACGCTTTCCTTGTTTTCTAAAACTTTCTTCTGCTCCTCAGGTCAGAGTTTGCCGGGAATGAGGCACAGCATTCGGACAAACAGGTCCTGAATATCTATGACTTGTGCAACAAATTCATTGCCTATAGCTCGGTCTTCGATGATATAGTGGATGTTTTAGCAGAGTGGGGTTCTCTGTACGTACTGACCAGAGATGGGAAGATTCACGTACTGCAGGAGAAGGATACGCAAACCAAACTCGAGGCACGTCAATCTGTTTTGTTATTAGTCTCTGCCTTATGTCTGCAAGGTGGTACTGGCTCTGCGGATTGAAAAGTCTGACCGTTGGGGTGAGCGAGTGACGCGATGAGTGACCCGATACCGCACCGGTTATGCTGAAAAGCTAAGGCATTTGGTATTTAAAAGCCCGAGCGCGTGTACGTGTACGGCTCCAAAAAGAGCAAACGACTTTTTCCAGGCGTGGCTGAACTTGTTTTGCGGGGTGTCGTTTCCCTCATGCTGCTCTTGCCGTGTCTTTAACAGATGCTGTTCAGAAAGAACTTATTTGAAATGGCCATTAACCTGGCCAAGAGCCACCACTTGGACAGCGATGGTTTGTCAGAGATTTTCCGGCAGTATGGCGATCACCTGTATAACAAGGGGAACCATGACGGAGCCATCCAGCAGTACATCCGGTAAGCGGGAGTCCTGTGGAGCCGTGATGGTGTAGTAGAGACGGGAGCTGCGGAGGCCTCGATTTCTGTTTCAGCCCAGGAATAAAAGCAAAGCAAATCAAGCGTGACTTGAGGTGAAAATTCTACCGGTAGGGAGAAACGTGTCGGTGAGATTAAAAGGGTCAGGAAAAAGTTGCCCGGAAATTGCTCTGTATGCCTTAGGATAAAGTTCTCTTCTTTGATCATATTTTAACGTGAATAACGAAGGCACGTTGGGATGGAGTGGGGCCTGATGATGTCATTATAAACAAGGTATCACTCTAGGTAAGATGGATGACGTGATCTGACCGTGTACGGCAGTTGTCTTGGAAAATCCTCAGACAGCTTCACGTCAGTTTTAAAACATCTCAGGGGCTTTTTAAAACTTGGAGCAGCCTGTGTCGGGGCTTACCGAAACCTTAGTGTTCGGTCTCTCTAAAACGCCGCAAAACGCTATGTTCGTGTAGAACTGAAACTTTGGAGTCCTGGCGTCTGGCGAGAGAGAGCGTGCGTTTGATCGTCAACTGGCACCAAGTGTCAGCATAACCGTGGGTAGACTGCTCCGTGTGGGCATGGGTGGTTTAAAGCTGACTTGGAGTCACATGACTCAAATGAAGAAGAACGTAGCTTTTGTTCCCCTTCTTTTGGGGGCTTCCCAGTTAGCATAGTCTGTCTTCTCTCTGCCTCCTTTAAAGGAGGACTAACTCCTTGCGTGCGGTTGCCGTCGTCCCGATCGCGGCCTTTGTAGAGGGCTGTTGGTTTCACCGTGCGTGTGGACGGGTGGTCTTACACCGTAACTAGTTGTTTGCTTCTGTTGAGTAGCTGAATGGTCCCGAGTGGGTCGGTGCCTGCTGAAGTTAAGGCTTCTCCGTGCTCTATTCCTGTCTTCTTTTCTTTCGACTCACTGAGTATACGGTCTCTTGCAACGTGACTCCTCCCTCCTAGAACTATAGGGAAGCTGGAACCGTCTTACGTTATTCGGAAATTCCTGGACGCTCAGCGTATCCACAACCTCACCGCTTATCTGCAGACGCTCCACCTGCAGTCCCTGGCCAATGCAGACCATACTACTCTTCTGCTGAATTGCTATACCAAGCTCAAAGATAGCTCCAAACTGGAGGAGTTCATTAAGGTATTTGGGGGAAAGTGAAATCGTGCGAAGTTGTTAAGTCGTTGTCATTAAAAAGGGGTAGCGGTGACATTGTAAATTGGCTCCTGCTGATGAGGGGCAGTTAGACTACTTCCTTTCCGTACGCGTGGTCTTTCCCTTGCCTGAGAGGTACTGAGTTGTCCCTGCTCTGGCTTTCCTCCTCTCACATAAATGATTGCTGCTGGTGGACTGTTGGAATGGTGCTGAGGGACCGTCTTTCTGCTTGCAGACGAGTGAGAGCGAGGTCCGCTTCGATGTGGAAACGGCCATCAAGGTGCTTCGCCAAGCGGGTTACTACTCCCATGCTGTGTACTTGGCAGAGAAGCACGCGCATCACGAATGGTACCTCAAAATCCAGCTAGAGGACATCAAGGTGAGGAGGTGTTACTGCTCCCGTGTTCTTACTGGGGAGATGACTGCTTCTCGAGCCTCCTCTTTGGTGGGAATACCGCTTCACTGACCTCTTCCCTGCGGCTAGCGTGCTGACAGGACTGCTGAGGCAGCAGTAACCGTGCCCGCTTTCCGCTCTTGGCTTGGGCGGCAGACTAGGAGTGGAAGTCAGAGGGGCTTACTTGTCCTGTTTCAGATGTGGCGTTTTACGGAGCCCTTTAAGCGAGGGGAGATTTCCTTAGCGAGAGCTTGATCTAAATGGCACTCTCCTTCCCCTGGGCCCTAGTCAGTCTTCCTCCCTGTTCCAACACTGAACAGGTTGCCCAGAGAGGTGGTGGAGGCCCCGTCCCTGGAAACATTCCAGGCCAGGTTGGACGGGGCTCTGAGCAACCTGATCTAGTTAGCGGTGTCCCTGCTCACTGCAGGGGGGTTGGACTAGGTGACCTCTAGGGGTCCCTTCCGACCCAAAACATTCTATGATTCCGTGAAAACAAGCAGGAATAGCGAACTAGGAGATAATTCGGAGCAAACGGTGGTCGAGGCATACTCTTAGTGTGTCTTCGGTGCTTTCTGTCCTAACTGCAAAGTGGAGATCAGAGCAGAGGCCGGTGTCATGCAACTTTTTGTTTGGTTTTGGTTTTCTTTCCTTTCGCTGGCTGCCTCCGCAGAACTACCAAGAGGCTTTGCGCTACATCGGAAAGCTGCCTTTTGATCAGGCGGAGAGTAACATGAAGCGGTATGGTAAAATCCTGATGCACCATGTCCCGAACGAGACCACAGAATTGCTGAAGATCCTTTGCACCGATTACCAGCCGTCGGGAGACAGCGAAGACCCTGGGGTGCTGGAAGGAAAAAAGGTATGGTTTGCGTGGACTTAAAGTTGTTGTTCTCAAGTAGCAACTTCTCGGCAAGCGAGCGCTGCTCCGCACCTTGTGGAGCAGGGCTCGTGCTTCAGGTATAATGAGAAGCCCTCTCCCGCTGCACTGCTTAAAGCGATTGCTCAGAACCGATTCCTGCCGTAATCGGCCTCCCGTACCGTGCTGTTTCTGTCGGGTCACGGATACTGGGAGGAAGCACTGCTCTGGCTGCGACTGATCTGGGCGCTTGACTTTTTTTCTGGCTGTGTTACAGGCTAATTCGGAAGAGTTCATTCCAGTCTTTGCAAACAACTCCCGAGAACTGAAGGCTTTTCTGGAGCATATGACTGAGGTGCAGGCTGACTCTCCGCAGGGTGTCTATGACACTTTGCTGGAACTTCGACTCCAGAACTGGGCACACGAACGAGATGAGCAGGTTTGAGCGCCTCCAGCTTTGTGTTCCGAGAGGGGGAGTTGGTGTCTTTGGATTCCATTTACATTCATTTACATTCCTGCCATCCCATAACCTTCCAGATGGGCGTTGGTAACGTGAGGCGATACGTACGCTGTGCTGGACGAACGGCACGTAAACGGGAAAGCAGCCTGCTAGCTGGGAGAATGCTCCTTTCGGCGAGGCTGAGCTTGTTTTGTACGCATCTCATTGAAGAACGGATTGCAGACAATATCACCTCTGTGGGCAGATGCCTCTCCCACAGAAGTAGCTCTGTTTGCTTGCCAGGGTCTCGGAGGGTGCTGGCCATTTGGGCAAAAGAAATCGTGTCCCGTTTGCTTAAAAGGGGTAGAGGGCAAAGAGCAGAACTGTCCTCCTCTTTGAAAGAGCTGCAAAGTGCTGTCAGGTCTCGGTGCGCAACGTTCTCTGCGCGCGCTTGCGTTGCTCTCCCCGACTTCTCCCCCCTTCTCTGTAGATCAAGGATAAGCTGCACAATGAAGCCCTCACCCTTCTGAAGAGCGGAAGGTTCAAAACAGTCTTTGATAAGGCCTTGGTCTTATGTCAGATGCACAACTTCAAGGATGGAGTTCTCTACCTCTATGAGCAGGGCAAACTGTGAGTGTCGCTCTTGGCCTTAGAGTCCTGTCCCTGTCCCCCACCCCGCAGGGATGTCTGAGCTGAAAACGTCCCTGCCTTACAATGGTAACGACCTGTTCGGCATCTCAGGATGGGAACTGCAGATCATTGCTCAGCTGAAAACATGTTGTTGTTGCTAGAGCAGGGCAGTTATGTAGGGAGCGAATGACGGACCTAGCTCGGCTTCCATGTGAACATCTGGGGATTGCAGGGCTGGGTGAAAACCCGAGGTCCCTGTAACAACTCAAAAGGAGAGATCGTTGCGGCTGATGAGTCTCTCTCTCTCTCTCTCTCTCTCTCCCCCCCATAGTTTCCAACAGATCATGCACTACCACATGCAGAACGAGCAGTACAAGAAGGTGATTGAGGTGTGCGAGTTGTATGGAGACCAAGAGGCTTGTCTCTGGGAACAGGCTCTCGGCTACTTTGCGCGGAAGGAGGAGGACTGCAAAGAGTATATTGCTGCGGTGCTGAAACACATTGAGAACAAGAATCTTATGCCTCCGCTGCTCGGTAATAATGACGTGTGGCGTGCAAAAAAACGTCCCCAAACTAGTTTTTAGTGCGCTCTGTAGATTAGAAGTTTGAGAGAAGCATCGATGAAGTTTGAGCCTGCCATTTGAAGTAATAACCTGCTCTGTGGGGAAAAGCGATGGCAGTCGCAGCTCCCTAATTAGGGCAAAAGATCTGTGGTATCGGTCGTGGAGATGGCTGTACATGGTGTCTGTTCTGTCAGCGTGGGGAGGCGAAGGGCTTGCTGACAATCCTGCTGTAGGGAAGGTGAAATGGAACCCAATCCGCTATGGCCTTGCCTTGCCCCTTTTGGTCTGAGCTATCCAAACGCGATCCCAGTCACCCATTTCTGGAAGAGGTCAGACTGAAACAGTCTTTCAGTGAGCTCTCCGATTCGGTAAGAATGCTGACTGCCTTTGCCTGTAAGCGGCCTTAGCAAGGGAGGGTGGCCCGTCTGGGTAGGACTAGCGTAGCTGCAAGTTTTTTGCTCGTGTTAAAAACTGACGTCTCGGTTGCTCTCAGTTGTGCAGACGCTGGCTCATAACTCCACAGCCACGCTGTCGGTGATCAAGGACTATCTTGTCAACAAGCTGCAGAAGCAGAGCCGCCAGATAGAGCAGGATGAGCAGAGAATTCAAAAATACCGAGAAGAAACTACAAGGATCCGCCAGGAGATCGAAGAGCTAAAAGCGAGGTGCGGGACTGCGTGTGCCGTCTTGTCTTATGCAGGATAGAGCTGCTGTTTTCTTTTCTTGAGGGGAAAATATTCTTTGTCTTTCTCACCCTTCTGCCTCCTCTCGCTCTCTCAGTCCCAAGATCTTTCAGAAGACCAAGTGTAGCATTTGCACGAGTGCCCTGGAGCTGCCTTCGGTCCACTTCCTGTGCGGCCATTCCTTCCACCAGCACTGCTTTGAGAGCTACTCCGAGAGCGATTCAGAGTGTCCTACTTGCATGCCCGAAAACCGCAAAGTGATGGACATGATCCGAGCCCAGGAGCAGAAAAGAGACCTGCACGATCAGTTTCAGCATCAGGTGGGTGACATTGCCTGTCTTGCCAAATGTAAATAAATAGGATTTAGATTCCTCTACGGATCTCCAGAGGCTGGTAGAGAAGGGCAAGGCCGGATGTATTTTGCGAGCAAGGTCACGTCGACTGCGAATAACGAGGCACTGGGCCCTATTGGTCAGCGTGACGGCTGGTTGATGAGTTGTATAGAACAAATTAAGGAGAAAGGAGGAAAAAAAAAAAAAAAAAGCTGCGTGAATTGGAATGGGGACGGGAAGGTGCGGGTACACCAAAAGTGTTGCGTCTGCTTGGACAAAGCAGTGGAGTCGAGGAGGGGGTATTAGCTGGACCACGTTAATGCATGTGGAAAATGAGCGTAGCTGAGGGCGTCGCTTCCTTGCTTAAGGGAATTGTTCGTTACCGTTTTGGTGCGTGGCTCAAGTGTAGAGTTGAAGCGGGAGGTGGAGCGGCCAGCGGCAGAAGACGTTAGCCGAGGCAGCCTTGTGCTGGTGGAGCGGAGCGGCCGAGGAGGGACGTGAGCCGGGGGGCCGGAGGCAGGAGCCTCGGGAGGCTTTGCTGATGCCGATGCTTTGTGTCCGGCAGCTCAAGTGTTCCAACGATGGCTTCTCCGTTGTCGCCGACTACTTTGGTCGAGGCGTCTTCAATAAGCTCACCCTCATCACGGACTTGCCCTCGGGAAAGGCGGCTGCCACCATCGAGGCCGGCCTGCCGCGGGGGGCGCTTCTCCCCACC
>NW_009258617.1:35898-43707 GCF_000687185.1 Egretta garzetta | reverse complement strand
AAAAAAAAAAGACCCAGCCGCCCAGCCGAAGAAAGGCCCGGCGACCGGTGGCTTCAGCCCACCCAAAGGACGCGGCCGGAGATACAGGGGGTATCTCTTGCCAGCTGCTTGCAGCAGGGAGGAGCGGGCTCGCAAGGGGAGATAAATGTCCGTGGGGCCGTTGTTCTGAGATAATCTCCTTCGTTCTAGGAAGAAGTCTGTATTTCTGGGTGCTAGACCTGGCCGTAGCTATGCGCGCTACTGCCTCTTTTTCTGACCTGAGGCTCTTGTGGCGCTCTACAAAGGGAAGCAGTTGCCGATGCTCGTTCTGTACGTAGGGAAACTACAGTCCTGAGAACAAAGTTAATTGCCCCGGGCTGTGCAGCTCATTAGTGGGAGGAAAGCCCAACACCTGCGGTTGCTCGAGTCTGCCGCCGCCAGCGGAATGATCCTCCGCTAGTGTAATTCTGGTGGTGTTTTACTTGCTTGTGCTGTTCTTCTGCGAGGGAATATTTTTCCCGCACTTTACTGCTTTAACATCTGTCGCTTGCTGTGCGCGTAGGCACAGCCGTTACTTTTATTTTTGTCCACAGAACCTCTGAATAGAGCTCCCGTCTCACAGAGGATAAGTAACTCTTATTTGCCAATAACTGTAGATTTTTCCAGCGGCACGGTGAAATCCTACTGGCTTCTCCCAGATTTGCAGTATCAGTAAAATTGACACTCCTAGAAAAAGCACAGGGCACCCGGCGCGCGATACAACTCGTTCTTCCGTTCCTGAGCAATGGGAGGATGCTTTTGCTTACCTTTCTGCCCGAGCAGGCGGTCGCAACCCGTAGAGGTGAAACCGAGCCTCTCAAAGCTAGGCAGGTAAACGCTGTCTATGAGTAAGGGTGCCGAGGCGGTGTAGAGAAATAGAGTTTCTGACTGGGGGACAGCTCGCGACCTTAATAACACGGCTGGAAGTAGAGCATGCGAATCCTGACACGTAGTATTCTGCTGTCATCGCCCTTCATAACTCGATAAATGCTTTGCTTTGCCCTGCCGTGTCTGTACTTGGATCGCAATGGTACTGGACAGGGGGAGATGTTATTCTGCCACTTAGTTGATAAAATAAGTTCTTTGGTGAAATGCTCTGGTCACGGTAGGAGTTCACGTGGTTCAAGGAGTTTGTCCCTACGAGTGATTTTCCTTAGGGCTACTCATTTCTAATGCTTTCGACGTAGAGAATGTAGCGGTCACGCATGCCTGACCATCGAAGAATGGCAGCGTCCTCTCTAGCTCCTATATTGATGATGTGCTCTCGGTATGGGGTTTTGCTTTCTGCTTCATTGCAGCTGGCCCGGATTCAGACTGACAGCGTGGTCGAGATGCTCCGTGAGCTATACCCCGACCTCCACTTTGAGATCGGTAAGTTGTTTTGGGATGCTGCCCCGGGTTAGACGGCGGCAGGAGCCAGCCTCTTATCTCTGCGTGCAAGAGGTGCGCGTAGAGTGCCGTCACGAGGATGAGGAGGATTCCGCCCCGCTTATCTAAGAGTTAGGCTGTGCGGATGAGCCACTGCTGCTGGTTTCTTATAGGGGAGAAAGGTGGATTTCATAAGCTTCTGATGCTCTGAGTATGTCATGCAGGCGGTGTTACGTTGCTCCGCTTGAGAACCCGGTATCGCTCTGGCTGCACCCCGCTACGCATTAGGGACATTTTCCTGTCCGGGGCTTGAGGCGCTCAACAGCGTGGGAGTAACGGGAGCCCGCCCTTGTGCTGAAGAGAGCTGCTGAGTGCCTGTTAGCTGGCAGTTCAGAGAAAGACTGTGGCAATTTCTGTTGGGTCGGCTCTTTGCAAAACCTGCCCTCTTTCCCCTCGCTCCGTTTTTGAGGACGGTGAAGGAAGCCTCGGTTTCACTTGCCTCGAGTGCAGTGTATTTCTAGCAGTGAGCTGCTCTCGTGTTTATCTCGAGTCTGTGTTTGTACAGTAGCCCGTCAGGCTGTAGCGCTCGTTACGTGTTATGCCGATATTTCTAGGCTAGACCTATGCGCTCTGACCAAGCCTCGCGTTTAACTTGTGCTCTCTCTCTGAGCAGTTGCCATGTCAACAACCGGAGACAAGATCTTGGACACAGCACTTTCCAAGGTAAAGGTGGTTCTCTTCCTCTGCGCAAGATGCGATTGTATATGGTGATGTATTTGCAGATTTTTCTTCTGTGATTCGCATTTCTCCGTTTCTGTGTAGATTGGGGAGAAGAGCCTCTTCACCAAAGAGCTGGAAAATGCACTCGAAAGAAATGAGTAAGAGCTCATTGTTTTTTCTTCCTTCTCTGCTATTCGAGCTGCTTTTTGGACATCTTTGGCTCGCTGCTTATGCGATCTGGTTTCCTTCTGTTTTGGTACCTCTCTGGCTAAGAAAACCTTTGATAAGTCATTGTCTTTTTCTCCCCCACCCCCCGGGCTTAGGCCCTGTATTGCTGCGTCACTCGGTCTGCCCCGGTTAGGTTCCCCCCCTCCCGCCCCGTGACTTGTGTGTTATGTGTGCCTCGGAGAGGATGCAATCTAATCTAATTTCTGCTTACGAGTATGTTCTCTTAAAGATACTTTTCTTGGTGGCGTTAACGTACTGCATAACACACCTAGTGTTGCCGTGTTAACATTTATTAACGTATTTGCGTGCTAAATATGCAGGAGAATGGGTTCGACCTGAGTGGTGCAGTGTGTCTTGCATCGCTGCTGGGAGGAAGGCAGTGTCTTTATTTTACAGGTGGGAAGAGAGAGACAGAGAGAGGTGAAGTGGCTTTTCTGGAGTGACACTTGAGTTCTGTAGTAATTCTGGCTATAGAATCCTGAGATTCCTCCCTCTTCTCCAAATTAATTCCCGGGGCGGATCTGCCTTTTCTGTATAGGTGACCTGCAGGTCTCTCGTAGGTACTGCGTGAACTCGAGCATCTGCTCAGCGATTACTGTCCTCTAATTTTTAGAGTCGACCTCGTGGTTCACTCCTTGAAGGACCTGCCAACTTCTCTTCCTCCTGGCTTTACCATAGGCGCTGTCTGCAAGTAAGTGTGGATGCGAGGCTTGATTCTCTGAGGGACTTAGATTTTGCAGTGTTGGCAGTGGTAGGAGAGCAAAGGCTGCTTAGGTCCTTCTGGGTGTTTAAAGTTCGACAACCCTCTGATTAATCTCTGAAACGGTGGAGACGCTAGAGCTGTCCTAGCGTTCCGTAGCCAGCAGGTTTGCTGGAAGCTCTTGCTTTTACAATGGTGATGGGGTATTTGGAGCCAGAGGCGGTTCCTCTGGGGACCGATAGCAGAACCGTTAAGCTTAACAGCCTTCCGTTAAATGATGCATCAGCCGTTCTGTGCTTGTGTTACTTTGCAGAAGGGAAAACCCGCTCGATGCTGTTGTCTTTCATCCCAAAAACTGTGGGAAAACGCTGAGCCTCCTTCCCGAAAAGAGGTGAGTGGGGAGAGGAAGGGGAAGACGGTCAGGTGTAAAAACGGAAGGGGGGAGTTGGTCATGCTTCCCAGCGGCAAGGCAATTGCTTTATTCTGTGGTGGTTTTACGCTGCCTTCCGTTAGCTTTCCGTAGACGTTATGCTGAACCCGCTTGCTGAAAAGAGCAACGCTGTCTCACGGGGGTGCTGCACGCCGGCTGAGGTTGGATCTCTCGAGCCGCCCTTCGGTTGCAGTGTTTTCTCGAGTTTGACCCTTTCTTATGGCAATCTCCAAAGTGAATTCCTGCTCCTTTGTCTTGTGCTTACTGCAGGGGAATGCACATGATGTAGGTGGGGCGTCCCGTGCAGTATTTTAGCTTGCACGGGCCTGAACTACGCTCTTGTTCTCACCCAGTCAGTTCTGAATTTTTTGTTGTTTTTTCGGCATTGCTGTCTTACGGTTCTGCTGGGAGCGTGAGAAGTTCCTCCATTTTGAATTACCTGCCTTTTCATAGAGGTTGTTGGAGTCTTTTGTCTGAGGCAGCTGAGTGAAATGACTCAGATCAAGGTAACTATTAGGGGAAAAAAAAAGCGCCTTTCTACATTAAAGTAGAAGAAATAAACCGGCTGTGACGCAAACGCAGACGCGTGCTTCTGCGCATCTGGATAGCGGGAAAATTGAGTCTGATTTAGTTTCCAGGGTACCGAGAAAAGTGAACAGCATAGATCTCTAGAAGGGAAATGCTTACTGCCCAGACTGGCAGTTTTCTGTGGTTTCCAGTTACGCACCCTGCCCTTTCTGAAGGTTCTCCTCCCGCTGCATTTCTGCCATGGATGAAGTCCCCCCATTTTTTGGTTGTCTGGCTATGTCTGGTTCAGTCTGGGGCAGCTGAGTCTTCCGTTTTTTTGGTGGGTTTTTTTTTGCTTGTTTGTTTGGGGGTTTTTTTGTTTGTTTTTTGTTTTTTTTCTTTTCTCCCCTTTCTGTGACAAGTGTTGTGGCCTTTAAATGAGATTTCATTAGTCCTTGACGGTGGCTAGGGGCTGCCCTCTGGAAGCACCTCCTGTAAATCCATTTCCCCAGGAGTGGCTTGCCTGCACCTAGCTACAGCCAGGCTTTATGCTACAGCCAGGCTTTATGATAAACCTCAGAGTGCTTTTCTTTCTTCTAAGGAGATAGAAATCGTTGGCAGGTTCTTGGATCTTCATTTCAATTCAAATTAAAAAAAAAAAAAAGGATGTAATTTGTTTCCTGAAAGTTTCTGACATGTCTCTGTCCGGAGCTGAGCGTAGAAGTATTCTGGATTTCATTGTTGTTTATTTTTCCCACAGTGTGATTGGAACCAGTTCGCTTCGGAGAGCGGCCCAGCTCAAGAAGAAGTTCCCTCAGTTAGAATTCAGGGATATTGTATCCTTTCCTGGCAAAACGTGGGAGCTGGGTAAAGCTGCAAACGGGAAAACGTAACTTTGTGCGAAATCAAAGGCCGATTTATACCCACTGACCAGAACAAACTGCTTCCTCAAAGGCTGCCGTCCACTGACCTACTCTGAGAGATGTGCGTAGCGTACCATAGCCCGCTCTGTCCTCTGCTTTCTCACGAGGCTGTAAAGAAGCGGCCAGCTGTAATCTACCTGAGCTTCAGGAGGCAGATGAATTTTACGTTAAGGAACGTGCCTACTCTGTGTTTGTCACAGTGGTGCGGCTAAATGCCGATTTGTTCCCAATGCCCCGGATGCGATTTGGGCCGCTGCTTCCGATGTGGGCCGCTGAACTAGTGGTAACGGGCACCTGGTAACCTAGTTCTTTGCTATGCAAAAGGAGTTGGTGCTGGGAGTTAATAATGTACTTGCATGATGTGTGTATCTTTTGAGAGTCGGTGCTTGAATTAATATTCCCCAATGCTCACTATTGAAAGAAACAATTGTCCACGTTTAAGCCTTCTTTCAGGACGGTGCTCTGATTCTCATTTGGAGGCAGTTGCATTCTGTACATCCTGTAAACGCGCTCGAGCGAATGTTAAGTGGTTATAGGACTGTTTGCCTGCTTTTTCTATGCTTGCTTAATCACCTCTACAGAGAGGGAATTTAAATACCCGCTTAAAGAAGCTAGATGAGAAGGAAGACTTTGGTGCCATCATCCTGGCTGCTGCTGGGTTGAAGAGAATGGGCTGGGAGAATCGCATTGGCCAGGTGAGGAGCAGCAAAGCAGAAAATACCATTCTCTGCCGAACCGTCGGCCGCTTGCCTTTCAGACCTCGCGGTTGTCCCGTCAAAGCATGCTGTCTGCTGAATCCATTGCCGCATTAGCTCGTGATTTAATGTGTTTCAGGGAAGATTTTTTTTTTTTTTTTTTTTTTTTTTTTTTTGGCCGGTTGGTTTTGTTTTCTGTGTACGGAACTTTATACTGTTCAGCATTGCACGGTGCAGTAAGTTTGTCATCTGATCGTCTCCCGGCATTTCACAATGCTCGTGTCTAGCAACACAGCCGTGTGCGTGACTAAGATTTTTCTGACAAGCTAACTCGCGAGGTGTTGCAGTCCAGGTGGAGGAAGGTGTGTTATTTCGCTTTAGGGGTGGAAACGCAGAAGCGTGGGAAGGGGGAGGTGATACTTCTTTGGTCAGGCATAACATCGATTGGTGTTAAAGCTGAGCGTAGAATTTGGCTCTTGCTTCCTATATTCTGAACGGCGCAACTTGGGTTAAGTCAGATTTTGCTTTCTTCCAGCTCCTAAGCCCTGAAGATTGTCTGTACGCTGTTGGACAGGTATGTTACAACTTTTGTATCTTAAGTCGCACTGCCTATTGAAAGCTGGCAGCAGTACGATGTGTCAGAGTAGTTAATGGTGCCCAGTGCTTCTTGTGCGTTGGTTGCCGCTACGTCGATCTCTTTTTGTTGGCTGTTACATGGGAAGGATGGTGGTCGGCTCTGTTACCCGGGGTGGGGGGGAGGGCTGATTTCCATCAGTAATGGAAAAACAGTAAAGGGTAAAGGTAACCTGTGGAACACCAGGGTGACGCGGCAGATACGGGGCAGGCTCTGGCAGGGTCAGTGTTGCGCTGTACCGGGATAGTTGTGCAGAGCCACCGCGTACCTCTGTCCCGTGGGGAGGAGCTGAAACGCCTGCCTTGGAGCACATTGTTAGCGCTCTTGTTTCTAGGCAGGCAAACAGTTTCTGCCTTTGCTGGCCGCGTGTCTGAGTTTACGCCGCGTTGCACGGTGGGTCTTGAGCTTGCTAAACCTGAGCTGGCTACGTGTTAGCGATTGCAAGCGATGAATCTGCAAATTTAGTCTGAAATAGTGATTTTGATAATGCGTTGGTCAGGTACGGTGCAGTGGTCTGTGTCGTCCTCCCTCCCCCTCTGCCCCGAGTCTCTTTTCCAGTTTAGGAAAGAATTGTTTTGTCACCGTGACTCATTTGGTACTTTACCTTTATCTTAAGATTGGGAAGCTTGGATTTATCCAGCGTTCTCGTCACCAAGGGACATTGGGGTGGGAATTTCTATATATGCAGTCATAACTGAGGTAGGTTCTAGGGTGGTTTGAGGTGACAGCAGCATCTCGAACGGTTGGCTCAAGTAAGCTCCGATTTTCCCTTTACAGCAGCTGCTATAGGATGTCTCTGCAGCCAGAGGATTGTTTTGCAGGTCATTTCTGGAAACGTCCAAATAGCACTCCCTTAGTGAAGTGCATCCGAACCTCCGAGTCCCGTTTTGTGACCGATGTTGAGCGCATGCAAGAGATGCGTGAAGTTGAGGAGTTATGAAGATTGTCACGTTCCGTGTTCCCTTTTCTTCTTCTAGGGTGCCTTAGCGGTGGAAGTTCGTGCCAAAGACCAAGAGATACTGAACATGGTATCTGCCCTGCATGATGCAGACACTGTGTTACGCTGCATCGCTGAGAGAGCCTTCATGAAACGCTTGGTAGGTGTGGCGTCCTTGCTCTTCTGCCTGCAGCAGTAAATACCGCTCTGCTAGTTGACCCGACACCGTAGTACAGGAAATCGAGTAGAGACTCCTTGTGAATCGAGAAGGGCCTACAGAGCGATAGGCGGGGTGATGTGCAGCCTCAACTTTTCAGAGGCCTCTGCTCTGAAGGCATCAGGTAGGAGCCTCAGTGTCAGCTGCTTTCTGTTTCAGGAGGGTGGGTGCAGCGTCCCTGTTGCTGTCAACACCATGCTGAAAGATGGCCAGGTGAGGAGTACTTTGTCTTTATTTGGGATTATTTTTGAAAACCTGTTCTGGTGCCTGCGTGTTCCCTGCTCGTCCCCTTTGTAGCCAGTTAGGGCAGATAGGCTCCCGAGTCAAGCTTTCTGGGTTTGTGTCCAAAGCAGGAGTACGAGAATGGGTCTGGCTACTGAAGCTCAATCTTCTAGAAAATGCCCTTATAAGAAGTACCAGACTTCCTCCCCT
>NW_009258617.1:33832-35720 GCF_000687185.1 Egretta garzetta | reverse complement strand
CCCAAGATCTGAAAAGTCTTGCTTTGACCCCAGAAAAGTCAGTGTTTTTACACAATGGAGTGTGATGAAGGAGGTGGGAAGCTAGAAAAAAAAGTTAAGCTTTTTCCTTGGGAAGTTGCACCTTCCCCAGCAGGGATTGCTTTCCTTACAGTTGTTATCATACCACTATTCTTGCTGATCCCGCTGCACTACAAAAGCCTTCCCCTCCAGGCTTAGCTTTGTCTGTTGCATGGGGTGTTTTTTGAAAAGGGGGCACTTGGCTTTCTGTTTGCTTGTTAACATGGTGTTAACGCCTTCTGTATGCCTTTCCAAGTTGTATTTGACAGGAGCAGTCTACAGTTTGGATGGATCTGATAGCCTGAAGGAGACTATGCAGACCAGTGTTAATTATCCCCAACAGGTACGTGAACCATGGCAGGTTCAGAATCCAAACCTGAAGCTGAATGATGAAACCAGACCTCTTGAAATCTCTTACTTTTGATCTGGCTTCTTGGAGACTGTAACAGTACGCTGTTCTTGAGGCTCCTTGGACCGCGGATTTTACCCTGTTTCACAGGTGGCTTACGCTATTCCTCGCCCGCTCCTTCCCACTGCCTTACGTCAAGGCGTTTATCTTTGCAGAATGAAGATGGACCGAATGATGATGTGCAGCGTGTTGGCATCACGGCCAAGAACATCCCTGGTCAGGCCCAGGAAGCTGCAGAGAACCTTGGTGTTGAACTAGCTAGTTTACTTCTGAGCAAGGGAGCCAAGCATATCCTTAGCGTGGCGAGGCAGCTCAATGATGCCCGCTGAACCTGTGGTGCGGTCGGCACGATTGCTACAACTCGAGCCAAGTCTTCACAGCTAGACTGTCATCCTTCTTCGGAGGAGGGGACTGACTTAAGCATTCACGCCCATCTTATCTGATGTTTGGGCACCAAAACTTGAAATAGGAAGTTGACTAACTTGAGTAATTTACGCTATTCGGGGTTTTCATCCCTCCCCACGTTTCTTTACATGGCAAAGCGGCTCTGAAGATTTTTGATGATCTTTGTAGCTAGGTTTAAAAAAAACCCATTTTTTTTAAAACCCCCTAATAAACCTGCAAGCCTTCTCCTGTTCTGTTTAGGAACAAGGCACTTGTTACAGATTATAATCAGACTCAACTGTGACAGTACTAAAAGCGCTGTACTGTGCTGACCGGACTTTCGGTAGTCGTTAATGTTATTTTGGCCTGTTCAGTCATTGGAATGCTGAAGGGGAGGACTGAGGTTCCTCATGGTACCGCAGGTGCCACGTTCACCATTGCTCTTGGTTAAGGTAAGAAATTTGCAAATTTGTCCATCAACTGGTCATAAATTAGGAAGTTGGTGGATAGCTAGTCCGCTTTCCCTTGTACGCTTGTCTACAGGGGTTAATATGAGGGAGTCATTCATCTATGCTAACTGGTCAACGGGGAGCTGAAGAGGAAGCCCAAATTTGGGTTATTGTGCCTTCCTCTGTAACCATTAGCCTTTTCCTTTCGCACCCGCTACTGAGTCACCACCCTCTCGGTGGGGCTTGCGTACTACAGTGCCTTGTAGAAACACTGAAACGGTGCCTTACCGGGCTCCTGTTTGGGAAATTAAGCGTTGTTTATTGTCTATGCAATGTCTGCTGAATGTAACAGACGATAAATGCTGTGAGATTACAAGCACCCCAGCGTAAGTGTCTTGACGAGGTCTGTTCCCCGCCGCTAGCCCCGCCGGGCCGGGCCGGGCCCCGCCTCCAGGCACGACAGAGCCACCCCCCAGCCCCCAATCCCCGAGGATCGCAGCTCTCCCGGTGAGCAATGGGGGCGGCCCTGAAAAGGGCCTTTGTGTGTGTGGGCGGCCGGCCGGCCGGCCTAGTACTCCTGCGGCTGCTG
>NW_009258617.1:27621-33087 GCF_000687185.1 Egretta garzetta | reverse complement strand
CGGGAGGGGGCAGCACGCGTGACCGCTGCCGAGCGAGCCGGAGTAGCGAGAGAGCAGCGCAACGGGGCTTTGGAGCCGGGTCTCCAGGACCAGCTACGGCAGAGGTCGGGGGCAGTGGGTTGCTTACTTGGAGGAAGGTCTAAGCCAGGTTACTGGAAAAAATGGGGTGGGTGCCTGAGAGCTGGCTAGTGGGAGGCCATACATCTGCATTAGCCAGCAGAGATTAATTTCTCGCTCCCCCCCCGCCCTCTCTAGGTGAGAAGATTTGACTAAGAGCAGGTAGAGTAGTACTGCGGACCTCGTGTGTTCACTGTGCCCCGTGCCAGGAAATCCAGTAGCTAGTTACTGGACAGGCTGAGTGTTTAAGGCCAGCTACCGAAGAATTCATCGTGTGTGTGTGTACACGTATATGTTCATACGAAGCTACTAGCAGATTTCCAAACAGCTGGAGAGGAGGAAGAGGAGTCAGCCACTTGCGCCATTTATGTTTGAGTGCTGTGTATTAGATTCTGTGTTGATCGGCGTTGCCGGACACATGCGTTTTTACCTACTGGGAATATGTTCCCAGCCTTGTGACCGGCCAGACTCGGGTGCGTGGAAGCGCAGCAGCCTTGCATCTATTAAGGTACCGGACTCGGCAACTTCTGCCGTCACCCATCTCGGCATCCCTATTTTTGCTGTGGCATTGTTTTGCTTTTCGCTCCCGTTAATCTCGCGCAGACTCTTTAACCTGGTACTCCAGTAGCTGTTCTGTGTTTTTCTGTCAGGTAGGCAGCAACTCTGTGGCGGACTACGGTGCCAGACACAGCTATATAAATAATGGTTTGTATTTGAGGAGAAGATAATTGCAGCCCACAGGGTCTTAGATCCATGTTAATCTAAGGCTTTTACTGATGTCCTCCATTAAGCAAGGACACAGCGATCCTTACTCCGCTAGCCCATTCCAGACGCGTCCTATTCCACGAAGGCAGGCAGACGATAAAGATGTTCAGAAATAAAAGCCCTTCGGCGGGAACGTTCCCGGTAGCTGTGAAAGAGGAGGGAGTCTACTGCAGAAACGATCAGCCCCTAGCCCTAGCAGGGCTGAAGGCCGCAGAGAGGTATCGTGTGACCTAGTTTCACTGTGTGTCGATATTCTCGAGGCAAAGCATTGAAGGGGAAAGGGTACCACGAGTTATTTTATTCTCGGAGCGATCCGAGTTTTGGGTGCGGTTTATAACACGTTACTTTACGTCCGTGGACCAAAGACTGGATCGGAGGAGGAGGGAGAGGGCTCTGGTTTACTTGTGCTGCTGTACGGCGTCTCACAGAAATGGAAGTCCCTGTTTTCTCTCTTGGGGGACAGGAACATGCTTGTTAGGTGGACAGAGATTTCACCTTTCCCGCTTGCCCTAAGTGCCGTAAGTAAACGTTTGGGTCATTTACTTCCCAGCCAAAAAGTATTCCCAGTAACAACGCTGTCCGAGTAGCAGTCAATCTCTTCTGTCAGTATAATCGGACAAAAGCCTTCTGTGCACAAGAAAAGATGATTACGGTTCAAGACTGGCCCACGCAGAGCAGTTGCTTGCGTTTTGACGGGTGTCCTGAGGTTTTCTGGGAGGGCCGGAGTAAGACCGGTCGAATCGTTTGGTGAGCGATTGCAGAAAATTGACTGGCAGGGACAACCACTTCCCCCCTTTTTTTTAGTCAGACATCGTAAAACAAGCGCACTAGCTGGTACCGGATTGAAAATGCGATCACGCTGCCCAGGACCTAGGTAAAAAATTGGACAAACAATGGAAACGCTATAAATAGTTTACAGGCTGGCAGATTTCCCCCTTTCCAGATAGATTTGCTACGCTTTCCAGCGCGCCTCGTTTCACTAACCACCACCGTTTAGGGTGACGTTTTTTAGGTATAGGAAGATGTAAGGCAGAACCCTAGCCAAAGTCCTCGGCTCTTTGTATGCATTAGCTCTCAATGAACGGGGGGTGGGGGGGAATCTGTTTCGTCCTTGAGCTGTGTAAACCTCTGATTCTCCTCAAGTTCCACAGCTCGACGGCCTCTCGCGCGAAGAGTGTGACGCTTTACTTCCCCTTTTCCCCTCTAAACTCTTGAGATTTGGATCTGTTTCTATTGCAGAGGAAATCTTTATGCCAGAGGAACCATTTGTCTGACCTGGATGAGCAGCAACAGGAGAGTGAGGTTTCGCTCGTGGGTGGGTCCGATCAGCTTTATAATGAAGTTAATAAGCGTCATATTATTGCACTCAGTGTATTCGCCATCTTCATCCCTTCCGCTCCTCACATCTACTATGCGCAAGACCTTGACCGCCTGGGGAAAGAAGTATTGCACGCTATTTCACCGAGCGCATCTGGTGCTCGCCGGCTGCTTTTGCTCAAGATCCCTTTTGCTGTACCGTCCCTGAAGCCTGGCTCGTGCTCTTACTAAAACAGATGGGACAGGCTTACGATGGTCCTGGGACACCGCTATGTATGTTTAGTCCGAAAAATTGATTATTAACCCAGGTGAGTGACCACGAGGGATGGCGATGGACTAAGCAGAACATTTTCTTCTGGATTTGAGCTGGGAAATTAACCGGCGAACCCAGAAGTTCTGCGTTCCCGCCTATCCCGCTCCTCTCGTGTTTGATCACCGCCTCAAAATGCATCTGCGTTTTGAATGTTTTTCCGGATCTTACCTTCAGAATGTTTGTTCCCAGGGCAGAGAGGCTCTTAGTCTTGAATTTGGAGTAGCTCATCTCCAGCTTCCCTGTACTAGGATTGAGCCTAAAAGAAACATTAAAATTTTAGTCCGGGTAGAGCCAGGAGACCGAGAGATCCCTACCTAAGCAGACTTAGATCCCTAGCTGAGCGGCTGAGAAAGAAATCCAGTGGTGGAAAAAGCAGGAATAATCTGATTCACTTACAACAGCTGCCAACACCTAGTCTGTCGGATTGGGCAGGGTCAGGAGGAGCTTCCTCCCCACCGCACCCCCGATACGTGCACGAGGCTGTATAGTCTTAAAAATAAAATAGAAGAATCCAACATCTGCAGAGACAATTGCCAATATGGTGTAGTGCCACAGAATGCTTGCTCCTAGGAAATCGTAGCAGATCCTACTGCAACAGCGTTAAAAGTGGCCTGTATCAATTTCTCTCGCGCTTGTAGCTGAGAATTACTGTGTTCTGACATGGCTAAAAATCATTCTGCTGTATCCGGGGGGCAGCCGAGGTGGTCAGAGAAGTTATGTTCTTTGAGAAACCTGTACTGTATGACTTGACCGTAGCTGGCAGAGCAAGCCAGCTAACTTTTAACTATAAAACTCACTTTGATGGCTTTTAAAAAGAGCGCCTACCACCACCTTTCTCGGCTGGTGTCGGAGAGAAAAGGCGCCGTCTGCGCTACCGCCGAAGGTTGCTTGGGTACATTACCTCGGCAGCCGGTGACGGGGACAAGGAACGATGTGGAAGAGTTGAGGCAACGAGTAGAGGAAGTTGAGCACTTGCGGGATGAAAAAAAGCAGCATCGTTTTGCTGAAGTGCCCCACGATCCCCACCACGGCAAAAGTCATGCCGGCAAAGTAGCAGAAGGTGTCCCCAACAAACACTCGAGATGGGTACCTGCAATCCACAGGGCAGAAAAGCAGATTGCTCTTGCCATGAAAATGACTTTATTACCACTGCACGCGTTCCCGTGTGGCAGGTCGGGGGCCAAGCAGGAACTGCGGCAGACCTATGCGGCAAAATCAATTGCGGGTATTTACGCCGAGAACTGCGGGACTGGGACACGCGACCTGGCTTGCGGAAAATACGGTATTAAAAAACAGCTAACGAGATGCAGGAGGGAGCGTATTCTGTGCATTTTGGTGAGCCGGTGTGACCGGAATTGTTCTAATAAAAAGAAAAGCTGCTAGCGTGTTGATGCTTTGCGCGCTCGGTTCTGGCAAGAAGCCTGTCCGCGCTCCAGCGTCCCGCCTGCGTGTCGGTAAGTGGTTTTGTTTGTTTGAAAAGGGGGAAAGTAAAGGGAAAGGACGTTTCCGAAGAAACTCTGAACGTCTGTCCTCTTACCAGTTGTGGTAGAACAGCCCCAGCGTGGTAAAAAAAAAGGGAATCATGAAGTAGAGAGAAAAAATGTGATCGTCTCGATAATCCCCTGTAGAAAAAAGAAAAAAAAAAAGAAAAAAAACCACATCTGTGATAAGACAGGACTGGTTGATTTTTAGCAATACCAGATATTGAAATCCAGGATTCTATCTCACTTTGCTTTTCGCACCTGCAAACGTACGTTATCTTCCTTACCATTTAACTCTACAATGTTGAATACGATAATGGAAGCCGCTATCACCAGAGACTGCCCTGCTTCGATTCCATTAATTCCAGCGAGAATGTTGATGGCGTTCGTGCAGAACACTGCTAGCATGCCCATGTACACGTAGTAGAGGATACCTGCAGGTCAGCGAGAGCCAAGTGCTTTAGTATTCATAGGCGAAGTGGGCCCCCGGTCTGACTCACTGAAGCGCTCGCTTCCTGCTTTGTACCACGACCCACCATCTAGCGATCCCGTCAGGTTCCGGTATCGGTAGCTCGCTAATAAATCGCTCCCTCCCCCGCGAATCAGATGTCACCCGTACGCGTCCGTACAACATGGTGACTGTGGCAAACTGTCGCGACGCGGCGGCAGACCGCGGTGCTCTGTTTCCCTCCTTCGGTCAGTCTGGTGTTGGCTGCCAAGCGCCGTGTCTGCCTGGCGCTCGGCTATATCCCCAGAACCCCGGGAAAGCGACCGGTGCCTATCTGTGCGTGGCCGAACGCGTGCTGGGTTTCTGGATGCTCTTGCCAGCCTAATATTTAGCGGGCGGAGTCACGCCCCCTCACTGGTTACTCGACTAAGTCCTTTGTGTGTTTCCTCTGCAGCACAGAGTGCTTTCCACCGACTGCTCGCCGCTTGGATGCCAACTTCTGGTGATTCGTGACTTACCCAGGTCCAAGTGCATGCCCAGCAGCACCCGGAAGGGCTTAGGCACCACAACGGTCGTGTTCCCAAAGTTGGTGAAGTAAACCATGAGCAGCGGGAGGGAAGCCATGGTGGGAAGAAGGAGCTTGTGGCGCCAGCGCAGGTTCAAAACGTCATCCGCAAAGCCCAGGAAAATCATGCAGCAGATGGCGAGGAGCGACCCGATGAGCTCCACGAACTGCAGGACAGAGAACGGGAGCCCCGTTACCGGCGGCTGCTCCCTGCCCCTGCCAGCTGCGCCCCCCCGGCGCCAGGCCAGCCTCACCTCGTCGTGAGGGAAGGCCGGGCACTGCTCCTCCACGAAGCACCGCAGGAAGGGCACGGGGATGAAGCAGAAGAGGATGATCAGGAACACGGCCCCGCTGATCACGCCCTGCGCTTCGGGGCTGAAAGGCAGGCAAGGCGGGGGGTCAGCCGCGCGGCGCCCGGTCTCGGGGCCGGCCCGGCCCTTCAGCGCACGGTTCCGCGGGG
>NW_009258617.1:26283-26507 GCF_000687185.1 Egretta garzetta | reverse complement strand
CCGGCTCTGACGAAAGCGGCCGAGGTAGCCACTTTCAGGTTTCCACAGCAACCTCTTGCGAATTTTCTGGCGTTTTCTCTTTAATCTCCCGGTTTTCCCGTTGTGTCGGTCTGTAGTTTTGAAATTCGTCAAAAAGCATACGCCTCGCTGATGCCGTAGGGGAGTAATTGCACAGTTAGCTCCTGCTGCCTGCAGGGCAGGGGCTTTTCCCCGCAAAAGCTGTG
>NW_009258617.1:14234-26256 GCF_000687185.1 Egretta garzetta | reverse complement strand
CCGCCGCGTCCTGGGGACAGGAAGGGGGGGAGCCTTCCTGTTAAGTCGCGTGGGAAAATCAAGAGCTAAAAAAAGGTTAGTGTGAAGCAAATGCATTTGACGAACAGGAAATTAAATCTTGAAGAACGCGATGCGAACTTGCGTTCGAGTTTTCCGATGAGATTGGAAAAGTCCCTTCCCTTTTGACCAAGTGAGTTAAATTCTGGACTACAGGTAGGATAGAGAAGCGGACCTCTTGGTACAGCACGGCCACGTGAAAAAATGAGGCGATTGGTGAAGGTGGGGACGAAGGAGAAATTATTACTCCTCCTGCCCCCAACCGTTGTTAGTCGTATAAACGTAATAGGCTTCGTAAAGTCCAACCCCGTGGGTAACGTTGTGACTTTGGCTCCCTTGGGAATGTCCGCCCGCCAGTTTTTCCAGCCTGCCTTCTGCAGCTCTTTGTTTCTCTGCCTTTTCATTTACCTCAGGGTAAATAATAACTTGCTGGGATGAGACAAAGACGACGGATCTTTGAGGAAGTTAACTCAGGAAGAAATGCTTGGTTTTGTTACGTGTCGCCTGTGCGGTACCTGTCTTTTTTGGGGGAAGTCCTTTCCGGTTACCCAGCATGTAAGCCGCACCAGTGCGATATACGGCCGTTTGAATAAAGGCCGTGGAAGGCAAATGAGCATCTTCTGCGACGTTACCGAAGGAGCCCTTAACTTCATCGGCAAGCATGGGGTAGTTCAATTTTGGCCTTTTGTTTTCCTGCTCGAAGTAGACGGTGTTGTCTGGCGTCTCGAGAGCGGAAGGGTTAGTAAGGCTTGTTAAGCGGTTATACTTGAAAGTCATGGCGCAAAAGGGAGCAAATCTTAAATGCATTGGTCAAACTGTGGTGTTCTTGAGATTCTGTAGTCCTTAATTGTAGTAGAGCAGAACCGGGTCCGAAAGGATTTACTCAAATGATCTCCTTTCGAGTGCAGAGCAGGGCTGCGGTTGTTTTCAGATGACGGTTGCCTCCCGGCATTAGCAGGCGCAAAAGGACTGGAATGGGATATTTAGGCGTAACGAGCCGCTTTTGCGTTCCTTTTCGAGCCTCGGACTGGGAATGTTTTTCTTTTACTGGTGTCGAGTGTGGTGGGGCAGGGGACGTTTAAAACCATTGTCCTCCGCTCCTTTTGAAAGGTTACGAAAACCCACCGAAGATTTAGAACGCAGACTGTTAGCGGTTTTGTAAAGGAAGCCCTTAGCTGGTGCTACCTGCTTCTGGTACCCTGTATGTTGGCGGTGTGGGAACGGTGAGTTTTCTGAGGCACTTTGTTGTCTCGTCGCTTCTACGAGCCGAGACGTTGGAGCGTTACTACTTGGAAGAATAGCGCGTCTCAAGGCGAGCTTTGTTCTTCTAAGAAATAGGTAGAATCAGCCTCGAGAAGTATTGCGTGGGTACGAACGCAGGTGGGCTGTCCGCTTAGGATTGTGTAACCCTGTTATCCAGCTGATGTTTTTACCTGCTAGATTATATCTTCTGCCTGTTACAGGCGGATCAGGGAATTGACCTGTTCTGAATGTTACCTTTCTTAACGCTCGTCTTAACGTATGTCGTGTCTTCCTCTTTGGACGTGTGTCAGAGACTCTGCTCGTGAAGCTGGGCGTTGCTTCTTGCCACTGTTTGGGACAGATTTCGTTTGTTGGACCCGTCTTGCTGATGCTCCCTAGCTAGTTTTTATTGTTTTCCTTTTGAAGAAGGAAAATTTTTTTTCTTTGTTCCGTCGTGTTTGGTCCTTTGCTTTCCCACCTGAAGTTCTCTCCGCTCCGTGACTCCTCGCCTCCTCCTTTGCGTCGTCAGATTGACTTGGAAAGGTTGGCAGAGTTTCTCCTTCGTCGCTACTTGGGCTAAGCGAAATTGTCCTTTTTAACAGAAATGTCGTGGCACCCTCTCTCTTTCCGGCCTTAGATCTAGCTGGCGTCAGAAGCGTTAGAAAATGGGAACAGATGTTTTTGGGGGGGGTGAGAGGGAGAGGGGGAGGATCGACTGGCCCCGTTGTTGTGTTCATGTCCCATTTTTTGTACTGGTTATTTGGAATGAGTTTGGAAACCTTCATCGTACTCTGAGAGTTGCAAAGCAGTCCCTTAAGTGTACTGAGGGCAGGAGGAGTCGAGGGTGCGGGCCTGACTCCTCTGAGAGAAAGTAGAACTGATTATGAGTAGCAGCCTAATGACTACTAACTGGGCTGTGCTCTTGATCTTACAGGATGAGGCTCAAGAAGAACGAGAGGGTGGTGCCGTGTAAGGTGGCTGCGGGACGACCTGCCGCAGGCCATTGGAACGGGATAATTTGTCTGGAACTAAATGAGACTAGATGATGTACCGTAAGATTATGCTCTTGATAGTTACACTGAGTAAGATGTGAGAAGCTTGATCTGGTGTTTAATGTGCCAGCTGCTAAAGTTCTTCCTTCTGCCTGCCTCCATTCCTTTTTTCCCCCTCCCTCCTCTTCCCTGCCTTCACCTGGTCCTGCAAGTAGCCAGACGCAGCATCGAACCCGAGATCCGCGCCTTTTTGCCGTGGAAAACTTCTGAGTGTCAGGATACGATCGGCCGCTTTATTGTGTGGAAGCTGAAACCCTGCGGATCGTGCTGCTGTTGAATCCTCAAAGCCAGCTCTTTCTTTTTGTGACTGAAAGTAAGTTTGTTCTGATACGATGCGTGTTGTATCGAGGGGACCCGCTGCCGCGAGCGACGCTTAGCGGCCCCCCTGCGGTTGGCTCAGTACGGTGGCTTGCACGGGGCAAGCCACGGCAACCGCTGCTTCTCTTTTCAAGACCTGACGGGAAAGTTGAGGGCAGTTCTCTGGGACGGAGCACGCGCAGGCAGAGGCCTTCCCTCTTTGGAGAGAGGACTCGCGTGAGGGACTGAACAGAGGTGAGAACGTTTGCCGAGCGCCTCCCTCTGTAGAAACGCGCCCTCTTCTTCCGTGCCCCTCTTGTCAGAATGCTGCGGTCGCGTGTCCGCGGTCGCCCATGTCTGATACGCTCCTCTGTCATGTGCCAAATTCCTCAGATTCTACAAAATGACCTGAATTTTTAAGTTCCAGAACTTGGAACTCCTGTAAGGAGATTAGCTGATGTCTGAAATGGCACAGAGGCCCCTGGAGGGCCACGCTTCAGTTTCTGCTGCAGTTGCTCCTCATCTGGGGCAGATCTACTCGGAAAGGGGCGTTGCCACAGCGAGTTGCTAGTCTAAAAGCTGTTCTCTGAAGCGGTGCCCAGCAGTTGTCCGAGGGGGCTGTGTCTTCTGTGGGATTCAGGATAAGGCTGGGAGTTACCTGGAGCTGCTTGTGGCCATTTAACTGGGGAAAAATACCCTGTCTCGGACCCTTCTCTTCTCCCACCCCTCAGGCATCCCGTTCCTGCCAGTGGCCTGCTTTCGAGCCATTGAATTCCAGCACTCAGCCCCTGGTCCTTGTAAAATGGGGTGAAGTGACTGGTCGTGGGAAAGAGATAGCAATGATCTTTTGGCTAGTGTTTCCTCCTTGAGCCTTGGAATTAAGACATGGAAATTCTTCTCAGACTCGCAGAAGAAACGGCACAGGCTTCAATCGGGGATGGAGGTGGAAGACTTGGCGTGGGCCCCGAATCCAAGTAGTGCTTGCGAAGCCGCAGAGATACATCGTTCTCATTCGAGATGATAACGGTTTGTGTAATGACTTCGGTCGCATCTCAACTTTGCAATCCGTGTAGGAAGTTAACTGCGTTGCAACGTTTGGCCTAGACTTGCAACTACCCTTTATAATGCAGTAGGTTTTGAGGTATGGCTTTGTCGGGTTATAAAACAACTGCAAATTAGCATTTTGTCTTTTAGCTAGCGCTTCGGTGCCGAGTTTTGTGAGATGCGTTCTGCCAAGGAACTCTCTGTTGACTTATTTGAGAATTTTCACGTTACAGCCTGTAGCATCAGGAGGCTGTGCCGGCAGAAGAAGTAGTAAGTGTGTTTTAGTCTTGGTCCTTGCAACTTTGCTGATGTATTGCAAGGCCGCGTAACTTTTCGTTGCGTGCCCTGAGGAATTACGGTTTTGTGCAATCTAGGGGACTGCCAAATGCAAAAAGAGTAGGGACTTAATAATATGAAAGCGCTAACTGTTATTGGAGGAGTATTGTCTTAAAAAAATTTTTCAGTCTTTTAAAAGTTCAGCGTGATGAGGTGAAGTCAGCCTCGGGTTGACTACAGCCTTCTCTGTGTGGCACACGCACGACTTCCGAGGACCGCAGAACGGGAGACTTGTTCTGGGCTGGCGGCGTGTGAGGGTTTTTTTGTTTTGGTTTGTTTTTGTAACGAAGTTGTGTAAAGGATAGTCCCGTCATTTGCCAAGATCTCGAAGGAGAAGCTGCGTCTCCTTTTTTGCGGTGCGTTGTAGTTTTGGGTAAACCTTGGCTCGGAACCGACGGCGATTCTGTCGTTGGAAATGCACGACCCTCGTCAAAAAAAGCATTCCCCTGCGGCCCTCCACGCGCCCCCCCCGCCGAGTTCCTGTCTCCTACAAAATTATTCTCGCATCCCTCAGAGGGAAGGGAGGTAAGGCCCGATAGCGTTCGTTGCAGTTGTCAGTGGTTTCTTCCCTGCTCCTGGTCTGACTCTGCCCCTGCTCTCCTTGTAAGTTCTGAGGAGAGATAGGTTTATGCTTGGAAGTGAGCGGTCTCGCTTTCTCCCAGGTAGACTTATTCTTAGCTCCTTTCTCCGTCGTATTTTTTTCCTTTTAGCTGTATCGACTGACAAAAAGCTCTAAGGAAAGGCAGCTCTGCAGAGCTGGGTTTAATAGCAGATTTATCGTGGAACAGCGGATGGATGTGAGTACATCGGGCTCTCGGTGTGGATGCGGAACGGCGGAGGGTCTCGGCCCTCAGATTTCTAAGCCCGCTTCTGCAGGCTTGCCGGTACGGCTGGGGAATGACTGTAGATTCCTGTCTCGGTGGCCCGTGGCTATCTTTACCGTCCTGTGGGTGTCCTGTCTCATTTTCCCTTCTGCGTCCTGAGAAAGGGAAAGGACGGAACTGGAGTAGAAGTCTCATGGTTTGCCATAAAAGGATTACAGAGTGTTCCAGAGCCCTAGTCGTGGAGGAACGCTATTCAGTTGCTTCCCTCATGATAGTCTGTTTACTCCTGTGGTTTTTTGTTTCTGCATGGCTTTTTTCAGCTTGGTGAATTTTAAAAGAATATGTCCTAATCTTGCTCAGGTCTAGATTTGCCTGCATTTCCTCGTGTTTCCGAATCGCGGTGAACGTGAGAATGTAAGGCACGTGGGAGGAGCTTTATAGGAGCGCATTTGTGGTCAGAGCGCGCCGGCGTCTGAATTCGGGCCGATTCTTCTAGGAGCGCGATCAGAGGGAGCTGGCAGCGGGCAGATGAGGGTCGATCCGCCTCCCGGCTGCGTCTCATTCTCATCCTCGGCACTCGAGAGAGTGGCTTCAGTCACAAGGCGTCGCTCTTTTTCTGTAGATCTTCAAATGTTCACAGCTCGTATTTCCTGTTTGGCTTTTAAGTGACGTGCCTTAAAACGGGGCAAAGGTTTGAAAGGAATTGAGTCGCCTCTCGAGCGTGCGCTACCCTCCTTGTTTTATTTTTCCGGTGTTTTCTCCCTGCCTTGGGGTATATATAGGTTCACGCGATTTTGCGCACACGGTTCGTTCCTAGCGGGCTGAGTGACGAGATCTTTTGAAGTTGACCGGCGCCTCCCAGTTCAGCGAGACTGCGGCATACTGGGAAGAACAGGGCGACAGCTTGCCGCTGAGGATTATATGCTTGAGTCGTCGGACAGAGGTTCTGGTCACGGAGAGAAAGGGCTGATCTGACGTTCTGGACTGACACGAGTGGACGAACGCATGGCTCCGGTGGAGGAGACTTGTGAGAAGAAGAAATGGCAGACGTTACTGGTTTGAAGCAGCAGGGAGCGATCCAATGTTGTTTCTCTGTTGAGTCTTTCGGTTTTGAAGTTTGGTCGCTGGGAGAGCTGCCTCGTGCCTGCATTGAGAGGAGGGCGTTCGTCCAGACCGCTTTCTGACAGGCAAGCGGCTCTTCAGCTTGTAATACGTATGCCGGTCAGATTAATGTCCGAGAGCCCCTTCTCCCCCCCCCCTTCTGCCTGTCACCTGCGTCGGTCTGTTTAGAACAATCTTCCATGCTCTTTTGGGCTTGCCTGTCTGAAATTAACATAGCGTTTGTGAGTCTAAGCCTTGACCGGAGACTTTGCTGCTTCTTTTCCCTGTCTGGACAAGCCAAGGTGGGTGAAATTGCGCCGTGCGACGGATCCGCGCGCTGGCCGGATTCATGGAAACGGATCAGAGCATCTCTGGGGCTGCACGTCAGAATCGTTCGTCCTCTCTGAAACTATCTGGGATACCTTAACCGCTGGGAACTAACGGAATTCTCTTTTCCTAGAGTTCGGTGCAGATCACGTTTGAAGAGTGTCCTCAGTTACCACCAGCTGCGCATATAAGTCGCGTGATGTGCGAGGGACAGTCGGACCGCAGCATGGTAAGGCTTTGCCGTTCTGAATCGTATGGTGTGGGGTTTCTCCGTCGACCGACGGCGCATTCGATGGAGATTGCGGAGGCTCGTGCGACGGGGATGGTGGAAGCGGGGAAGTTTCGGGCGAGGTCTGCGGTTGGGTTTGGAGGCCTTTTGACAGGCTCGTGATATTGCGGCTCTGAAGCTGTGCTTCAGTGAGCTCTGGGAGAGGCCCCGGGGGGAATTTGTTGGTGGAGCTGGGGCATACGGATGCTGAGCCCGAATATCGGGGTCCTGCGTTGGGAGGAGAAGAGAGCTCCTGTCGCCGATACGCCTTATGGCCTCGCATACGGAGTCTGAAAGGACAGGTTTGGAGTGCGGAACTGGGTCTGGGAGTAAGCCCGATGCTCCTTTCCTGCCGCGACGGGTCAACCTTGCCTGTTGCTTTTAGATGTTTTGCCGCCGCACGGCTGCCTCTCCCCACGGATATAAACTCACCTCCTTCCTTTTCTCTCTAGGTGCTGTCCTGCCACCTGTCAGCTGAAGCTGTGAAATTCCCTGTCTCTGTTACTCAGCAGTCCCCGGTCGCTGTTTCTGTGGACACCTATCATGTCACTCTGGCTGTGCTGCAGGCTCAGGTAACGGTTGTAAAAAGTTAGCCGTTGAACTTGTTCTTTCGCCCAGCCCCACGCCGTTCAAGGAAGGAGGACCCGATTTAGCGTAAATAAAGACCGCATTGTGCCAGAAGCAGCAGCGTGCTTGCTGTCACTAACGTTGGGCGGGGCGGCAAGTATTCCTGATCTGCGTGCTGAGTCCCATTTTCCGAGCCTTGTTCTGCAGATCTTGGCTACGTAATGTAGCCATAACGACGTCCAGAGAGATTTGAGGCACGGCAACGTTCTCTACTGTGTTTTTGGGCGTGCGTTTAAGAAGCGAAAGGTACACCGAGTTCAATTCCCCTCGTAGTGCGACGGATAGGTTGTGCGTACGTACGATTACGGCGACGTTCTGGTTGTTGGCGTGAAAAAGAAATCCGTGGTGAGGGATGGTTTGCTTCTTGGCGCTCCCCTTAATACGTTCACCGGAGTGCGATACAGACTTTTATTTTTCCCCCCCCCTGTGTGTTAAATATTGGAGATGCTTTTTCCAGAACAGAAGCTCTCTGAAATTGCAACGGGTGGTAACTCCATAGTTGCTTTCTGGCTGGATTTGCTTCTCTAGAATGCGATTTGATTCCCATCATGAAGAAGGGCTTGATGTTGGAGGTGATATCTCGCTTGGAGACTGTGTGCTCATTAGAAGTAACCGTGGCAGCGGAAGGCAATCCCACGCTATCGTGGGTATTGCAGTTGGAAGGTGGTTCTAGAGCCCCTTTGCTCTTGGAAGCGATATCGAAATTTTGAACCTACGTTTATCAGGTCATCCCGGTTTGGTTTTGCGCCTCGGTTCTGTGGTCGTTTCAATAGCTCCTCTCTCTCCCTCTCCCCCCCCGCCCCCCGGGCATTTAGCGTACCTGCTGCCAATCTAGTCGTGGGCAGCAACTGCGGTCGCTTTTAATCTTTGTGTAGTCTCTGGGAGTTGGGTGGCCTTTGTCACGCCTCGTCAAATGGCTTCTCTACTCGCTGGCATTTTCTAGGTCTCTTTGTGCCTGTTGAAGCGTTGGGTTGGTGGTTCCTGTAGAGAATTGCTTGAGGTACTCTGATCTAGGTCTCGTTGCTGCGCTGTGAAATGCCGGTAAGGTTACCGTCTGCCTGTCGGTCGGAATACTTCAAGTACCATATTCCCAAACGTGCCTTGCCTCTTCTATGCACCTCTTGTCGGTTACTTACCTGACTACCGCGTTCCAGATCTGTCGACCGTCGTTTGACCGACGACCTTCTGTGTTCACGGTAAATAAAGGGTCAGACTGTCAATTGCTTTAGAACTACGTTAAATTTCATTCCCCTGTTTTTGCTAGATATACTGGGTCAGGAGTTCTTCCTGTGCGGTTCGGTTTCTGTCTGTTGCGTTAACGAAGCCTTTCAGGTGTATGGGGGTGCAGCTTTTCGACCGAACTACGGGATGGTGTACGGTCTGATGTGTCATCACAGACTACTGGTGACCTGGATGAGTTTTCGGTCTGAGGATGATCTAGAGACACGTTGCTAATTTAGAAATGGCCGCGCTTAGGTTTGGTGACGATTAATTGACGTAGCTCGGTAAACGTCTTGTATCGAGTGCGCCACTCCCTCTTTTGGGTTGTCCTGCAGGCTTTTTCTTCAGCCAAAGAAATAACCTACCGTTTTTCCCTCTGACGGCTCCTGGGCATCCGATGGCAGCGAGGCAGCCGGATCGTGCTGTGGAGGGATGAGGCTTCTGCAGTGGCTTCTTTCCGCAGGCCCAGGACGGCTCGCGTTCTTACGTTCCGTCTCTTATTGTTGCACCGGCGTGAGGGCTTTTTGGTCACTGAATTTGAAGCGGGGCAAAAAGCGCCTGATGGAAACAGAAACTGTTCCTGACTACGGGTATTTGTTCTGCGCCAGGTGGAGATCCGCTTGGAGGAGATACAGAATGAAGGTCTCCTGGTGTCGTGGACCTTCAAGGACAGACCAGACTTGAACCTTTTGGTTCTTCCGAGACTTCAACTTTGCGAGGTGAGTGACAAACGGTGGGAGGCCAGACTTGAGTGGAGGAAGGGTGGGAGGGGCAGAAACGGCGCTGAGCTGAGAGGAAGGCTGCCGCGGAGGGGAGAGGTTGGCGACTCGCTGTCGTGGCCCTTTAGGGCGAGGGAGGCGATTCGTTTGCCCTCGCATCGATACTAGCTCAGCTCTGTCAAAACAGCGCATCCTCGAGAGGGCTGAAGCAGTACCCCGATGTCTGTTGTCCGAGTTTGGTGTAACAGCTCAATGGGAATCTGTGTAGTGAAAAAGGCTTTCTGTCTACGTAGGTGCTCTGCTCTTGTCAGATATAGAGCTGCAAAATCAGCTGGGTCGGTTCGTGGGGGTTTTTGTTGTTGGTCCGTCGGTTGGTTTGGGGGGGTTTTGAGAGGTTAGCATGCAGAACCCGTGGGTATTAGAGGTTGAACGAGCTGAACGCGGGCGTGCTTGCGCTCCTGCGATCCGAATAGGTTGATTGATTTGTTTCTTTTATTGACACCCTTGCTGCTTTATCCCGAGTAGATGTAGGAATCTGGCTGTTCTCCCAAAACTGCAGTAGTACCATCTCACGAGGTGACGAGGCAGTGGCGAACTATAAAAGCTGCATTGTCAAAATTCGCAACAGGTAGACTTCAGATGTATAGGCTTAGTTTTTCTCATTTAGACCGCTTGCGTCTGCCTGCAGCTGTTAGACGGAAGCTTTAAGCGCTGGGGAGAGCTAGCGCAGGCTATGGGAAGAGTACCTGGGAGGTTATTACCGGGAGAAAGACCGTGTAGCGTCTTAGAGGCTCGAGAGGCAGTTGGAGCTGTGTAAGGAGAATACGCGTCTGTCTCGTTACGACTTCCCTGCGTTTCCTCTTGCTTTGTGGAGAGAAGAACGAAGGGAGAGCGGATCTGTCCACTGTAAAGGATCTGATTGAAGATACCATTGTCAGCACGCAGCCGGCCATGATGGTGAATCTGAAGGCCTGCACCGCTGGAGCTGGTGCGGTAAGGCGCTCTCCTTGCGTCGTTCCTGTGCCTCCGTACGCTGTGCCCTGGGGTGGTTCTGAGGGCTGAGGCTTGGGTGGGAACCCGGGGGTTGAGGCTTGCTTCTGGGCGACGGCCGCGCCCTGGCCTGCACTGTCACGGGAGGTGGGGTCCTGTGGCACAGAGAGTAGGGATAATCGGAAACCGCTCTGAAGGGCGACTCTGTCTGTACCTTGTTTCCCGGACGCCGGGTGCTGGCCGTGTTGAGGCGGAGCTGGACTGCCCGAGATACGTCTCCGTTTCGGCAGTCTCTCACTTGCTCTGACCGCTGAGGCTCTGTCCAGGGCAGCCTTTACGGGCACGGAACGGTCCGTGGTTTGTCGTCTTGGGTTGTCCGTCTGGCAGCCGGCGAGCTTGTTCTCGTCTGCCTCTTTTTCCTGTCTGCCTCAAATTTCCCATCCGAAACAACACGGGGGCCCGCTGGAGGTCGATAGCTTGGGGAACCTGCAGCATCTCTCGAGGACTCTGTGGGTGTTCCCCTATGTTGGTGCGAGGAGCTACTTAGTAGATGCGAGGATGAACGTGACGTGTCTTGCTGCTGTTTGCTGGCGTGTGGACGATAAAGGCATCTGTCCCGCTCTCGTCGTTCCTCAGGTACCCAGCGATAAGTTGGTGCGAGAGTCCCCGTCCGGAGTAGCAGCAGCCCCTCTGGCTTCTAAGCTGTTGCTCCGGAATCTTCGAGTGCTGAACTTGGGCTGCCAGGGGAAGGGAGGTAAGCCTGAAAACGTTGCAGGTCTGCGGGGGCAAGCGCACAGGCAGTGAGACTGGAGCGAGTGGGTGTTTCGGGTGGGTTGGAATGGGAAAAGAGGGGCGTGGGTCCGGCCAGCCACTGTCTTGTGGTGACGAGCGCACGCGTGTGCCCTGTCCCTCTGTTGCAGGAGTTGGGGAGATACGCTGTGTGGCGGGGCTGGACAGCCCCCCGCAGCAGAAGCGGACGAGGCCAGCGACAGCTGGCGGCGCTGGTACCGCAGTGGAGATGGAGTGGAAGGAGGAGCTCTTCCTGTAAGTGTCCGCCCTCCTTCTGGGCGGCACGGTCTCTGGGCGTCGTCACCGCGCCGCAGTGACCCATGCGGACGACGCAGAGGCCAAGTCCGCACCGTGGGGCGGCGTGTGTTTGTGCTGCCCGCCTGCCGGGCTACCGATGCCAGCGACTGGCCCCAGCTTGCATACGTATTTCCCGCTCCTCTGGATGCTCTGTGTTTAAACTGGATGGGCAGAAGCGCTGATCATGGCCGGCGCGTGAGAGCGGCAGGCGCAGAAGGTCGGGAGCGTAAATCTCGGCCTTCCGGACGGATCGCCCTTTCGACTTCCCCTGGCAGCCTACGCGGCTCTGCAGGGGACGTGAACCACGGCACACTTCTGTATAGCGTGCCGTCCCTTGTTGCGTCCTCCAAAGTAGTGTGTGCATACCAGAACTTTGGAAAAGGTGGCGAGGCGTGTGAGATTTGAGGGGGGGAAGATACGGAATGGGGCTGTTTGCTCCGCAGCCGCTTTGCAAAGACTGCCTAATACCAGCCCATCTTTTTCTGTTTCAACAGGGAGTTGGGACCTAGAAGTAAAGAACTGAAGCTACAGGTGCTGGGGAGCAGTGACGGAGGGGGAAGTGAGTACAGGCAGCCTTAAAATGGGTTGTAACATGGGGAGACAAAAACGCCCGAGGGACTCGCTGCGCTTTGAGCCCGCGGTAGTTCCATGTTCGTACGACGCGCGATGAACTCCGTGAAGGATTTTTCGTATTTGACTTTATGTGAGCCTCTGACCGTGTGAAGTAACTCTGGAGTCTGTTCTTAGTGAAACGCTCTGACTCTGACCTTTTTGGTACCCGGGAGGTTCCCGTGCCCCGCCCGTCTCCTCTCTGAAGTGGGGAGAAGGATG
>NW_009258617.1:0-14216 GCF_000687185.1 Egretta garzetta | reverse complement strand
CGTTGCAGAAGGCTCTTATCTCCGTACCTTTGTACTCAGTCAGGGACTAACTGCAGCGCCCGTTTTTGATGGAGGCCGTGCAACGGCCGCCTCTTTAAGGGAGCCGATTTCTGGATTGGTAAAGAGGAGCGGAGGAGCATTGCCCGGCCTCTCCCTGTCTCGAACCTGGGAGCTGCCGGAGTCGTGGGGGATTTGCTTCCCTGGCCCCCGGGGCTGCTTTCCAAAAGCGGGGGTTGCCCGAGAGACATCTGGGGTGCCGAGGTCGTGTGGTGTACGTTGTTTTCCTGTTCCTTCTCGCAGATGTGCTGCTGGCACACACCACGCTTTTGCTGGATTCTTTGGGCAAACGACCCTCTGGGAGACAGGTCTGCTCGCTGGCCCCGGGAGCTGGGCAGTCGCTGGCGGCTGAAGCTACCATTATATTGGAGGTGAGCTGATGACTCCGTAAGCCCGGCAAAAACGCGTGCTCCGGAAGTGTTCGCGGTGTGAGCCTCTAGCTGGAGATGAGCGTGATTAGGCCTGGGCTCATGGCAGGGGGCCGGCAGACCCTTAGGCTCAGGAGGGGCATCGCCTGGCCCTCGGTCCCTGAGCCTTCCTCTGTTTGGCTGACGTTGTAGCGAGGGTGGCTCCTCGCCGCCCGGAGCGGTAGCTTTTGTCGCCCCTACGCCCGCCTTTCCGTCTGGGAGGAGGAGAGCCTCTCTGAGCTGCGCTTTACTCTTTGTAGCTGCTATTCCAGGAGTCTCCTGCGTCTTTGAATGCTCAGCACGCCACGTCTCTGCGCACCAGCATCACTCCCACTAAGAAGGTGGAGATGGACCGGACCATCATGCCCGACGGCACCATCGTGACTACCGTCACCACGATTCAGTCCCGGCCCAAGGCGGACTGCAAACTGGGTGAGGCTGCCCCGCGATGGGAATCTCGTACCAGTGGCCGCTGCGGGGGCGCGGACTCCGCCTCCGCGCTATTCCCCAGGCTGCTCGCGTGGGCGGGAGCAAAACTGTCTGGCTGTTGTACATTGCGATTGTTTCAGACTCGCACCTTATGCGGTGCTTTTGGCTCCTGGGTCGGGATGTGGGCATCGTCGCCGTTCCCTTAGTGACTTGTGGCTGGCTGGAGACTTGGGCGTAGCCTTGGGGGAGAGAATTGATGCGGCCCTGTGTTGGGGGGAGGCGAGAGAGGGACGAGCCTCTCTGACACCCTTTGGTGCGGTGGGAGGTCCGGACTCTTTAACGCGTATGCTGCCGCATAACCTCTGCGTGATGTTGGGCTGAGCATTTTGCCGCTCTCCCTCCGTTTTCTTCGCTGCCGAAGAAGTTAGGCCGCGCGTACTGAATGCGGAGCCAAAAGCACGTCGACCTTGCTTACTGGCGGTTGTTGCTGCTTGCGGTCTGACGTCTGGTGAATGTGGTGCTGGATAGTCTATGAGGTGGGGCCGGGAAACGGCACGAACGGGGCCTTGCGACGGGGGTGCTTTGCGTGTCTTTTTCCGATGGGCTTCTTACTACTTTGTTGCCGCAAAGCCTCACGGAGCCAGTCTCTGCAGGCCCTCTGTGAGCGCCTGAGGCTTTTTGGGGGCACGGGTAGGGGGTCGCGATACGGTCGTGAGGTTGCTTAAGCTTCATTTCTACTTACTGGTGTCTCTGTGTCTTTGCCTCTCTTTCACTGTGAAGATTCACCGTCGAGGTCGCCTTCCAAAGTGGAAGTGACTGAAAAGAAGACGACGGTGCTTTTGGAGAGCGGCTGCCCTTGCGGCCCCTTGCCCGGCGGTAGCCGTAAGTGCTTGGAAATCTGAGGCTCTTACCGGAGCAACTGCGTTTCTTAGCCTTTCTCGGAGAGCAGTGGTCTGAATGTGGGTCACCGAACTCATCCACGTTTTCTGCAGAAGAGAATGTCCGAGTGTCTAAGCGAAGTCGGGGGTGGGGGGCGGGTGCGGGTAAAAGAAACTCCGCTTTGGCTATCCTGTCTGTGACTCTGGGCATCTGCTTGCTTGACAAGAACGTTCTGGGATCTCCGCGCCCAAAGAGCTTTGCTCGCCCCGTACCCGGGGCTCTGATTGTCTCCGGGACGGAGCGCCACAGCGGGTTTTGACGGTTTGCGGCTGAGTCTGCCCAAACTCTTGGGAGTCTTTGGAAGTCTTTGTTGAGCGGGAAGGGTATTTTAATGTTATGCCTGGTGGGAAATCAAACTTTTCAGGTGCCTGAAAGAGCAGAGAGCTACGTGGAGCTTCCTCCCCTTGGTTTATGCGGGCGAGTCTGTAATAAGTTCTGTTCTCTACCTTTGTGCGCGTGTAGTTGCCTCTTACGAGCGCCGCGGTCAGCCGGCGACCTCTTGCCCGTGCCGAAGGTCGCTACTTCAAGCCTTGGTATCTTTTCGTGTGCTTAGGGGATAGCCATATGCCCAACGGCTTGGATCCGGTGGCTGAGACGGCGATCAGGCAGCTAACCGAGACGAATAACAAGCCCGCCAAGAAGACCCCGACAAAACGTAGCACGCTGATCATCTCGGGAGTTTCCAAGGTCTCTGGTAGTTAGGGGGCTCCATTTCCAATCCGGGAGGTTGTTTCCGGGGACGCATGCGTGAAACCGCCCTGCCCCATAGGTACCGGTGTAGAAAGGTTCCGGCACGGACGACTCGCTCGGCTTTCGCTGCTTCCTCGCGGCTTGTTGCCGCTTCCCGACGAGCGTCCGGGGTACCTCGCCGGCTGCCAGTGGTGGGAGTTCGCAAAGGGCAGCTGCAGAAAGGGAGGCTGCTGCCGTAACCAGTTGGGAACTTTGGGGAGAATCTAAGGAGTTCTCCTCGGTCTTGCCTACGGAACGCTTTGGAATCGGCCGCGTTCCAGTACGTTTTGGCCAAAGACCGATGATTGTGCGTTGGTGCTGTCTAGCGCCGATGATTGGAACTGGAGCGTCTGTCTCTGTGTAGGTGTGGATGGAAGAAGGGAGATGAATGCGATCCTTTAGACCCCACTTTCCCGTCTGCCTGACCTTCTAACCCCTCTCCAGGTACCTATCGCTCAAGATGAAATGGCACTTTCTCTGGGTTATGCTGCATCCCTGGACGCCTCAGCGTTCGGGGATTCTGCGGCGGAGGGCGTGGCTGACCGGACACACGATTCTACCGAATCGTCGCGGCTGCTGGAAGCGTCGCCGTCGGGACAAAGGGCCGGTCGGGAGCTGGATGAGACGACGCGATCGGACATCTCCGAGAGACCGTCGGTAGAAGACGTCGAGTCTGAGACTGGCTCCACAGGAGCCCTTGAGACCAGGAGCTTGAAAGACCACAAAGGTAAGGATGAACTGTTAAATGGTAGCTAACATTAGCCTGTTGCGCTCGAGGACGAAGTGACATCCGGGTTCCCCACCCAAGCGCGGGGGCTGCGGCCGGCTTTCAGCCTGGTGAAGAGCGGCTTCTGCTGGAGCCTGGAAGAGCCTGCCTCTCTCCCGCGCTTCCTGCCGGAGCCGTTCCAAACTCCTCTATTTGCGGGTGCCCGATTCCTGTGGCCTTTTTGGTTTCTGTGCTCTCTTAGATGGGAACCCCGCACGGCTCACGTGTTCCCGAGAACCTGTTTTTGCTGCCGGGCCTCTGGGTCCGCGGGTCAGGCGCGCGTCTGTAAATGACGATTCATCCTCTGAATATGGCTGTCTCTGGGGCGGAAATGGAGGCCGCCCGACAATGCGGATCGTACGGGCCTCGACGCTCTCCCTCTTTCTCTGTAAGCCTCGAAGTAGCTAGCGCCTCTGACCTGTCATTCTGTAAGGAGTCTGCGCGAACGCTCCGCTTTTAAACGATGGTGCGGGCCTGCCCTGCCCAAGCCGCCGTTCTGCACTTCCCAGGCTGGCGTCGGTTAGGCGGATGGCGCGCCTTGGATTTGTCTGCTGGTAGCCACGACCGTTTCGGTCGGCTGTGACCTTTCGGAAACGAGTGCAAGGCAAAAATCTCATTTTCGCTTGGAATACGAGAGCACGACAAGTTTCGGAGGGCCGTATTCTGGCGCGACCGGGTACGGTTGGAACTGCGGTGGCCCCTCGTTGTTGGCACGTCGGTGGGTAGAAAGATGTGTGGCCCGGATTCTCGAGAGACCCGGGGGGCGGGGAAGAGAAGGAAGAAAGCAGAAAGCGAGCCCCCTCTGTAGGAAATACTGTTGCAGCTTTGTACGGCCTGCAGGTTTTGGATATGCCTTTTCGCACCCGTTTGGGGCTGATGGTGCTTGGCATCATGATCCCGTCCCGCCCATGCGAGTCGTCCGGAGCCATCACCGTTACTTGTCTCCAGATTTGGGCATCTTGTGAAACTGTGGGCAGCTGTTCCAGGGGCTTGACGACCGGCTAATCCGGGTGGCCCCGAGATGGGCTAGTCTGAGAGGCCTTTTCCCTGTCACGTGTTCCTCTTGGTGTCTCCGCGTGCAGACGTTCTCCCTCACTTTCCATTTGTATGAGCCTTAGCTTTCTGTTATGGCTCTGCATGCGTCCACCGAAGGGAGGACGTCGTGGTGTAAAAGGAAGTTTACGCGGAGGGGACGCCTGACGGCGTGCTTAGCGAAGCGGCCCGTCGGTATTGCAGTCTGTCTTGAACGTAGACTTTGCCTTGCAGTCGGGAGCTGGTGCAGACGTTCTCCCTCACTTTCCATTTGTATGAGCCTTAGCTTTCTGTTATGGCTCTGCATGCGTCCACCGAAGGGAGGACGTCGTGGTGTAAAAGGAAGTTTACGCGGAGGGGACGCCTGACGGCGTGCTTAGCGAAGCGGCCCGTCGGTATTGCAGTCTGTCTTGAACGTAGACTTTGCCTTGCAGTCGGGAGCTGGGATTCGCTGGCCTGCCGTGCTCCTCTGCCGCTTGGGGTGGATGAGGTCTTTGCCACCCATCCGAGAGCAGCCGGGTGCGAAACTCGCCGGGGCCGGATACTATTGCGGTTTCAGTCTCCTTCCTTTCTGTCTCTGCAGTTAGCTTTCTTCGGAGCGGTACCAAGCTCATCTTCCGGAGAAGGAGCAAGCAGAAGGAAGCGGGCCTGAGCCAATCGCATGACGACTTGTCCAATGTCACTGCCGACTCCGCCGCCAGGAAGAAAGCCGGCAGCTTCTCCCGCCGCCTCATCAAACGCTTCTCCTTCAAGTCTAAATCAAAACCCAAAGCTAGTGACGGCACGACAGCAGGTGAGAACTGAAGGAGGGAGAAGCCTGTCAGAAAGATTGCACGGAGATCCTTTTCTAGTCTCTCGTCTTCCCGCTCCACGGTATCTGTGACCTGCAGTCCGGTTCCTTCCAACCTTGGCTGAGGGAAGATGCCCCAGTGCTTTACGCCATTTGGGGAGCGGAGGTGGCGAACCCGGGGCTTAGGCTGCTCATCTGCCTTGGCTTAGCCTTCTCCGACTGTTGCACCCCGCTGTGCTCTCCCAGAAAACCCAGGTGGCGTGCTGATCCCTGTGGGGGTCCCGGGAGCTGCGGAAACGACTCTGCCTGCGTAGCTGTCTGGCACGGCCGGGTGCGTCCTGGAAAGCGGAGGTTGGGGGGGGCAGCTCTCGAGCAGCAGCCATCAGAGTGAAAGATCGAGAAACTACCGAGTTGGCTCCGTTGCCGAGAAGCGTGGGATGTAGCTTCGCTCAGCTCTTCTAGCGAGAGAGAACGATGCGGTCGCTGGCCGTCTAAACGCTCTCATCGCTTCTGCTTGCTGCAGAGGCCGTAACCTGACTGCGGGGCGGGGCGCTGCGTTCCTGGGCTGCGAGCTGTCAGGAGAACGAGCTGCGTTTCTCCGCCCGGCTCTGCCATTGGAACGGTCTCTGGTTCGGACAGCGCTGAGGGATGCCTGCTTTCTGTGCTATGCTGATGAAGGACGGAGTCTCTGAGAAGAAGGGAGCTTTAACCACTGGGTGAGTTTTTGGAGAAGCCCGGGCCTTTGTGAGAGACATCTGGTCGGTGCCGTCGGCGATGCTGCCCTGTGACGTGGCCCTCCTTCCGAATCTGCGTTCTTGAACGGGGAAGGGGCCGTGCTGTGCACGCGCGCCAGCTATCGTACGAGCGGAACCCTTTCCATTGGGGGCATCAACAGCGGGGTGCCGGGCCATCTTCCAGACCTGTGGAGCGCCCGGCCTCTCACGGTCCTCGTGCCGAGGACTGCCACCGTGCCGGGGATGGACGTCGAGGAACGGCGGCGATGATAGCAAAAGGGCGGTCTGATCGGGAGCCTGAAGCCATGTGCTGGGGAGAGGCAAGAGTTGACAAGTTTTCGCTGATGAAAGGGTTTTCTGTAGCAGAAGGAGCCTTTCTTGACTGCGTCTCGTATTTCCTTTCTTCTAGCAAACCTGACCCGCCACGTTTGAACGGTGGGCGTTTCTGCAGTGGGTATTTGTGGAGGGAGAGGCGCGCAGGGGAGAATTGGCTCCTCGTGCGGGAGGAGACCGCCCTTCTAGACGAAAGGTTTTCCGTCTCCTGACGCACGCGTGTGCGCGCACGTCCCCAGAGGCCCCGTTTGGGTAGCGTAACGAAGCTCTTTGGAGAAACGCTCGTGCCCTGGCGGCGTGCCCGGGCGACGTGCCCGGTTGGAACAGAAGCTCCTGCTCTCCTGTGGGTTGTAGAGTTAGGGAGATGGGGCAAAGGGGAGGAAAAACCTCAGTGAAGAGCGATTGTTTAGGCCTGACTGAATTCGCTGGTTCTGCTCTCCTGCTACGGTACCTCCTGAGGTGGGGGCTGTCGCCCCGCCTTACGCAGGACGTGACCGACCAAAAAAGCGGTAGCTCTCCCGATGGCGCGCGTAAAACGACGCGTCGTGTTCTTCGGAAGGATGAAATCCGGCTTACCGATACGGCCGTTGCGTGCTGTTTTCAAAGGCTGGAACGTGTTTGGTACGCCGCTGCAAAAGGATTTAGGGGCAGGAATTTCCGAGCGTCTCTTAAAGTGTCTGGAGGTAGAGAAGGCCAGAGCCGCCTGGGGCTTGGATTGAAAGCGCTGACCCGTGCCGGCGGGAGGGACTGTCTTTCCTGTTTTTTCCTGCCAATTCCCAGGTTGGGCACGCATGAGAAATCGGACTGGTCCAGCTAGCTGACCAGGAATCTCTTCTCCATCTGTTCATTTTGGTCCGGGAGTCTTTTGGTCGTCCCCGAGCTCTTTCGTGTCTTTTTTATCCTTCGGTTTTTTTCCTCGTCCGCGCGGTACCACAGCTTCGTTTGCAGCTTTGTGCGCTACGGACTTCGGAACGCTCGCTGGTTTTTGCTGAAAATAGTTCTCCTCGATGCGAATGACGGGTACCTGCTGCGGCTCTGGTGGAAGCTGGCAATCTGCAGCTCGCCTGTAGCAATCTGGCCGCCGGTTTGACGCGGCCTTCCTTTGCGGCATCGCACGTGACGCCGTCCTTCGCGGGCACGCTCTCGCTCCCAGAGCCTCGGGCTTTGGTTCCGGTTCGGCGTTCTCTCTTGCGCTGTCCCCGCTACGCCTTCGTTTCTGTCGCTAATGGTACTTGACGCTCCGTTTTTGGTTTTTGTTTGTTCTTTTTCAATACCTCGTCGAGGTCGCTTTGAATGAGGAGCACTGGCTGCGAAACCTTGCGTTTTAAAACGCTGGTTTCAATGGAAGGGATCTTTCAGAAGAGCTGGCGGCTCTTCGGTTGCAGGTTTCTCACCAGACCTTCCGTGAGTCTCGTTTAATAGTCCCGTGTTCTTTTCTTTAAACCACGAGAGCAGCTCAAGCTGTTTTGAGCGTGGTGCGGCCGGAGGCAAACGGCCGAGGCTCCCACCGGCACGTCTGAAGCGTGAACCCGGGGCTCGTGTATGCGAGGAGGGCTGCGAGGGCTAGCGAGCGTCGTCCTTGTCGTCGTAGACCGTTGGCGGAAAACGTGAGCGAGGTTCACGTCCGACCAAGGCGTACCTAGATTTCGATCGGAATATTTTGGTCTGCCATGGAGGAAGGAGGCGATAGGAAAGGTAGGAGTAAAACCGAAACTTGAGTTCCCCGGCAGCCTTAGGGACCGAGGATCCCTTTCTAGCCGTGTTAAATGGGCAATTCCTGCCGTATGTCTGTGGGCTGTCTTGAATTTGTTCCCAGTTTGTTGGCTCCAGGCTATGCCCGCTGACGAATAGCAGCAGAGGTACCGTTTTTTTGATTTTGAGCTTCGGCCTGGCAGAAGACTCATCCGGGAATTTCCTGCGCCGCACGACGGTCAGTGTCTATCTTCCCTGGAATTTTTGGCAGTACTTTTTATCGCGGGCGGTAAATGGCTGTGGAAGTTTGTATCTGCTTAGATAGCTTGCGAAGGGAAGGGATACTGTTGAGTGCTGACAGAGCGCATCCCCGAACGTTAATTCTCACGTTCCCTAGCGGAGATGTACTTTCTGCCGTTTCGTTGCTTCTCAAAGTTTTACGGCGTAGGACGGATATTGTAAACTTTTATCCTCTTCTGAATGTTACCGGTAAGCGCAGAATGTTTTTCAGGGTGTTTGGGTAGACTGCTGTTTGAGGGACAGAGGGGTAAGGGGGAATGGCTCAGCCGCGTGCACCGAGAGCGTTTTTTAGTTCAAATGTGCTCCTGATTAATGCGTCCATCCTTCCTCTTTGTATCTGTACGTGGCTTCCTTTCTCGCACGCGCGGTTGTTTTCGTCCCCCGAGCGGTAGGCGGCTGGTTTCGTTAGTCCCGGATGCGCGAGCGCGGGTGACTCTCGCGGCTTCCCGGAGCCACGAACGGTAACAAATCCGCCTCGTGGGGGAGGTGTGATTATATGTGGCACGAGACGCAATTCTTCTGTCCTAATCTTCTCGGAAGGAAAGGGAAGGTCACGCGGGTCTTTGGCCTCCAGAAACCGTAAAGACAGCGTCCCCCCCTAGAACCGCTGCTTAAAGACATCTCTTCTGTATTTAATCCCTGCTTGTGCTTCTGGCTTTAGGACAGAAGAAACGCCGTTTGAAATCCGCTTATCCCTGTTTTAACTTCCTCTGGGTATTCATGCCCTCACCTCGGTGCCGTTGTGGGGTCTGCGGTGTTTCATAGCGCCCGGGACCACGGAGCAACCCCGGTGCGCGGCGCAGGCCGTTGTCTAACTTTTTAGACTCGAACGATCTGTGTTCGCCAGGTTTCTGTCTCAGGGTAGGCTCGGTATTTGCACCTTGTGAAACCGGTCCTCGACCAAATGTGTGGGGGAAGAGGAGAGGCAGAGAGGCGGGCTTGAACGCGCGGAGGCTTCCGAAGGAGTTCAACCTGCTTATGAGGGCCTGCGTTCCAAACGCTGTTTTTTGCTGTCAGCTATGTGAGTGGAAACGATGACTGGTAAATGAAGCCAAAGTATATGTTTGGGGGTTTGTTTTGTTGGTTGGTTTTGGTATTTCTTTGTTTTTGTGTGGCGGGGTGGGGTTTTTTTTTTTTTTTTTTTTTCCTTCTGTTTTGGCTGAACAGAGTTACTAGAACTTAGCTATGCTGTGTATTTTTACTTCTCTGAAGAAAACTGATTTCTCTAGCCGTAAGCACGCTTCCAAGTATATTTCTGTCTGGGTAGATCCTCTTCCCCGTGTTTTGGCTTTTTAAGAGCCTTCCCGTCGAAAAAGCCCTCTGTGTCGGCCTGTGAGGGGTATCCTCTCGAAGTGAGAGAAAACGGGCGTGGGAAGAAACGGAGGGCGCCACAAAACCTCGGTGTTTTGGGGGAGCGTAGGCTTTAGCGTGATGGATGTCTGACCAAGGCCCCATTCTCAGCGAGGGCGCTCGAAAGCTGCGTGTCTGAGGACGGAGGAATCAGCCGTGTGCAGCTGTGTTTGCACATGCTTCTAATGAGAGCGTGCTCTGTGATTGCCTGTGCTGGTCACGCGGCCAAGTGACCGAGGACGACGAAGCCGACTGGTGGGTGGGGAGAGAGCAGCCTTGCTGGCTCCTGTGGTGTCCGCAAAACACTTCTTACTACTTACAGACCTCTGTGGGGGTGGACTTGAGCACGCGAGTCCACCCTCTGCCTCTGCAAGCGCCCCCATGCTGCTTATGTAGTTGAGGTTGGGTTTTTAGGCAGGTTGGCTGAAGTGGGGGAGAGTGAGGGGAGACTGCTCAGGTAGAGCGCTAGTCAGAAAACAGTTCAGCGGAGGGGAGCGTAGCGAAAATGTCTTCAAACCGATATAAGAGGGCAATGGGCGTGCGCCGTTTCTAGACCAGAACAGGGCGCACGGCAAAGCGTACACTTACAGATGGGTTTGTTCCGCTTTTTTGTCTTTAGCGATGCCGCTTCCTTCCCGCGACGTCTTCTCTCAGTTTGTTGTTTGCTAAACCTACAGAGAAGTAATTTCTGGGTAGCTGGCGAGACACTTGAATGTTGGGGGGCTGGTGTTTGGGTATTTTGGGGTCTTTCACGTTCTTCCCTCCCTGCCTCCTTCCCTTCCTCCCTCCCGCCCCCAAGGTCACGGTGAGTGTCACGGTAGAGTTACGATGCCGGTGGTGGTCAGACTTCCGGAAAAGGTCTTTGTGCTTATGATATCGCGGCTCCTTCTACAGGCATGACTGCTCCGCACCGCCTTTCCTTGCTCGTACAGGTACCGGACCAAATACCCGTGCTGAACTTGAATTAGCACCCCTCCTTGTGCGTGCTCTTTTGTACTTTGATGCCTTCTCTCTGGGTGGATTATTTTAACCCCAGATTGTTTAGAGGAAAAAAAAAAAATAGGAACTGTGTAGCTATTTAAGAGATCAGAATAAAATGACTTAATTTGGACTAAATGAATGAACTTCTTGCACCTTTGTAAATGTTGAAGAAGAATTCCATTGCTGTGTAATGGCTGAACCTGTTAACTTATTAAACCACATGGAAATCAAAACCTGACCCCGAGTCTGACTTTGTATCTGCTGGAGCGTGGCGAGTTGGGCTTTGGCTTTTTAGAAGTTCGGGGAGGTGCCCTGATTTATAACCTTCTTCTGTAAGACTGTCATCTCCTAGGGGCCCTTTTTGCCAAATGCGGATACGTGGGTTTACGGTCTGCAAGACCGGGACGAGGGCTGCAGCCTCTGGGGTGCTCCTGGGAGGCGAGGGATTCCAGAGATGCCCGCGTCAGCCCCGGAAGGCGTGAGCGGCACCGCGACTGTCAGCGGAGCCCAGGCGTGCGGCGGTACCCTCGGAGGCTCGGTTACGGCTTCACGGGGCGCCCTAGCGGAGCGGGCTCCCTCACGAGCGCCCGCTTCGGCATTTTCTTCTCCCTTTGCCTGCCCTGCTTTCCCTTGTTTCTCGTCCTCGCTTCGTTGCGGGGCCTACGGTTCAAGCTGCAAAGTCAAGGTCGGCGTTGACTCCGTGTTTCTGCTCCGGGAAGGGTTCATCCTGCGGGGAAGGGGACGGCGGTGGTTTGGGCCGTACCCTGCGGCTTCTTAAATTTTGTTGCTATGTCTTTGTTTGTCTAGTTTGCTGTGCCTGTTTCTTAATTTTTTTCCTTTATTTCCTTAATTTTGTTGCTTTTTATATTATTTTCCTATGTCTGCTTTCATCCGGCTTCCGTCCCTATTTTTTAATTTCTTTCCTCCTCTAATGCTTTTGTTTTTCAACTTTTTTCCTATGTCTGCTTTTATCTAGTTTGCTGTTCCTATTTATAATTTTTTTTTCCCCTCTGCCTTGTACCCCTTTGCTTTTTCAGTTTTCTTTCTATGTCTGCTTTTATTGAGCCGTCTGTCCCCGATCTTTAATTCTTTGTTTGTCACATACCCCGTTGCTTTTTAAATTTTCTCAGCATTTTTAATTTTTTTTCTCACCTCTCTCGTTTCATCCCGAGGCTTTAGAGGGTCTCCTCGGCACGCTGTTATCCCTGGGGCTTAATTTGTACCCCTCCTGATTTGTCAGAACGTCTCCTCGGGTCATCCCTCTTCCTTAGGGCAGTCTTTTTGTCCTCTCCTCCAACTCGCTCACAGAATCACAGAATTGCAAGGGTCGGAAGGGACCTCGGGAGATCATCTAGCCCAACCCCCCTGCTAAAGCGGGTTCTCCTAGAGCACGGTACGCAGGACTTTGTCCGGGCGGGCTTTGAATATCTCCGCAGAAGGAATCTCCGCAACCCCCCTGGGCGGCCTGTTCCAGTGCTCTGTCACCCTCAAAGTCAAGAAGTTTTTCCTCATATACAACTGAAACCTCTTACGTTTCGGTTTGTGCCCATTGCCCCTTGTCCTGTCGCTGAGCGCCGCTGCAGAGTCTGGCTCCGTCCTCGTGACTTCCACCCCTAAGATGTTTGTATGTGTCGATGAGATCCCCTCTCAGCCTTCTCTTCTTCAGGCTGAACAAGCCCGACTCTCTCAGCCTTTCCTCGTAGGGGAGATGCTCCGGTCCCTTTATCGTCCTAGTTGCTCTCCTGTGGACTCTTTCTAGGAGCTCCTCGTCTTTCTTGAACGCTCCAAGGGGTCGGCGTCTCCCTCACGCCATCTGTGCTCTGTCGTAATCCCCTCCTGAGTACCTTTGTGCCTACTGCAGAACTAAAGGATGGCCGTGGAACGCCAGGACGCTGGCGGGAAGCGTTGTGACGGAAATAGAGGGGGACTGAGGTGGCTGGAGAGATAGAAGGCGGCTGTCGTAGTGCTGTGGTTTGGATTTAGTACTAGAAGAATGTTGATAACATGCTGATGGTTTAGTTGTTGCTGAGCAGTGCTTACTGTCAAGGAGTGTGTTAGCGGGGGGAGAGCGATCGCTGCTCGGGACAGGCCGGGCATCGATAGGCGGGCGGTGAGCAATCGCATTGTGCATCGCTTGTTTTGTGTATTTTGTATGTTCTGTTACCGTTATCGTTATTATTGTTATTTTTTTCTTTTATTAAACTGTCTTTATCTCAACCTGTGCCTTTTACTTTTTTTTTATTCTGATTCTCTCCCCCATCCCACCGAGGGAGGGGGGAGCGAGCGAGCGGCAGCATGGCTTTTGGCTGCCTGCCGGATTAAACCACAACGTACCATCGCTGTGCCTCCTGAGGTGTTACGCGTTCTGTGCGGCATGCCGTTGGCTCCAGTAAGTCCCCTTCGGACACGTTTTGTTGTGATTGTGCCACTCCCGAGATCTCTGTTCCCAAACAAGAGCGTTCCTTTTCTTCTCGAGTGCCGTCTGGGATGCCTCCCGAGACCCTCCTTGCGTTCCACGGTGTTTCGGTAGCGCTTTACCTCCCTGTCGATCCCTCCGAGCCTTTCACGACCCCTCTGCTCCCAGTCAACACGCCTCCTGAGAGCTTCTTTCCGTCCCATGGCCCCGTTTTAGCTCCATAGCAGACTTTGATCCTCTCTCAGTACCTCCGGACCCCGTCCTCGGATTTGATTGCGCCTCAGAACGCTTTTATAGTCTCGTCAGCCATCTAGGGTGCCTCCGTGTGGTCCCCAGCCTCCCGAGGACGTTTGTACTCCATTCCGATCCCCTCCGGATTCCCTCCTCACATGCCTGAACCGCCTTTGGTCTCTGCGGCCCGTTCGGGACCTCCCATAACGGTGCCGCGACGCATTTGAGGTTGCCCTTAGCGCGCTTTTAGCTTCGTAGAGAACCTTGTGCCCCTCTCGGTCCCTCGGAAGACTTCCAGAGTCTGTATCTGTGACCCGGCCCGGTCGTTCGGTCCTCTCTTCCCTCCAGCCGTGCTTTTATTCGTTCCCCGGCCCTGTGATGACGCGCTTACTCGGTTTGAATCCCCTCTGGATTTAGTTGTTGCGTCCCCGGTCTTTTTTCTGTCTCTCTGGCTCGTTCAGGACATTTTGTCTTCTAGTCACGACACCTCCCGAGACCTTCCTTGTGCTCTGCATCTATCTTGTAGCATTTTAAGCTGTAAAGCGCTATCGTCTTCTACGCTACCTACGCCCTCTCAGGACTCCTCCGCTCCCTTTGCTGAGCTTTCGTCAGCCCTGTTCTAGCTTGGAGGACGCTCATAAAAACCAGTTTGGGGCTCCCAGGAAAGCCAAATCTGTCTGGATTTGTGCGGCTGGAAAGCAAAAAGTGCACAAACCTGAAAGTCAGAATCACTGATTCTTATGTTGCAAAAGCAAAAAAGCCCCCAAAACCCGTGAAAAAAAACCCCACTGATTTGGGGTGTAACACTGGCAGTTTGAGGGGCATCGCTGGGGGTTATCTGGTACGGATGATCCGGTGTGGGTCAGTTATCTGGAGTGGATTATCTGTTGCGGGTTGTCCCAGGTGAGTTATCTGCTGCGGAGTATCCCGGGCAGACCCGTGGTGTATGTCGTCCGCACGCGTGTCCCCCCCATGCACTGTTCTGGCTTTGCACGGCTCCAGAGGAGAAAAAAAAAAAAAACCCAAACCG
>NW_009258616.1:2040323-2072891 GCF_000687185.1 Egretta garzetta | reverse complement strand
TGAGCCCTGGGGAACTCCAGTAGCTACTGGCCTTCAACTAGACTCTGCTCCACCGATCAGAACCCTCTGAGCCCTGTCGTTCAGCCAGTTCCCAATCCACCACACTGTCCACTCATCCAACCCACACTTCTTGAGCTTCTCTATGAGGATGTTATGGGAGACAGTATCAAAAGCCTTGCTGAAGTCAAGGTAGACAACATCCACCACTCTCCCCTCATCTAGCCAGCCGGTCATGCTATTGTAGAAGGCTATCAGATTGGTCAGGCATGATTTCCCCTTTTTGAATCCATGCTGGGTACCCCTGATGATCTTCTTTTCCTCTACTTGCTTGGAGAGGACACCCAGAATGAATTGTTCCAACTATGAAATCCACAGAGCTCTGAGGCAGTATATTTCTCTCCTGGAAACAGAGAGAAGAAGATTTAAGACGTGCCTTCTCTGAAGCATTCTTAAACTCCTCTGAAGTTTAAGTGAACCTACAGTCTGGCTGTTATGGTATCACAGAATCTTTGAGATTGACAGGCATCTCTGGAGATCGTCTAGTTCAACTCCCCTGCTCACTGCACAATGAGCTACAGAAGGTTGCCAAGGACCATATGCAGTCAGATTTTCAATATTTCCAGAGATATTCAAATATCTCCGTGACTTCTCTGGACAACCTCATTCAGGTTTGACTACCCTCACAGAAAAAAAGTGCTTTCTTGTGTTAGGCGGAATTTCATTTTTTTTAAGTTGTGCCCATTGCCTCTTGTCCTGTAATTGGACACCACTGAGAAGATTCTCGCTCCCTCTTCTTCATTCCCCCTATCAGGTATTCATGCACACTGGAAAGATCCCCTTGAGCCTTTGCTTCTCCAGGCTGAGCAGTCCCAGCTCTCTCATCTTCTCCTCATATGAATCATGTTTGTGGACTCTTGTTGGACTTGCCCCAGTAAGTCCATGTCTCTCTTGGACTGGGGAAAGCAGAACTGGACACAGCACCCCAGATGGAGCCACCCCAGTTCTGAGTAAAGAGGAAGAATCACCTCCTTCAGGTTGCTGGCAGCACTCCTCCTAATGCATCCTAGGATACTGTTGACCTTCTTTGTCAGGAGAGTATCAAGGGGGACCACTTTGTTGTCCACCAGGACTCCAAGGTCCTTCTATGCTTTCCATCCAGTCAGTGCCCACATTGTATTTGTGCATGGGGTTATTCCACACCAGGTAGAGGACTTGTATTTTCTTTTGCTGAACTTCATGGGATTCTTCACAGCCCAGCTTTCCAGTATGTCCAGATTCTTCTGAATGGCAGTGCACCCATCTGTTGTATCCACTCCTCTTAGTTTTGTATTGTTTGTGAACAAATAGGGTGCACTATATCCCATCATTAATAAAGATATTGAACAGTGCTGGCCTGGTATCGACCACTGAGATACACTACCAGTGATTTGCCTCCAGCTGAACTTTCCTCTGATCTTCACTGAACCACTGTCTGGGCCCAACTATTCAGCCATTCTTCAATCCACCTCACTGTCCACTTATCTATCTAACCTGTACTTTGTCAGCTTGTCTATGAGGATTAGAATTGGTGTCAAGTCTCAGCTAGCTCCCTCAGCACTAGTAGGTGGCACCCGTCAGTCCCTGCAGACTGACGTATGTCCAGTTTGTTTCAGTGCTCTGTAAACTGGTCTTCCTCCAATAAGGATGTCTTCCTGGTTCCAGAATTTCTCTCTGGTCTCACAGGCCTGGGATTCCTGAAGGCTGATCTTACCAATAAAGAGCAAGGCAAAGGCGGCTTTAATTATCTCTTCCTTTTCGTGTCCTTTATCACCATGTCCCTGGCCTCATTCAGCCTTGGCTTTCTTAGCATTGCCCCTACACAATCAAACAACTGCTCATTCTTGGGTCACCTTGCTTGATTTCCTACCTACTGGCATGGACCTTTCTGGAGCTTGGTGGAGGTGAATAGCAACCAGCTATCCTGGGTTACTCTTCTCTCCAGGGCATATCCCATGGGATTTTTTCAAGAAGATCTCTACTTTTCTCATAAAAATTTACTTCTCATTTTGTAGACAACCCAGTTGACTAATTCAGGACAGTGGATTCTACTTAGATAAGGCACCTAAAATATATATTACTTTACACTACAGTAATAATAATAATATATTATTAAATTATTATTGTTGGTGGTTTTATTATTAATATTATTTTGGTGGGCAAGAGCCTTGTGATTATTTTTTTTCATTTCAAGGTGAATTTCACTCAAAATGGATCAGATCAATGCAATATTACTTCTATTCCCTGCTTATACTCTGATACTACTGTTCGTAATACACATTTTCAATTCTATAGATAAAAGTAGAGTATCACCTTCCAGTTCTAGGTTTTTCAACATCTCATTACTCAAGTACACATACACACACAAATGTGAAATTAAAACCAGTAATACCTTAACAGACTGCATACCACACAAAAACTTGCAGTGAAAGTGGCAAACTAAAATTTCATTGTGATGGACATTTGAGGAGACAAGCAGGAGAGAAGAGCACTTCAAAATGGAATATTGCAGCACAAGGAAGCACTGTCTACAGTAGAGTTGATAATCAACAAGGCAGAGAACTACACTTATCACATAGTGCAGGCTTCATGGCCATGGAAGATAGTGCTTTGTTGCCAGAGAAAGTACAGTGAGCTTGGCCACGGAGGACAACACTTTTTGTAACAATGCAGACAAACAAAGTGGGAGCCTCCTTGCTTCCACACAGAATTAATTAAAAAGCTCTGTGCTTGAAATAAATAGTGATCTGATTTTTTTTTTTTAAGTCAGTGCATACAGAGGTTCTGTTTTGACTGTATGTTTTTGTAGGTTGCCAGCTGGGGTTTTGTTTTGTTGTTTAGTTAATTAAAAGCTGCCCAAAAATACAGGACTGTAAAATACAGTAATGTATCTATAATAGATTTCTTTTTCAAGAAATCTCAGAACTCCAGAATTTCTCTCTCACCAAAATATTCACATAATTTAGGCTTCAGAATTGGTAAGTTTTTTTTCTGGTCTAATACTTATTCATCTTGAGTATGACCTACATTTTTGCACATATGTTAATACCTTTTGAACTTAAATGCAAAAAGCAGTGTACAAGAGATGGAAATGACAAGCAACAAAAGAGAATTATAGAAGCATTTCTCAGATAGGAGAAATTCAAGAACAAAGCCCAGCTGGAGCTTGACCTAGCAAGGGACAGTAGAGGTAAGAAAAAAGGATCCTACAGTTAACCTAAATGCAAAAAGAAGTTCAGGGAAAAGGTAGGTTTGCTAATGGGGGAGGGGGCGGGAACCAAAAAGTGCGAGGCGACATGGAGAGGGCTAAACAACTCAGTGCCTTTATGTCTTGATCTTCATAAACATTGCCTGCTCTCAGACCCTTGTGTGTAACAGCACCGTCTGGGAAGGAATGAAAAAGCTAACAGCTGGGAGCAACAGCTCAACAGTACCTGGAAAAACTGGATGTTTTTAAATCCATCAGCTTGAACAGCATCAGCATTTCATCACCTGTTTCAGCTTGAAGGTGCTGAAGGAGCTGGTGGATCATGATTGTAAGGCTATCGTTTGACTTCTGTGGAAAAGAGGAACAACAGGAAGAGGTATCCATGACTGGGCAAAAACTTCGCATTATGTCCATCATTAAGACAGACAAGAAGGAGAACCTGGGTAACTATGGGTTGGTAAATCTCTTTTCAGCTCTTGGGAGGGAGAATGTCTGTTTGGAATATATTTCCAGCCTCGTGCAGGACAAGAGAGTAAAGACAAATAGTCAACATAGATTTACTGATGGCAAATGAGACTAGATGAACTGATTGTCTTTTACAACAAAATGACGGTTTATATGGATAAAGCAGACGGCTGGAAGTTCTATAACTTGACCTGTTTAAGCCTTTTTACACTGTGACCCACAATATGCTTATTTGTAAGATGAGTAAATATGGCCTGGAAGAATTGACTGCTAGGTGGGTTCATAATTGGATGGACTGGGCTCAAAAGATATTGATCAGTGCTTTAATACCAGGTTTGTGGCCTATAAGTCAAGGATACCCTGGATCTATACCAGGGTCCTTATTTTTCAACATTCTCATCAACAATTTAGATGATAATGTAGAGTGCACTACCAACAAACTTACAGATGACACTGAATTAGGGGAATGGCTGACACAAGAAATAGTAGAGCTTCGGTCTGTAGTACACCTGAGGACTGAGGTAGGAGAAACCTCACGAAGTTCAACAAAGAAAAGTGCAAAATTTTGCATCTGGAAGAAAAAAACCAGTTTCAAAATGAGCTGGAGGCTGACTGGCCCTGTAGTTAGACTGGGTATGAGCCAACAGCTCCTACTCAGATGGTGTGAATATGTAAATATTCTCTCTTATTATGAACAAGGCAAATTGTGTCCATTAGGAGCATTGTGACAAGCAGTTTGAGGGAGGTTATCTTCCTCTCCACTTAGCACTGGTGAGGCTACACCTAGAAGACCAGAAATGGTTTGTGGCCCCCTAGTTCATGACTGATGTGAAGAAGCTGGAAGGGGTTTTGTTATGAAGAGGGTCAGTCACCTTTAGCATCTGAGCTTTAAGAATGGGTTGAGGGAACTGGATTTGTTTCATGAGCTGAACAGGACGCTGCAGAAGGAAATATCAGCCTGCAGCCAGAAATAAAAGAACCAAACCCTTCTCACTACTGGTGCATGATACAAAAAGGGTCAACAGACAAAAGTTGTGGCTTGGGAGTTTCGAGTTGGACATTGGAAGATCTTTTTTTTTTTTTTTTGCTGGGAAGATGGTGCAGCAATGGTGCAGGTTTCCCAGAGAGACAGCAAAATAAGCTCAAGAATAACCTAGGCAAAGCTATCCAGGGCTGTCCTGATCAAACATTGGTGGTAGTCATCCTTGGAGCTGCAGGTTGGACCTGAAGTCACTTTAACCAATATCTCTGTTTCCCTGAGTTGTGGTCCTATTAGATACTCACAGTTCACATAAGAAATAAGAAACCTATCCATGTCAGATATTGTTGGCCTGTCTGCCTTAATTTCTTGAAATTACTGGAATGAAGTTGACAGGTACACCCCAGAAATCTAATAATACTTATAATACAAGTTCTAGAAAATAAAAAATTTTAAATTCAGAAAATACATTTTATGCAGTGCAATATTCTCTTTTAAGTATATGATATCATCGTAAAAGCTAAAAGCATAAAAGCAGGGTTCAGAAATCTACACATTGAATTTGTAGGGTACGTAACTGTACAGAATTAAGGAATACATTTTTGTGTAGATTAGGGCAGGGAATATGTTACAAAGTATATTTAAACAGATGGATGAATGGTCAAATCTGATGAGCAATTCATATGATCCTGTGACAGACAGAAACATAAGAGCTATCAATAATTTAAAATGTTTTACTTTGTCTGTGTGTATCCTTCAGTTACTCAAAAGAGCGGAGGATAAAAGCCCAACTGCAATCACAAAGTGTTTTGTCATTGACTTTAGGAGTGCTAGGATTCAACCCAAGAAGGTTTGCTAACTGTAGCCTCCTGTAAAAATAGATTATGTAGAAGGCACTGACAGTAATTCTTTAGCAGGTTGTTTTATTAGTTTTCTATTTTATAAGGAAAAACATAAAGCAGAATCAACTCCCAATTCTTATATCCGACTCTATTAAACGTATAATTGAAACAAGGTATGAAATTAATATCTGTTCTTTGTACAATCCTTCCCGCTACTTTTTCTCTAAAAACTATACCTACTACATAACGACACATATAAGGTGATAAAACATTAGTATAAGAAATGAGATTTGGCTTTTTCACTATATTGATCTCAACAATCTGACACCACCTTGTAACAATTCTGTGCCCTATCAAAGTGCACAAACTTTCTACTTTCCTGGGGAAATAAACACAATCAGTTACAGGGGTGAGTCAACTACTAGCAATATATTGGCACATTATAAGCAAATGTTCTTGAAATTCCTTGAAAAAAACCCTTGCATATAGTGTAGTTTGTGAAATTACTGTTATGACTAGAAAACAATTTTCAAAATTGCCTATAAACTCTTGATGGTCTCAGGTGATCAGTCTTAGGTATTCCATATCAACCAACACATAACATGCCACTTCAACCAGCATTTTTTTCAGTTTTTAGTCCACCAGATATTAAACTCTGTCTTTCAACTTTCTGGGTCTTAATATTTAGTTAAGAATCAAAATTTATATCTGGAAAGAACAAAAAATAGTGAATACAGAGACTGCAGTAATAACTTTCTAAAAACATGCAACCAGCAAAAGTCTAGGTAGATTCTCTTTTATACAAGGACCTCCCAGAGATACATTAGCAAGAACACAAATAGAATAGTACATAGAAAACAATCACTTAGAAAAATATATCAATTGCAATACACAGTTCAATGATAATACCAATGTGATTCCCATTACCAGTCTCTAGAATATACTTACCATCATGACACTGGGTGTCCCCAGTTCCTGGGAAGGAATATGTGGGTTGAAGTCAACTCAAGCCCATTGCTGTATTTAAAATTCTTTTGTTTGTTGTTTAGTTCTTATATGTTGGGCTGAGCTATGTGGTGACTCCTCCCCCATACTGGTCTGGCTAACACAGGGAGTAACATTTATACCACCAGTTGATCTATTCAGCTGACATAGGTGTTTATCTAAAACAAAGGCCACCCTCTGGTCCCCTTTGTGTTGAGATAATGTCAGCTTTCTTTGCAACTCTTGTCAGTCACACCCTGCATTATTCCCTGAGCTTCAATGGTCACATGGCCCTTGCCCATCTCTGCCCAGCCTTCTTCCATTGTAAGGGTTTATTGGTCAGCCATTGTGGTGGTTTTGGATGGGATAGAGTTAGTTTTCTCCATAGTAGCTAGTTTGGGGCTATGTTTTGGAATTGTGCTGAGAACAGCATTGATATCACAGGAATGCTTTCGTTTCTGCTGAGCAGTGCTTACACAGAGTCAAGGCCTTTTGCACTTCTTACACCACCCCACCAGCAAGCAGGCTGGGGGTGCACAAGAAGCTGGGAGGGGACACAGCCGGGACAGCAGACCCCAACTGACCAAAGAGATACCCCATACCATATGACATCATGCTCAGCAATAAAATGCTGGGGGAACAAGAAGGAAGGGGGGGAACGTTCGGAGTGATGGCATTTGTCTTCTCAAGTAACCGTTTAATGTGGAGGAGCCCTGCTTTCCTGGAGATGACTGAACACTTGCCTGCGGATGGGAAGCAGTGAATGAATTCCTTGCTTTGCTTTGCTTGCATACATGGCTTTTGTCTTACCTATTAAACTGCCTTTACCTCAACCCATGAGTTTTCTCACTTTTACCTTTCTGATTCTCTCCTCTATCCCACCATGTGGGAGTGAGCAAGTGGCTGCGTGGTGCTTAGTTGCTAGCTGGTGTTAAACCACAACAGCCAGAAACCCCTCAAGGCTTTTTGCTGGTCTTGTATTACTTTATGGAAGATTAAAATTAAATTTCATGGACGTAGGGTGAAACTAGTGACTAACATTGCCAAAATCCCTGGAATATGTGTCTCAAGTATTTTTTAAAAATTATTATTTTGCTTCTCTCTTGCATGCTCTTATGGGTCCTTATCGTATTTTAATTTACTCCCTACATTTTGAGTCTGAGGTTAAAAGGTACCCTAACTGTTCATTACCGAAGAATTAAAGATTTTTCAGAAGAGCTTAACAGCCTGTTAAATTAACAATTAAGTGCCTCAACTTTTGGAAGCGTTGTCTTTGCTCTTACCACACAAAACACAAAATTCTTGCTAGTGAATTCAGGTCTTCACCCTGAATGTTGTTTAGGTGCCTTCAGTTGTGCGATCTACAGAACCTAGCTTTGTTTTTCTAGCCAAATTGTTTCTGATTCATCAACTGAGGAACTGATGTTGACAAACCCAACCTCTGTCAAAAGCTTAAACATGTTTTCGTTTGAAATGTCTTTCTAAGGACAACAGAATACAGCTTAAAAGCAGAGGTAGAACATACATTTTATCTAGACTGGAAAGGTATAACAGATGTTACTTTTATATAAAAGGTATTTTTTACACTACTTTCATTATTTAACTTATTCTTTTCTCCTTTGTTTACAATCTGAATTCCATATTGTGGACCTTAGCAAACACTCCTCACTTCACTTTAATAGAGGAAATACTTTACAAACGTTAATCTTTCTTAAAGGTTCTGCTAAAATCTTAGTATAAAACATACAGTATTTTTTTATGGAACAGCATTTTTCCTGAAAACTTAAAAAAGAAAATTAATTGAAATCTGAAATATGCTTTGATTTTACCCAGACTTATTCTGCCAACACAATCATTGCATTAGCATCCTTTACTTGCAAACTCTAAGGTCATTACTGGTGAAGTGTAAGGCCATATTTTATGTCTAGTGGCATCAAGTCACACATTAATCCTGCTAATTAATTTACATATCAACTGAATAAAGGATTTTGTAGCTGTAGTCTAAACCTTACTGTACAATTAGTAGTCTTGAGCTGTGAAATTACACTGCTTCTATTAAAAAGGCACATAACTAAAACTGTAAATAATGCAAGACTATGTGACTTTAACTAGATTGTAATTTGAAAGTAAATGTAATTACAATTGAATTTTTATAAAGGTATAATTTCTTATAAATAGTTCCAAATTGTCATATTCATAAATGTCCATCTGTCAGATTAAAGACCATAAGATTTCATTATTAAGGAAGATCTAATTACAAATTAGAGAAAAAAAAAGAAGGATTCTGTTTAAATTTTCAGTCCATTTTAAATTCCATATCTTTAAACTGCATTATTTTTTGAAAAAGAAAACACGAGTTATTTTCAACTATTGGGGGATCACATAGCTGAAATACATAATGTCCTTAACCTGAGACCATTGTCTATGCTGCTTTACTAAACAAAATTTATGTAGCAGGCAAATGTGGGTAGAGGGAATTTCATTGGGTTCTGATTTGTGAATATTTCCTGTTCCATGCAGAGAGTAAGAACAAAAAAAAAAAAAAAAACAGCCTAAAAGAAGAGAAGCAGCAAAACACACCACAAGCATCATGAGCTCAGGGAATGACAACATCTGAAAGAACATGTGGACTAAATGCTCTGAAAAACGCTTTGGCACTAAGACAGCCCTGCTGTTTCTTCTCTGCTTCCTGTTGTGCTTATAGAAATAGCATTTTGTACCATCTTTCTAAACAGGATTGCATCTAAGAAACACCATGTTTGACTTTTCCTCCTAGTGGAAACAATCCATAATTCCCCAAATGTGGTAAAGTGCTGGAGACAGAAGGGAACGTTGCATTCGGTTCAGTTTGATTTGCCTATTAAGTGAAGGGAAAACACAGCAAAGTATCTGAGACAAAGATGGGCTGGGTTTGCATTAAAGCTGGTCATACAGCATAAAGGTGTCTCTACTATGTAAGTGGGATGTACAGCTCTTGCTGAATGGATGAGCAATCGTTCCCTGTAAGGAGGAAGCATCCACCAGTTTAGCTGAGAGATGTTTTTATAAAACTTCTTGAAAATATCATTAACGCTTTTGTAAACAAGAAGCTAGAAAAGAACTTTAAGGTGACTGTTGGGCTTGATCACTAGTCACAAGTTTCAGAAAGACAGAAACACAAGTTCCTCTGTGATTTATATATACTAGCTTTCCATATGAAAGTAGAAGGAATATGCAAAGACTATAACCATTTATATACATTATATATAAATATAACTGAATATGAGCTGGAAGTGTGCTCAGGTGGCCAAGAGGGCCAATAGCATCCTGGCTTGTACCAGAAATAGTGTGGCCAGCAGGAGTAGGGAAGTGATCATGCCCCTGTACTTGGCGCTGGTGAGACTGCCTCTTAAATGCAGTGTTCAGTATTGGGCCCCTCACTACAAGAAGGACATAGAGGTGCTGGAGCATGTCCGAAGAAGGGCTGTGAAGCTGGTGAATGGTTTAGAGCACAAGTTTTGTGAGGAGCAGCTGAAGAAACTGAGGTTGTTTAGCCTGGAGAAAAGGAGTCTCAGGAGAGACCTTATCACTTTGTACAACTACCTGAAAGCAGGTAGGAAAAGTGTCTTCATTGGAAATGTTGTCGAGCTTTGGAACAGGCTTCCCAGGGAAGCAGTTGAGTCACCATCCCTGAAGGTCTTTAAAAGACAGGTAGACAGGGCGCTTAGGGTAGTAGTGGACTTGGCAGTGTTGGGTTTACAGTTGGACTCGATGATCTTAAGGGTTTTTTCCAATGTAGATAACTGTAAATGATTCTGTGATTCTATTTTAAATTACGGAGATACTGTTTTGGTGTTTCATTCCCCAAAGTGGTTTGATTTGAGAACTGTATGTTAAATGAGTGCTTAATTAGAATTTTCTAGGACATACTTTTTAATAGCATAATATTTTTGTAAAACTCAAAAGGCAACTAAAAAGATCAGCTAACAGTGGGATTAAGTATTTTTAAGTAGTAAGTATTTTATGCTTGCCTGACACTCATTTTCAGAAGAGATCACCCATTAAAACCCTAATACTGTCTTAAATGAGATCAAAGATAAAAATACTGTGAAATGTTTGGTGAACTTGGGAGCCTACAGAGGTGAACTGAACTAGGATTTTGTCTATTACCATTTTTAGTTGGAACCAATAGATATGGTGAATCTATCAGCAATATATACTTCACTTCTATGGTTTCAATGTAGCCCTTATCACAGAATCATAGAATCATAGAATGTTTTGGGTTGGAAGGGACCCCTAGAGGTCATTTAGTCCAACCCCCCTGCAGTGAGCAGGGACACCACTAACGAGATCGGGTTGCTCAGAGCCCTTGTTCCACTTCATCTCCTGAGTACAATTCAAAAGGAAGAATCCAAAAAGAAAGTAAAGAAGCAACTGTAAGCTTGTAATTAGTCACTTAGAATAGTACTAATGGCTGTTTTAATATGATGTCAAAGCAAACTCCTCAGAAGGAACTGTATTCCTTCTTTGCCCAAAATGAGAGTAGGAGTCTGAAAATCTGTTCCACATATCTTCACTGACACAGGAATCTTCAGCAAATCATTTGATTTCAGATTGCTACTCACTGATAGGCACCATTAATAAAACTGTTTGAATTCATGTGCCTTATGGGTAATTCATTCCACATTTGAAATGGGTGGAATGCTTTTGAATCATTGAATAAACAACTGTACAAGGAAACCAAGAGTAATTATTTGAAGTTTTACTTTACCACAAACAACTACCAGCTTCAGAAACAGTAAGAAGGATATTTGTTTATATTATAGGAGATTTATACATGCATTGCCAGGACATTCCAGAAAAAAAGAAAAATTAAGATACACTACATGTCTCTGACCTGTTTTTTCATACATTTATATTCATAAGGCATCTCATTTTTACTGCAGAAGTCTCACAACTATGATAGCACACAGCAACTAGGATAGCACGCTTCTTCAATAACATAGTATAGTGTGGCATTGTAATATAAACTTGAATGGCCAGAAGTTTCACCTGCATCTGTCACATACAAGAGATAAAAATGTTAACCATTTCTACCTTCAAAATAATATATAGTGTATGTTTTCTATTTACTGGATTGTATCATTTTATTACTAAGGTGGACAAATATAATAAACAACTTGCAATCAAGATGAGATTTTATGAACAACTTAGAATATATTCTTCACATATTTTTTTAGTACACGATGCCAATCCTCCAATGAACTCTCTCCATTTTGCCAGTCTCTGAACAGAGTAGCTTTTTTTCCCATCAGCTTCCAATGGTTCAGTTTCTTCTTCACTATTAAAAAAATTATTACTAAGCATAAGACTTCTAGCAGTTTATCTAAATGTTATGCAATGTATAATTCAAATCACAGTCTTCTCAGTAATTATTTGCCACAAAATGCATTATGATTTAAGAATACCAGTTTGAGGTCCTCAAAGGTACTGCAGAAAGCACCAAATATTTCACAAAGGTGTGGACTAAGAAAGCACAATTGTTTAGAAAAACAGTGTGAAATGGTAAGTGTAGGATAAATTCTCCAAGATGAGAATCATTATTTGCATTTGAAAGACTGGACCTAATCCTAATGAATGTTTGAATTTTATTAATTCACCACTGTGTAAAAATTTTTCTGAAGGGCAAACAGAAAAGATCACCAAGATGAAATGAACATATAGTGCTGTTTTCGAATTAGACAACAAGCAAAACCACAGAGATTAAAGATTTAATTTCAACTTCCTTTGGACTGGATGTATAACAAGTAAAATAGTTGGCATTGGCCGCAGCAAGGAGTTGGACATCCAGCAAAAGCATCTTGCCAAAGAAAGGTTCGACTCCTCCACAGCAGCTATGGTGAGCAGCTGAAAAAGTAACAAATTATGAGATCTACAGTTTTCAAGTATCTAATTTTATTTTGATCTGAAGTCAAGTGTTTAATCTGTAGTTTACCTTAGGTTATTCGTTTCTCGAAATAACAAGTCTGGTCTTAAACTCAGGGGGAACAATCAGCTGAACACTTCTTCCAAAACTGTGAGCTTATCTTTAAAGATGGACTGGAAAAGTCAACTATCAGTAAGCTGTGAGCAGTCTCAATAATGTGAATCTACACATGTGTTTTCTGTCTAACTGCAGAAGATAGTTTCCCAAATTTTCCTAATTCCAGTATGATGCTTTTGCCTTGGTGCTTCTGCTGAAATGTAGTTTCAACAGTTACAAAGCACTCTCCATTTGTTTATCTCCACTTGTTTAAGTGTTGCCATGTTTATTTTTTCTTTTCTTCAATGACCACCTAATTCCTATAAAGCATTTGCCTTCGACCATATCCAATTTCATGCCAACACCTGGAAAAAAGTCACAACCTTTTCAGAATTAAATGAAAAATTACATGTAACCTGCACTGTGGTAACACTACAGGGTAGTAATCAGGAAATCTCACTGTGTCATAGTAACCTCCAATATGTTGTGGAGTTAAAGGTTAATAAAGGCAGATTCTTCTTGAAGTGATGGTATTTATAACTATTCCACTGAAGAATGAACATTACCAAGGAATGCTATGTTGTCTTGCTAACAAGATTAGGTAGGAGACATTACTTTATCCAGCTAGAATTCAAAGTCACTGAAGGGACATTGCTGTAAACTGTGTTCTCATTTAATTGAGATAAACCCAAAATGATTCTACTGATTGTAAAATATCTCTGAAGGTTAAATAATGCAGATAAGTTAAAAATCTACTAATGTGTTAGCCATCTCACTCACTCTACTGATGAACGACCAGAGGCAAAATCAAAATGAGGCAAAATAAGATTATTTATCTTAGGGTCATAGGTGTCAGGTCTGTGTCTGTAGATATACAGTCTGTACAGTTCTTTCTCGAAGTAGTGAAGTTGTTTTTATGACAGGAGAAAAAAATATCACATACCTGGTTTGAGAGCTGTAAGTCCCTGCTGGAAATGCAACTGGACTTCACAGAAGGGCTTTCTTTGTTCCACATTCCTCTTCTGTACAATAACTTGAAGTCTTATACTGCAGAGTGAATTTTGAACAGTTACATCTTTCTCTGCATTTTTTAAAGGATAATGTTCACTCAATAGCACAACACCAGAAGTACATAATTATAAAGGGTGAAAGAAGCTGCATTCAAATTACCCATGAGTCTAAATGCTTGGCTCTGTATAATTACTTTCAAATTATTTCTGTCAAACACACGTTATAGTTCAGTTAGTCATTTATATTTTAAAAAAAAGAAAATAAAGGAAGAACTTACTCAGAATTGTTAATAAGAAGAGATTGTTCTTTAACAAAAAGTGTCAGGTTTTTAAACTATTTGGCACTTTGGCAACTAAGTTCTGTGGATATGCTGGAAAACAGATTCACATGTTAAAGGCTACAACTCCAGCATTCAGTATGGACAAAATGATGATCAAGCATATACAGATATGATAATAGCATGTTTGTATGTGAAACTTTTGCATATTTTAAACCATTTTTTTCATTTCTATGAATTGGTAGCTTTTACTGCTCTCACATCCAGCAGTGACTGAGAACTCCTGAAATCATATTGTGATATAAACCACGTCGCGTTCTATGTAATTGTGCTGATGGTTAGGACAGGAGACAAGGGAAAATAAAAGAAACCTGTCTTCTTCACTGCATTTGTATTTATGATCACCAAGGTCAGCTGTTCTGTGAACTTCAAATCAATTTGAAATAAGAGTGACATCCACCTATTGGTAAAGGTGCACAGCAAGTCATCTGGAAGCTCTAGGATAGATTATCTCCTTCTGATTCACCAACCCTTAAAAAAGTTACTTTGGCTCACTTTTATACTGAAAACAAATATGTACATCAATGAATTGAAGAGAGAACAAGACAGACAGATCTGAAGACAAACAGCAAGTAGTAGATAGGTAGTAGATAGTAAGTTACTGTATAAATGAGTTATCCCACTGAGTTGTGATAGAAAATTCATATTATATAAACCACAGAAATATTAATAAAACCATTTATATCATACCACATAATTGTTTTCTACTTGTAAACCACAGTTTATAGAAAAATGTGAACCTTCAGAATTACAGAAGTGTTAAATTTTTATAGCTTCATTTTCCATATTATTGCTGTTGTTGTTGTTAACATTCTTCATCCTGTAATTCTAGATTTCCTGAGACCTAAAATACAGTCCTCAGGTCTAAGTCAGTTGATTTTGGAAGAATCAGTTAAGACTGATGGGATTCTTTAACAGTTATATTGTCAGAACACTGTGGATAGAAGTGTTTATTTCTAACAGTACTTATAACATGCACTTCCTATTGTAAGGAAAAATTTCAGGCTTTTTATTTCTTCAAAGCTCCCATTTCCAAACTTTGCAAAATGCAGAAATCATCTCTAATGTCATTTGCAGTGGGGTGGAATTTAATGGAAATGGGCCTAACTTAAACCTTGTAATAAGCGAAAGTCTCCTTTGGATTATCTTATGCTAGAAGAGAAAAGAAAAAAAAAATCCTGTGGGGGGAGTTTGCATCTTTTGTATGAGCTTGAACAATACAGTTATTTCAGCTGTGTGGTTGGCTGCATAGTGAGTCTGTGTCAGATGTCTGTGTGTGGCAGATCACTGAACACTTCAGGGCACCTTTATCTTTGTCCCATGTAACATTCTTTATGTCCATAGTGAAATCCTTCAGCCAAGATGTTGAGGTATTGTGAACTCAAGCTTGTTGACCAAGCTGGAAATACAGCTTGGAAAATGGAATCTCTTTTAACGTCACTAGAGTCTGATTTTAAGATTAAATCTCATAAATGCTAAGAGTCTGCCAGTGCTTCCCTGGGCTCCTTCCAGTGAATTTCAGTCTACCCTGCACATAAAAATCAGATAAGAAGGATCCAGACTTATTTCGCAGAATCTCTGAATGGCAAGGGTTGGAAGGGACCTCGGGAGATCATCTAGTCCAACCCCCCTGCTAAAGCAGGTTCACCTAGAGTATGTTGCACAGGACATAGTCCAGGTGGGCTTTGAATATCTCCAGAGAAGGAGACTCCACAGCCCCCCTGGGCAGCCTGTTCCAGTGCTCTGTCACCCTCAAAGTAACGAAGTTCTTCCACATATTCAACTGAAACCTCTTAGGCTTCACTTTGTGCCCATTGCCCCTTGTCCTGTTGCTGGGCACCACTGAGAAGAGTCTGGCTCCATCCCCATGACTTCCACCCTTAACATATTTGTACATGTTTATTAGGTCCCCTCTCAGTCTTCTCTTCTTCAGGCTAAACAAGCCCAGCTCTCTCAGCCTTTACTAACAGGGGAGATGCTCCAGTCCCCTAATCATCCTTGTTGCTCTCCTCTGAACTCTCTCTAGGAGTTCCTCATCTTTCTTGAACTGGGGAGCCCAGAACTGGACACAGTACTCCAGGTGGGGTCTCACCAGGGCAGAGTAGAGGGGGAGGACAACCTCCCTCGACCTGCTGGCCATGCTCCTTTTAATGCACCCCAAGATACCACTGGCCTTCTTGGCACTTTAGAATTAAAGTGCATGCTGCCAAATGCATATGAAAGGCTACAGTAGTAGTAGGCAAACCAAGGATCTTAGATCTCAATAATTACCTCCTTTGTTGATGCATTGGAGATAACAGCTTCAGTGTGTAGCACAGGATTGTCACAGGAGTGGTGGGGGAAAATATTTTGGGCTGTGATGTCTATCACCAACTGAGTTGATATAATCTTTAGTGTTGTTGATAAAATCCTTATGTACAGGAATGTTTTTTTTTTCTCCAGGAAACACTTTTTCGCTTGTGTAGAAAAAAGTGGGAAAAATCAAATAAAAGCAGCTTTTTACAACTGGACATATTCCAATGAAACTGTTGTATATTCCATTGTTATAAAAATTACTATAAAATCACAAGCACCACAATGCTATATTACCTAATGCTATATGTTTCTCCATTAAATATGTCTGGTTTTATTCCACAAAGGACAGCTATTTTAGAGTTGACAAGTTTTGTTTTGATCTTTTTCCCTGGAGACTTTTTTCTGTAATTAATTAAAATGAAGAAATATTCCAAACCATAACATCATCAGGGACCTGTGTGGGTGCTGGAACTCACCCACTTGGTATTTTCTAAATGAATATATTAGAGAAATTATTTTAGTTGATAAATGGTTCTTAAGTTTAGAACAACTTTTTCATTCTGAATAAGAAGCCATTTGATTTGAACACATCACATAAAAAGTTGTGTAAAGCAAAAGTGGTATGGATTCACAATTTTATCTAAATATCATAAAACTAACTTTAATATTAGAAACAAATGATTTTATTTCTTGATGCAAAATTCCTAAATACCAGTCAGTTTACACTAAACTTGTTCAGAATATGTTTTCAATAAAATGTGGTTAATATTTATTTATTAGTCTTAATTGGCACAAAATGCTAAAGTACATTTATCTCAACGCTTCAGAGCTACATGTTTTAGCAACAGTTCAGTTGCTAAGTTATAGTAACGCATCCTTCCTGAGGGAAAGGGAAACCAGCAGGAGATTGGACTTAGTTGCAATAAAAATTAATTTTTTCAGCTTCAGTGGAACACTGTTTTGGATGACATGACTGTTTAGTGTTAACTGGTTTCAGTGTGAAAGTTACAATATAAATTCTGACACACTTAAATGGAAAAGAGACAGCATTGTAATTAAGCCTCACAATAGTGGTGTGGTGAGGTGTGAAAAAAGGAGGCTTATTCAGCACCCAAGATAAATTACTGTAAATCCATAGTAGGTGTATGTCAAAAATGAATTCAAAGTACACCATAGAAGATTTTTCATTACTTCTAAAACTCATGACAGTGCAAATATTACTGCTGACTGCTATGTTCAGGAATTAGTCTGTGGAAAAGGGATGCTAACGAAACTGTTTGTGACTGAAAGTCTTCAATATGCATTCTCCATGTGAATTCCATATACCCAGAGCACTGGAGAGAGCATAATTTGTCTCACTGCCTTTCATTTTGTTGTATCTCCATCTTTGTATTCTCAATACCCATTAAGTGCATAAATCAAAGAAATAAAAATCAAATTGCATTGTCTTTGTAAAGATTAAGACAATAATACTAACATTTTTATCAATAGAAAGAACTCAGAAAATATGTATAGAACATATATTAAAAAAATATATTCCTGCTATAAACCAGCAACTTGCTTTCCTCTTCAAACATTTGTCGATGTATAACCAATTCTTGTGACTCTCAAATAGCATTCAGAAATGGAGAAAAATAATTTGCATCTAGTAAAAGATCCTGTAACACTGCTCAGCTAAAATAATCATCTAGATGAGATGACTGAATTGGTAATCCCCAGCACAAAACTTTGTGTTTGATTTTGTACATACATCCTCTAAAAACATATTCCTAAAGGAACTATCAGAAGTGACTGTCCCTAAGTAGAATGTGAATATCTGGAATATTCAAGTGTGGACACCTCATTGCAACTCATTGGGTTGGATGCAACTCATTAACTGGATGGAGTGAGATGCCTTGCAGAAATTCTAAACATTCATCATCTGCAAATGAAAGGCAAGAACACAAACATTGTTCTCACAAAATGCTGAAACAAAAGGTTTTATCATACGGATGGGTAAATTAACAACTTCGTGAACTGATGTAGCTGTTAGGAGGAGCAGTGCTTTTATAAACTAGTGAGGTTATCTTTACCTTGAATGATAATCTTCTCAGCCTGATACATACTACACTAGAACTCATAACAGTGCAGTTGCTGACTTGTAAAATGTTTCTTATAAATATATTTAAGAACCCAATTAGTAGAAAACAATTTATGCTTATTACCAGATAAGATATGAAGGAACACTCAAGTGGATATATGTTTAACTTATTAAATAAATTTTAAAAAATTAACTTCTAGCAAATTAAAAGTTTAAGTTTTAAAACTATGAGAAAATTATGCTGAGGTGACCATAGAAGAAAAATCTCTATTCTGCAGGCTGCTAGAACGTCAGAACTTCAGTCTACTTTGTGGCCTGAACATACAGTCACCAAGCATGCGAAATAAATTATCTCTAAACTAAACTTGCTTTCTTAATAGTCAGCTTGCTTTCTGTATAATTTGACTGTGTGTGGGTCTGGTGAAGAAAGAACAAAGTCTGAATGATCCAGTCAGGGAAAAAAGAGGTTTTGGAAAACTTCCCACTGTTCAATTTCAGAACTATCCCTGACTTTTAGTTGATTAACATTCTTTAAAACAGTAGATTCTAAAGGGATTATGAAAATACAATAAAATAAACAGTAAATCCAAGAAGTTAAGAAGTTTTATGAGAAAGAATGCAGATTTTATCTTTTAAACAAAGAATGCTCCATTTCTTGTTCTGTTGTGAAAAAATAAAGGTGGTCTACCAAGTCCATATAATGCTCTTGCGATAATTTTACAAAACATTCTTGTTTAGTGAGAATTATCTACGGAGACTGGCCTGGGAATACATTTTGAAAGCAAATGCTAATATGCATGCATACCAGTACTAAGCTTGGGAAGGTTTTTGTTTCTTTCTTTGATTAACCTTTAGAAAAAATGTACACAAAAATTAGGTCTAATAACTCTGCTTGGCATGAGAGAATTGCTTTTAAATATCCTCACATATAAGTCAGCTTTTAATGAATCAGAGGCTGTGATGACTTTTTCTGTTAATTATGAAAGAAAAGCAGAAGACAGTGGGTGAGGTTAGGACATCTCAACTATTAGATAGAAAAGATTTTGTTTAATAAGGAAGTCAACATAACTCTATAATTATGATAATATGGCAAACGCTGATAATTTGACTTAATGCAATTTAGTAATTTAAATAACCTGTAAGAACTAGATACCTAATATGTTGACAAGCTGTAAATATAGAAATGATTCCAAATGGCTATAAACTGGAGAGTACAAAAGGCAGGCACAGGGAGGTGGTGCACATTGACAAATGCTTGACATTTTGTTGTCATAAAACTGATATCTTGTAGTTAGCTCTGGAGCTGTTCAGTGAAACAAAACTACTGGAACTAACAGATGTTTGGTCCTATCTTATCTAAATCTTATCTGACCACTGACATCAGTTCCACAAACAAATTAACTGTTCATCTACTGTGGATAGTTCTTGAATCCTTTTCTCCTGTTAGCAAATACAGTGGTGGTATTCTTAATGTTTGCTTATAAAATCTTTGTCCTGAATACAGAACAAACTCATGTAGGCTAGATTTTCATGAAGTTTAAATCACTGATGTGAAGGAGGAGGAATTGCCATTTGCAACTACTCATTCTGATGCCAACCCCCTTCTATCCCTGTCTCACCTCAGACATGTCAGACAGCCATCAACCCAGACAGTGGGCACACCTATTGATTACAAGACGGCCCAGCTGATCCATACTTTTAAGACACTTGTCTGAGACATAACACTAATTTGCTCAGACATTTATGAATATACCTGGAAGCTGTGAGCTGCCTGCACTTTCTGTATTGTAAATGCACTGTCTTATATTTTTTCAGTGTACTTGATAAGTTACCTGCATATTTTCTTTATTCTATGCTCTTCTTTTTGAAAAATCTAAGAAAAAATTGAATTATCTGGCAAACCTTGCACTAGTTAAATGAAAGAGTCTGGTTTCCTGAGATCTCACACTGAATGCCCATGACAGTTTCTGTGGGATCAAAGTGTCAGGAGTCAAATCCTTTCTTCTAAAACCATACAAGACTTTTTTTCTAATTCTATGCATGTTAATAGGATCTATAATACTTGTTGAAATAAGCTCTCATGAAAGGAATCTCTGTACAGAAGCAGAAAAGGTGACTAGAGGTAAGGGATATTTTGGAATTGAACAGAATGTTCTTTTTTATGACTTTTCTGTCATCATTAATGTTTTTCCAGTCTCCTAGAAATAGTGAATAGTTTCCAGAAAGGATAAGGGAAATGTAAAAATCCTGTGAGATTTAGAGTTAGGGTCACTTATACAACCATCAAGCTGATGATTTTGATGGAGGAGGCAACAGATTAGAAACTTTGGTCACTGTTTAAAAGGATCTCTTTCTGTGATTTTGGTGGTTGTTATTAGATGGATCTGAGCAAATATCAGTGTGGTAAAATGAAGAGTAAAAAGTGGTCTGTTCTTGTCAAAAGGTCTATTTTTCTTAAATGAGTACAAATATTTCACAAATACAAGGATCTTTGCCCATATTTCAATAAATATAAAAGTAACAGTTTCGTTTAAAAGAAAAAAATAATCTTATTTTGAAGCTTTTTTGGCAGCTCAGAGATTTTTTTTTGTCTGTTTTGTTTCAAAGAACAAACTAAATAAGGTGAAAAAACTATGCAGGTCAGGTGAAGCTGAAACAAAATGGTTTTACTCTTTTATAAATCTTTCCCCATTTGAGGAATTATCTAAACTTCTGGTAGATTTTTGTTGTTGTTTTCTCTGTCCATATAGTTTATCACAGTTTTACAAATACAAAGGGGAAAAATGTGCAAGAGGTATAGTTGGGATTTGTGAACCATGAAATACAGGATTTCTGAGATGATACTGTTTTTCCAACTTCACATTCAGAAAAGTTCAGGATATGATAGTGATAGGCATGTACTTGCAGAATACCAGTTGTGTTGAACACTAACTATACATAGTAATAAGGTCATTACCAGCATGCTTAATAAAGTTTTTCTTTCCTGCAGCTGTTAATTTAAACTGTGACAGTTTGAAAAGAATGTGCTTAAAATCCATTGTTCACAATTTTTTATGGTGGAATATTTTCTGAGAAACTGGATTTCATCAACGGGAATTACAAGATAATTTCAACATTCCTGGTTGCATTAGGAGTGCATTAAGAGTGTGAAAATGGTCAGACTCATGAACAGACTACAAACAATATTTAGGAGAACACTGGAATAATTAATGTAAATGTTCTGGTTTTCTACTTAGTTTAATAGAACTATTACAAGGTTCTTATTACAAGTTAATATGAAGCTTAAAATGTATATACTCAGCATATCACAAAATTTAATGCTTGGTACCCATCTTTAAAAGTGAAAGGGGCCAGAGCCTCAGCTTAGGCAAATGGGCATAGCTGCATTGACTTTCAGTCACTCCTGCCAACGATACGTGAAATGTTTCTTTACATTTTGCACTTCAAATTTTTATATCAATGGAATTTCAGAATCCAACAGTTTTTGCCAGCATCACAGTTTCCTTCTGTCTTACTTAAAATAAAATCTCAGATCTCAGAGAGACCTTCACTTTGATGCTGTTCCTGGTAAAAAAATCTCCTACCATGTAATCCAAAATCCACTAAATCAAAGCAAAGCCACTCAATGATGTAGACAAGCTTTGAATTAAATCCTTGTTATACTTGATGATGTGCATTGAAATATGTTGATGTAAAACACATCTTTAAGAGCTAATAAATACTTTGGTTTTTACTGAAGACAATATGTGTGGTTAATTTGTGATTATTACTCATATTTAGCTCAAGTGAGACAAGGCCCCCACAACCCTGGATAGAGACAGTCACTGCTTAGGGAAGTTTATGGTAAGGACAAAACCAAACAAAATCCCCTCAAAGTCCAGTTTAGTGCCCTAAAAACAAGATCATCCTTTCTCTGTTACCAGGCACTGTCACTTTGAAGCAATCCCCTTAAGATCTTAATGACCTTAGGTTTAAAACTAAGTTTTTCAAATACCTTCTCGTCGTTCTAAACCTCTAAAGACTGAAGTTTACAGTGGAGAAAGAGAAAGTGGAAGAGTTTTGGGGGCTGTATTCCATGAACTCTTAAATCATCTTTTCAAGTCATCCACAAAACATTCAACTATTTTTATTCCAGTATGACTTCATTTAATTTTAATGTAAAACTTCATTATTTTCTGTTGATAAACCTGGGAAGTGGATGCAGATGAGTTGCATTGTAAAAACAAATGTCCTTGTTCAGAAGGTAAATACCATTCATTAAGACTTCAACACATACTGGTGTCTCAAATCCATGGAACTGCTCTTTGCATTATCTTCCTTTCCTGAGGAGAAACTAATGTAATACTGAATAGCAACACCTAAAGTATTTAAAATCTACACAGTACATTAAGGCACATTAATGTCATGTAATTTCTGTAGCCTTACCACATTGAATGATTTCTCTTCAATACTGAGCTTATTTTTGCTTTTGATATCTTGTTTCTATTTCAACTGATTTACTACAATAAATTGTACAGCACCTTCTGTATTTATTTAACTCAGTGATAATTATGATCATCAGCAGCTTACTTGGCTTTTACATTAAGGTGATATAATATAATCCCTACTCATTTCAATTAACACTAGTAGAGATTATTTTTTCATCCTAACATATATGCTGTATTTTATATGTATTAGAGATAAACATTGGCTATTAGTCAATGTACAAATTAATGTTGGTTTTCAAAGTAGTTGCGTGATTCTGTGTCCTGAGTTCATAGAAATCATTGGTTTAGGTTTACACTTTTAAAGTTATTTTTACTTCCTTGGGAAAAATCACAGGACAAAGCTTTAGTCATGGCTTAGATTTTTTTCACTTCTTGTCCTGTCTGGGAGACATCAATTACTCTCTAGTTCTAAATTCTGATTCCAAAACAAGTTCAACTGCCAAAAAAACCCAACCCAAAACAAAACAAAACTTTTGGAGACCAGGACAAATGATAGAGGACACCATGCATTCATGAGCATGTCTGGGGAATGGTTGTCCAAGCTAATCAGGTGCATTTTAAAGTGAATTTTTTCATCACATTCTGGATCAGAATCTAAGAATTCCAAGATAATATTATCTCTATACTTATAGTGTTTTAATAATCTAGTTAAAGTATCTAAAGAAAATGTATTTGCATTATATTTCTATTTGTATTGTACTCTGCTATCATTGCCATTACTCTTACTATTTATTACGCTGCACTGAACTCAGTATTTCAACCAAGGTCTTGTGCTATGTCTTGTGTCAATATCATTAATAAAGTAATAAATAAGCAATATTAATCTGCAACAGCATTTGCCAAGGATTTATCCTATACTCAGGGTATCTTTACCTATTTCAATTCACCATAATTTTCACTTTATTATATTTTATTTTTATAAAACCTCAATTAGAGAGTTAGCAATTCCAGAGTTTTTACAATTTATTTCAAAGAAGCTACTTAGGTAAAGATACATGATCTCAGACAACAGACATTTCTTTTATTGCTGCTAGCATTTTATTTTTATTTGTAGAAGGAATTTGTATCCCTCTTTAACTAGTCAAAATAAACACATTTAACTTTTGCCAAATTCACAGATATTTCATATTTTCACTACCCATATTTAATGTCTCCACCCTTCACAACATGGCTTTGCTGACTGTAGAAAAATATGCCTTATTATTAGCATATGAGACCAATGAAGAGGGGATCAATCCAGGGGAAATATATGTTCTCCTGTGGTGGTAAACACCTTTGTTGTATTTAGTTGATATCTTTATGTTGTTATATCGATGGTATCATTTTAAGTTGGCTATGTGAAAGAACTGAAAACTTTGGAACAGTAAATGAAACACATGATCAAAGATGTACACTGAGGTTTTTAATGGTGTAATGAGTATTCAAATTTTGATGTCATGTTTCTCTTTGAAACTAGATTTCTGTGGTGCTTGTAGCTTTTGTAATCAAGTTTCTATATTTTGCTTCCTGAAAATGAGAATTTTATTAAGCAGAACTTCTCTTATGTATGATTCTGAGTGGGGATGAATGATACTGTAACTTTGCCAAAATTCCCATTTCTGATTAAGATAAATATTTCTTTTGTCCATCTATCCAGCAAATTTTTTCCATTGATATTTCAGCAACTGGTCACTTCAAAAATTCTTCTTGCAGTTTATCTATGTTAAATGTTTTAATCAAAAAATATGGATCAGTTCTTTCCATGAAACCAATTTTTCTGCCCTTTGACACTGTACTGAATGCCTGTTAGGTGCAGAACTTTTCTGACTGATGGAGAACTCTCCATCTTAGTTGATATTATTCACTTTGAAAATATTTTTACATTATGATAGTCGCTAATAGAAAAACGTTCTTAGTAGAAAGCATGAGTGGAAAACCCAAGTGTAATATTATTCCTCTCTTCACAAATCTTGAATTCCACACAGTGTTTAACCTCCCTTTGTCCAGAATTATTATCATTCTTCTCAGTCATTTGTATGTTATCATACATTCTGTACTCCTCCCTCTTTCACGATTCACTGTTTTCTGATCTGTGAAAATAGTTTCTTGATTAAACATAGCCTGGTCTAACATTGGAACTGCTGATAGGAAAAGGTTGAAGAGTGGCTTAGCACACAACGTTTTCTATTCCAATTTCTGGTCTCTTCTTTCATATGCCATAAATTGTTTTCTGAGAGAAGTCATGCAGTTTGTATGACTGATTTTTCTTTATGTCTTTCAAAGGATAATAATTCATATAATCATACAAACTAGCCTTTTCCCACTAAAGGTGTTATCTGCATTTTATAAATCTAAGAGTCAGTGAATCATTAACCATTTATTTTGCTGCTTCATGTAATCTTCCCGAAATAAATATGCATTCTTTGATGAAGTTGGTATTTATGATGACCATTTGATTGAAGCAGAAAAACAAATCAACCAAACAACATTTTTTTCAGTTACATCAGAGGAAAAAATATATAAACAAAGGACAGACCATGCTTGGGGAAAAATCTGCACTTAAGGGACTACTTTTTAATTTTTTTTTAAATCTTTGGCATATGAAACATTGATAAGTCTACCTTAATGAGGATGGGAAGAAATGCTAGCATACGTAAAAATTAAGAAGACTAGGAAAGTCTAAGCATTACATCCACTTAAAATAGTTTTGTTTGAAGTATCTTACTTTTTTCTCAGCCTAATTAAGTGAGATGAATCATTTATCATCATTGATTGTATCAACAATGCTTTCAAAATGATGGAATACCAAGACTAAAACAGCTTGGGGAACATGTATCATCATCTCACCATTCTGATTGAACATTAGAAAGTGAATAAAAGAATAGCAGAAATTAAATTAGATTCTCAAGGTCTATAACCTTATACAAGGGGAATTAAAGTTTCTATTTTCTTCTACAAGGTCACAGAACTTTCTTACACATAAAATATGTGTTGTTGCAAAATACCTTTATAACTCATACCCTTCTGGGGATTAAAAATGAGATGACAGTTGAGTTAAAATGTTGATACCAGTATAATATTTTATGTACTTAAGAGAACAATGTTTACTGAGCATAACAGAAAATACCTCATGAATTGTCTTACATGTATTGTACTGCCAAGTTCATATCAAAACTAATGAGTACTGCCTAGTTACAAGTACACCCTACCTACTCCATATTTATTCAAATGTGGGAGAGTTATTTAAAAAACAATGGTTTGCTCTTTGCATGCTTTTCTATACACTTGAATGAGTCACAGATAAGACCAAATATTTTAAGACTGTGAGACCTTTCTGGGTTGGTTGTGACCACTGTTCAGGTCCTGTTCTTTTCCAGTAATGTAGATGGTCAGTCTTGGAGATCATTACAGATAGAAACCCAGTTCTTCCAGTACCAGTGGAGTTTGTTTTCTCAGGCAAGAGGCTATTATTTTTCCTTGACCATCATAAAGTTTAAGAATGTGGTTTTCAATGAGAACACTGTGACAATGGTACCTGTTCATACTGATTGCACTGTCTCCATTAGCACAGATGATAAAACTCATAAATAATATGTTAGAATATCTCTCAACACTGAAGTGTGCACAGCAGTTTTAAAAGCCACAATACACATTTCCTTATACACCGTTTGACTATGAAGTTGTAAAAAACCCCATCATATTTTGGAAAGCAAACTTCATGCCGATGAATATTATATAATTCGCACAAAACATTTTGTTTAGGTGGTGCTTCGTATTTCAGAAAATTCAAGCTAAAAAATAAATGTTTTATTAGAAAAGGGGCTTTTTTTGTTAAAAGGTAAGATTTTTCTACTTCTTAAGTAAGACTTGTTAAGAGCATAATTTTGCCATAAAAGAAAGTCTTCAATACTTTTCTGTGCTGTATTTGCTCTGTTTGTGTCACAGCTGCACACTGCTTTATGCCTCTGCAGGAAGCTTCATGTCGTGGCAGTGCTTGAAAGGTTAATGGCATTTACTGCATTACTAATCTATTCTTTAAACCACTGATTAGCATTGAAATTGATTCCCAGCTCCTCGTGGCTGAAACGACATTAATCTAGTCTCTGCTATTAAAAATGTTACACCTTTCTCATGTTACCAGGTGATAACACATCATTAATTTGACAGCTTCCATTGTTCTGTCCTTCGTTGGAACACCTACAAATGTGAGCAGTGAGCAAAACTTTTGAGTATTCATTCAGAAAGCAAAATTACAGTGGGTTATCATTAAATGCATTTGAAATGTGAAGGACAACTATTTTCTGTAGCTCTCAGGTACGGATACAGGTATTAAGTTGTGGTCAGACAGATATAACATTATTATAGTTATAAAACTTGCAAATGCAATCTGCTGTGACAGTGTTGAAAGGTGGGTGGACAGTATCCAATTTTCAACCACTAGTGTCCTGTCTCCATATGGCATTCAAATTACAAACCAACTGACAATTTAATGTTTTACCCATCAGACCAAACCCCGATGCACAATTCCACAATGTGTAGTGCAAGGAAACTGACAATCAAAGAACATATACTCTTCAAAGCTACTTTCAGCTCCCAAACACCAAGGCCATCCTTGTTATTAAGTTATTGGATTAGATACCCCAAGAGTGACATCTATTTTGAGTATGTAAAGTCCTGTGAGACATATTTTGAGCTATAAAATAAAGAATAAAAACCATTATTTAGACATTTAGATTTCTAATTTCTGGTAAAAGATTTTTGAGATAGCTTTGACAAATATTGTTTATTGGTGTTTTTCCCCATCTTTCCATTTCCATAGAAGGAATTCAAATAGACAGGCAGACAGACAAACAGATAAAATTTATTAGCAGATGGTGGGTGGCTGAGAAGTCAGAGAAAGCGCCTGAGTAGCTGAGGAAGAGGTGATATATCAGGGGGCTTTTGCTAAAATAATGAAAATTAGGCAGATGGTTTCCATTCTCACCCACAGCTGAGGTGTTACCGTAGTATTGTGTCGAAAAAAATCTATAGCTGACACAGTAACTATTCACTGTTTCTTCTCTTTTTTAATGACTCTGCAAAAGGCAGAATAAAATAAATTTGATGCTGCTGGCCATATTACTTTCTGCTCATAATATCTGATACTAGAAGTAGCAGATATTGTTGCTTTCTAATCTGTATACTTGCAATAAGGATTAAAATTCATCTAGATTTGTTACATTACATAATGAAAGATATATAATTTATACAAAATAAAAAAAAATCACAGCCAATTATTAGACCAAATCAGAAACTTAACTTAATATGTTTGTGATTTTTTTTGACAAAACCATTTTCTTGATTAATCCAGTTGTGTCATTTTTATTGAATATTTTATTGAATATTAAACCAAACATTTTTATTGAAACACAGCCCAGAAGGTTAAAACAAGCACATGAAAACTGTCTTTTACAGTCTTGGGTGTAAATTTATAATTTGTTTTGGTAGTTTGAAGCCTAAAAGTTCCTATTTGCAAAGTTCAGGATAATACTGTCGTATGCTAAGTAATTGTCACCTATAGCAATCATACTCAAATAATGCTCCTTAATTCCCTTTAAGAAACTTTTTTTATTTGCTAGATAGACTCTTTAGTGCTGCTAATCTAACAAATACACATAACTTCAACATATTCCACACTTCTGAACAGCAGCAGCCTGAATATTAAAATAGTGACTTTTGAAGCAATAAGAAACTCAAAGTGCCCCAGCAGGAAAAAGATTGTTTACTATCAAAACCTTAGCAAATCTTACAAAAGGTATTGTTCCTTGCTCTTATTTCAGATATTGGTGGTGCTAAGGGGAATTTTTCTGACTAATGTGTTTTGTTCGGGCTCAAGACCTATTCAGAACTTCACTGGAGAAAAGAATTAAAAATAAAGAAGGTTGTCTTTTCTCCCCACAAGCAGATTTCATAATACGCGTATTATGGCAGCTCTGAGCCATAAATGTCAATCATCTAATGATTTATTTAAGGTCTATAAAGTAATTCTAAGAAAAGAATTAATGTATCAATATGGTAGTGATGCAACATCCTATTTTCAAATATCTTGCCCTTGGAACTTCATTAAATATGTGTATTATTAGGGCAAATAAGATATGAAATCGCTAGAGATGAGACAGCTTTGAAAAGAATCTAGAATTTCTTACCCTTGGAACAAGACACCACAGGATATAGAATATGCTATGATGTTTCTAGAGCTATTCAAAAGGAAATGGGACATATTTTAAACTCCAAACCATGGGAATACGTGCCTTAATTATAAACACAAGGTGCTTTTGTGTACTTGGGAACTTTTATAACTCATATCTTTCTTTTGTATGTCTTTTATTTTGGTTTTTGTTCATTTTTTATTTTGTTTTTTGTTCAAGCTGTACTTATCCCTTTCCATTTTACTATTCTCCCTTTGACTAAAACACTGTAGAGATTTAAGTGCTCACAGATAATATAAGGAACCTGAATACAGTTCTGTCCCCCTCATGGGGTTTGAAATTTAAAGACAGAGCTATTCCATATTAAAAAAAAAAACAAAAAAACCCAAACTGCAAGCTGGAAATCTTTTACCCATCTGTAAAGCAGCTTGGCAAAAGAAGGTCTGGGTGTCCTGCTGGACACCAAGTTGATTATGAACCAGTAATGTGTCCTTGTGACAAAGTAGGTATCCTAGGTTGCATTAGCAAAAGTGTTGCCAGCAGGTCGTGGGAGGAGATCCTTCCCCTCTACTTAGCACTGATGAGGCCATACCTGTAGTGCTGTGTCCACTATTGGGCTCCTCAGTACAAGAGAGACACAGGCAAACTGGAGAGAGTTCAACAAAAGGCCACAAAGATGATGAAGGGACTGGACCATCTGTCCTATGAGGGAAGGTTGAGAGATCCTGGAGAAGGCTCATTGGGATCTTATCGATGCATATAAATAGCTGATGGGAGGGTGCATAGAGGACAGAGCCAGGCTCTTCTTTTCAGTGGCACCCAGTAACAGGACCAGAGGCAATGGGCACAAACTGAAACACAGGAGGTTCCCTCTTTACATCAGTAAACACTTTTTTACTGTGGGGCTGACTGAGCACTGGCACAAGTTGCCCAGGGAGATCATGGAGTGTCCTTAGAGATATTAAAACCCCATAAAATCTAGATACTGTAATCAGCTCTAGGTGGCCCTGCTTGAGTAGGTAGATTGGACCAGATGACTTTCAGAGGTCCTTTCCAACCTCAACCATTCTGTGTTTCTGTGGAGTAAGATGCTCAAATTTAGCACAGCTTAGTGAACACAGTTCTTTTAGGTGAGTTAAGCTTTAATTGCCTTCTGGCTGGAAAGAGAATTGAAGAAAGCTTCTCACATTAGTATATTATAAAAGGGAGAGAAGCACCCTCACAAGTTTGAAAGACGTCTGATAGTGCAGTTACAAGGTCAGTCAATAGCACTCTGGAAAGACTGCCCAGTTCATCCTCTTAAGAACAGCTGAAGGTGTTAAGAACATGCTAAACCCATAAAAATAGATTTGAAATCATGGTCTGTATCCCAATATGCTAAGCTACTTGTAGGCATGTGCAGAAGCAGAATTTTCAGCACGAATCCAGGCACTGAGAGAGGCACAAAGAGACATGAGGGAGGCACTTTTCTAAATTAAAAATCCCAATAAGGATATACAAGTCTCTCCTTAGACCTTGGCATAAATAAAAAGAACATAAAGGAATAAGCACTGAGCATTCAGCACCAAATACTGAGTGTTCAGTCATATAAGTATGTTTTTATTTCTGTCATTATTAGAATGGCTCAACAACATCTGGCACAAGTTCTGATGATGCATAAAAGTGTGGTGGATGGCATTTCCTGCTAAGCATTGATTGCCATAACAGCATAAAATACAAGGTAATTCTTAATGTTGTATTAAATAACAGCAATGTTACTACAACTATCTTTAACAATAAAACCTAAATTTTTTAACTACTTTATTGATCAACAAAATAATATTTCTGTAATATAAGAGATGTAAATCCATGTTTTTTCTCAAAAAAAAAATAATAACCTTACTGTGTAGCAGACTGGGTCAGAGATTGTCAGAGTACAGCTGCCGAGAGAGAAATAAAATAGATTTTCTACCTAAGGGCTGTTTCATTATGCCAGACAACACTTTGTATTGATCCTTCTCTATTTATTTCTAATTTTGTTGTCCCTGATTGAGCTGAGCTCTAAATCTTGTGATGGCTTACACGCTGTTAGGATGCAGCATTGTTACATGAAGTGCAAGGTAGCAGTGTTCTCATTTCAAGCTCTAATTTAGTTTGATTTGCAACAAATTAGGCTTTCTAAAGTAGCATTTTAGTACAGAGAGCCCATTTGTTTCATATGTTTTCTCTAATATGTGTAGAAATTTCTGTACTGAGAAGTCAGTGAAGTTTTTTTATTAGTTTCACAAGGGTCTTGGGAATTACCTATTTTTTTTTTTTTAATTAACACTTCATATTTAAACATCTCATTTTTTATGACAATACAAAAATATTTCACATAATTTCATCTTTTCAATAGGACACAGAAAATAGGAGAGTTAAGTAGCTTTTTGTTAGGCTTTTCTTGATTTAAATTATATGCCGAATTATATGAAATTGGTTTACCAGACTACTTTTGGTTCCTATTTTTGTAGATCACAACTCCATTACCTTACAAGTAATGATCATTCAAGATAAGAGCAGGGACGGAAATGCTGGTTCCTGGTCAGTAGATACAAACTGGCAAAAAATCAAATTGCATGGCATTCCATGGTGTGTTTTAAGAAAGTGTCCAAAAAGGAAAAATAAGATATATTACTAATTGTAAAGAAGCTGTATTTTCCCATTAATGTCATCAGTCTTACACAGATACCCTTTCTTGGCAAGCTGCATCCCTGATATACTCATGCAATATATTCAGCTACATAAATGAAAGAAAATAAATTGCAACCATTTGTTAATGTGCTATGAATTTTTAAAAGGAAAAAAGAAAAGTTAAGGAGGGAAAAAGATGTGTGCAAAGTATATAATCTCCAACCTAATAAACCTCACTCTTTTCATTACAGATTGTGTAGATGATCACTCTGGGACTCAAAGTCTGCTAGCTAGCATTTTATGAAGCTAGTTGGCTTCTTTGAACATTTCATCCAAACTGAGAAAAATACATGCTTCTCAGGAAGGCCTTGGGGGGATGGGGGGAAAACGGAGGGGAGGGAGGAAACAGCAGAAAGCATCCTCAAAGATCTATGTTAATCATTTTTAACAAATCTTACAATAATATATTTACACCCTTCCATACGTCTGCATAAAGGTTTGTTCTTTTGGGAGATGTATTATAAAGAGAATGGAAGTGAGTTTAGATTTTTAAATTAGTTTTATATTTATATTTTAAATTTGTATTTTCATGCTCCTAACATTATTTGTCAATCGTGGTCTCAACACCTTCAATCACATAAAGATAATGCTGGAAGAAAGCAGTCTCTTAGTAGATAAAAGTCTACACAGAAAGGCTTTTCTGTTATCCCTCTCTTGGCAGATTTTTATTGTGGACGACAAGTAAATTGCTTTTGCAAAAGAAGTAAGTCACATTATAAAAATTATTATTTTGCTTTATGTGCATTTCTGTTATCCTTGCACTGGTCAGAAATGTAAATTTTTTTTAAAGTTATAACTGACCAACCAGTAAAACTCTGACCTGTAAATCTGACATAGATTCGTCTACTTTTTCTGTAGCCCAGGTAGCTATGCTTAGAAGAAAAACTCTTCTAGTGTCTCATAAGAAATTAGGTAAGGGGTAACTTACCTTCCTAACTGCCCACATTTTACTGTACTTCCTGCT
>NW_009258616.1:2033472-2040308 GCF_000687185.1 Egretta garzetta | reverse complement strand
GCGAATTCAGTTCTGGACATCCGCACCCATGGGATGTGGGGTGCCCACAGTTCAGAAAAGAGATGGCTATCTGAAGTACCTTGAATCCAGCTTGAGTACAGGCTGCTTGTTAACACTGACTGCTTTTGCAGAGCTGTTACCAAGGTTTCTCCAAGAAACCCCATCTCACAAGCTGGTAAGTATGTGTCTGTAGCCTGTTATAAGATGTAATAGGCATTAAAATTAACACTGTCCCTTTTTGTCTTAATTTCTGCCCTTTGGAAAGGATTTCCATTCAATATTCAAAATGCATCAACTGGCAGATTTAAACAAAATGGCAGGCACAGATCTGCAGATATAATTCTTTGTGCCTTTATTGCCATTAGGAGAAGCTGCAAGATAGAGCCATTGTTCAAGTATTAGGGAGAAAGAGGGACATTTTTCATGATGACACATCTTAAAAAGTCCTATTAACATGATTAACAATACACTCATACTCAAGCAGCACAGTTTTATGTTTAAAAAAGCTGGAGATTTGTGACATCTGATTTAGATTTACTCTGGAAACAAGCAACTCACAATATAGGAATCATTACTATGATATTCCAAAATGCATTATATTTAAAAATTATTTTTTCTTGTTTAAACTAACTTTGAAAACAAAAAAAAAAAAGTTATGAAAATCTAACCATTACCATGCAGGGGAAAAAATGTATAGGTTCTTCCACATATGTTCAGCTACAGCGAATAGAAAGCTTTTCTTTTACAAAACCTTTGCTCTGGCTTTAATTGGAATCTATCTTTGACCTTAAAACAACAGCAATAGTAATAAACCTAAGTTCATTTAAACTGATAAAAAAATAAAAAGCTGAAAATAATTCTAATGAAACACTTTCTTAGGCTTTGTGTTTAACATTACAATGTAGGCTGAAATCCACTAAATCCCTCCTTTGAAGAGGGGTATAATTTCAGGCATGAAATTTTTATCTGTACACAAAGCTATCTCTGTTAACACCTTAAAGAAATACATTACTCTTTTTAAATTCTTTCTTAAAAAAAATTAAAAATCCAGAATTTAATTGTTGAGAATAGAACTAAGGTCATAAAGGTCTTTTGTACAAGCCCATTTGGTTATTTTGTCTGGAATATAGCATGAAGCATTGGTCATCCCTTCGTCAAAATGGGCGTAAATAAAAAAATTCAAAACCTACAGACATGAAACTGAAAGGAACTGAAAGGAAAATTCACTTTAAAAGCAAACAAATAATACATTAAAATTAAATCACAGAGCATAAACGAACTCTGTTTTCCCCCTCTTAGAATTTAAAAAGGTGTTATGCAGTAAAAAGAACAGAAAATACAAAGTTTGTCAAAGAAAATACTTTTTCATACAACTTGGTATTTAGCCATGGATATAATACCTACAGGTAATTTTGATGTTCAAGATAATAATGCTGTAAAAAAGATTAATTTCTTCATGAATATGAAGGGTGTGAGGTTTGTTTCTGTTGATTTCCTGTTTGTTTTTTGTTGGTTTCTTTTAATTCTGTGAACAGTTGCTTATTTCAGAAAGGATATTTAAGCCTCCTTTAGTTCCCCCAGGTCATGAGAAAGAAATACAGATATCATGTATTGATTTTGATATAAGTACAACAATTAATTTCATAAATGTTGAAATGTATCACTTGTTAACATAATTCAGAAAATAACAGGATTTTGTGGAAATTATAAGTGTTTGTCAAAGTTTTATCATTGTTTGTTCAATATTTCACAAACCAGTGACCCTGATGCAGTAACAGGGTCTTGTTTGCTCACACATTTTTGCTACTGTTATGGAAAGAAAAAAAAAATAGATAAAAATTACTCAAAAAACTGCCATTACAAAAGCTGCTGGCAACACAAAATATGATCACAAGGGATCATATTTCCCAGTCTTTCCCAGGATTGTTAACTCCTTTGTTATTTATGCAGGAAACCAAATTTCTCAGAGGTATCATGCAAGATAACTCCACACTTAAAGTGGATTGCTCAAGAGTTTATGCAGAATATTAATTCCACTCATCTACTTAAAACTGATCATATGAACTGAAACAATCTTTAGATTGAACAAATACACCATGCAGTTGAATTTTCATTGGCAAAAGCAAATTGGACTAGATGTTCTTGTAGCTACTTTGATCTGAGTGACATTTAAATGGATCCTTAGGAAATGGAAACTTGTAACAAAAATTTACCAGCATTCCAGTACTCTGAAAATACTGACCTTGTGTAAATATAAGTTAACATGCAGAATAATCACAGCTGCTGTTTTTTGTTGATTATGTTTCTCTTTATGCCTTATGATGAGTCCTTAGAATTCAAAGAAAATAACCTTTGTTAGGCTTAAAGGGTGAAGTACCTGTCTCAACTAATGAAACAAAATTGGCTTTAAGGAATTTCAAACCCTGGTTTTCTTGCTCTGCCATGTACCAAAGGAAATCATAAAGTGTTATTTTTTTTAACACCATCTTTTGAAGGAAAATAATTTAATAGAATATATAGTTAATTCTGTCTAATTTTGCTAGCTAGCTTACTTAGTTGAATACTAAGATGTGTGGCATCAAGGTTTCTTTTTTTATCATAACTTCAAAGTGCAATCAGTCACACAGCACTATGCAAGTGTAACACATTCTGAAAAAAATTTTGGACTGCACAGAGACGGAAATAGGAGCCTAGGAGTGAAACACACTCAATGGGGGGGTTGCCACTGTGACTAGCAATCGTCATCACATAATCACAAGCGTCTGCTGTAGTAGAAAGGACAACGAAAAAGAAACTAAAGAATTATGAAAAATGTCAGCATTTCGAAGTTATGAGTGAACAGCTGCCCTTGGGTCAGAAGATTATCCTGCAATTTTGTTTTGTTTTGGCTTAATGGAGGCACTGTGTTTCATCTCTTCCCCAGAACTAGCGTGAGTAGCCCAAACTCTTTGGGATATATTCTGTACCTTTTAGACCCAATTAATCTTAAACTTTGGTTCGTATATTGACTACCAAATTCAGCAATTTCATTCATTATAGTTTTCATAAAAGAAAAGCAGCATGTGATAGCTGAGAAAAAAATGGCTATTGGAGAAATAGGCTGGTCAGACTATGAATTAAAGGGTATCAATTAAACAAGGAAAAGCAATTTGTTAGCACCAGACAAGCCAATCCGGGTCTTGCTGCAGGGTGGCTCTCCTTCCTGAAGTGTCCAGTTCCCCACTCAGTTTGATATCACCAGCAAACTTTATCAGGGTACACTTGATCCCATCATCCAGATCACTTACAAAGTTACTAAACAGTGTTGGGCCCAAAATTGATCCCTGGGTGACCCCACTTGTGACAAGTTGCCGGTTCGAAAAAGAGCTATTTACCATGACCCTCTGGGTGCAGCCTGTCAGCCAGTTCCTCACCCACCACACTGATCACTTGACCATAACTGACCAGTTTTTCTAGAAGGAGACTATGGGAAACCCATATTGAAAGCCTTGGAGAAATACAGGTAGACAATGTCCACCACTCACCCCACACCGACTGAACTGTTTGCTTTGTTGTGGAAGGCAATCAGTTTTGTCAAGCACGATTTATCCTTGTGTGCCTTATACCTTTGTGTAACTAAGGAAAGGAAGCCCATCTTTACTTTGCCATATTTTGGAAACCAAATGCTTTTCTGGCATGTGGAGATGAGGAGGGCTGGTGCTAGTAAAATATTTTGAAGGCATCACAAAATTGTTGAGACAAGGGCGTAATTAGACTAGAATGGATCTCTTCTTGTGGAATTCATGGCTCATGACAACTATACAGAGCCGTGAACCTGTGACTGGACATATGTTCTATAAAACAGTCTATTAACTATGAGATACTGTATTGTACCACCTGTTTTCATGTTACTCTGCAGCTGTTAATGTATTTAGGTTACCTTGGGGAAGGTGAGGTTTGTTAGATGACTCCTGTCTTTGGATTCTGTGAAAGAATAAAACCCATTTTACATGCAGACTGAAGTCCATACTCCAATGTTGTTAACAGGAATTTTGCCATGAGTGTTAGAGGGTCAGGTTTTCACTCTGGTACACTTCACCCCAGTACACACTACAAGGTACACTTCCAGCATAAATGTTTTATGTTTCTGCTGGTGAAATGATCTTCCCACATTTGATTTATTCCAACTTTTCCTCTCCTTTTCCTTCCTAACTTCATCTTTCTATGCAAACATATATAATACACAAATGGATAAAATCTATAGATATTTTCCCCCTTTTTCTGATATATCTGATTTTGACTATTGTTAACAACAAACACAATTGCATTGTAAATAGATAAGCCTTTTTTTTTTTTTTTTTTTTTTTTTTTTTCCCAATTCCACTGAAAACAGTCAGGTGTTTTAAATCTGTTTTTAGAATATAGCACAGCAATTTTTTCCAAAAGCCTTAAGCCAGCCTCTGTTTATTAGTGTGTAAACGGCAAAGAAACCAATCATGAACAGGGCCACTGAAACTCTGGAGCAGACTACAAGTGATTAGATTCTTTTCCTCAACAGAGTTAATGTATATAAATGATATTGCTATTTTTGCAAATTCACTTTTTTTTTAAGGAATTCATCTAAAGAAAAATCAGAAACATCTAAAAATCTCAAACTTTCTTTTTTTGCATCTATTATCTAGAATGTCTTGTCTCCTAATATTCTCTGATCAGGGTTGGAAATGGAAAGAAATTGTCAAAATCTTCTCTCCCAATAAAGAAGTTAAAATTTAGATGTGATTTATGGTCTACTTTTGCATATGTAGATGCAGAAAGGAGATTTCTGAGACTATGCAGCTTTTTAATCTAGGAAAAAGACCATCACAAAAATAATGCTTAATATTTACACTGGGAAAATTTACTCAGCTTAGTAATGATGGGCCAACTTTTTAAGAGTGGGAGTGATCACACAACTGCAATTATTTACCAAGGAATGAAATTAATTCTCTGTTACATTAAGTCTTGAGAGAAATTTAGTATTGTTTGAAAGAACATGCTCATTTTCTGCAGGCAATATAAACTTTATTCATTTTTTCTTCAGCTGGAAGATTATGCAATAGGTCAACAAATTATCATAAAAGTTCTTCTCTATCTCTAAATCAGGGATAGATGTCATAAATAAAAGTATTCTACCAATAAACTCCTACGTTGCTCAAGAATTTGCATTCCAGTAAATTCTGTACATGTAATATAGCTACACTGTTTATGCCAAAACCCAGACATACTTGAACTCTATCCTTTTCAGCGATACTAACAGCAGCATCTTAACAACACATTCTTTGATCAAGTATACATCCGTTTTGTTCTTTTTACTGTGGAGCAAGTTATAGTATTAAATATTCACATTCTTCATTGTCTTTGACTCATTTATTAGAGAAAAACATCCTGCTGTCCTTTAGGAGATTGTTTCTTCATGGACAAAAACTCATGCAATACCAGCAAAATTCACTTCCATTCAGCTGTCTGAAATTTTACTATGTTGAATATCTATGAATCCTAAATTCCTTTTTATTTGCTATGATGTTGCCTGTAGCTTTCAGCTAAATATTTCTTGGAAAATTTGTAAGCAGCTTTTATTCTCCTCCACTTCTCATGAGCATAAAGGGATTAGAAAAAGAAAACAATTTAAATATAAACATTTGGAACTGCTTGTCGTGTAGAAGGGAATATTCTGAAGAAAATGTCACTGATCACTTCTGTCTCTGTGTACCTCATTGAGAAATTAATTAGTCAAAAAGAACTGAAGTTACTGAATCTGATATTTGATCTGTAACTATATTCACATACCTTGACCATGCCATTTTTGCCCAGTGTATAAAAAGATGTATAGACTTGCTGCATTCCTCCAAGTGCAAATAAAAGCTGATGTAAGAACACAAGATAAATTAAAGAGTACAGACCTAAGCAAATAAGGAGGTTGCTTTTGTGTTTTAGTAAATGAACATAGCCTTGCTATCAGTGATGAGGCAATATTCTTACAAGGCAAAATTCAGCTACTCTTAAGCTCAATGTCCTATTCATCATTTCTGCGTTTCACTTCCACATGCAGGCTGTCTTTTAAAGAATAATATATGAGCTCTTTAGTCAATATAAATCTGCACAGCTTCAGTGGCATCCGTGAAAGAATATGAGGAATGTCAGAGGTATTCCAGCACTTATTATATTATTTACTATTGATAAAGTGATGCTCATTTCATGGAGAAATATGAAAAGAGATGTAATTTATGAAGGATTTAATTATAAATCCAAGCAAGTTTTCTAACATTAAGCTTTTCTCACAAGATTACCAAAAAATCCCCAAGAGAATCAAATGTGTCATTTTTTTCAGAAATAAAATAGTGATTTTGTTAAAATGAAATATTTACAATGAATTATTTTGTACCCTATTTCTTAGAGCATTTCTGGTGTTTGTTTCATAATTTTTGTTTGTTTTTCTTCTTTAAAGATATTTCCATGCCTAGTATCAGTAACATGCTCAGTAATATGGCTAGAATCTGGGTCAAACTATAAATAAGATGAATGCTTTTAAATAATTTTGAATGACTGTGTCTGAATTAGGCATGTAGGCGGTATTAGAAATTGCATAACCTTCCATAATGAACAGGGACAAACTCGAACTCCAGTGTCAACCTTTGCATACCTGGGTTTCATTTTAGGGGTACTTATATAGAATCATAGAATCATAGAATGTTTTGGATTGGAAGGGACCCCTAGAGGTCATCTAGTCCAACCCCCCTGCAGTGAGCAGGGACACCGCTAACTAGATCAGGTTGCTCAGAGCCCCATCCAACCTGGCCATGAATGTTTCCAGGGATGGG
>NW_009258616.1:1980884-2031309 GCF_000687185.1 Egretta garzetta | reverse complement strand
TGTCGGGGTGGTTGAAGTCCCCCAGGAGGACGAGAGCCTGCGAGCGCGAAGCCTCCTGGAAGTGGAGGAAGAACACTTTGTCAGTCGGCTCCTCTTGATCTGGCGGCCTGTAGTAGACACCAACCACCAGGTTCCCTTTGTTGCCTCTCTCTCTGATTCTTACCCATAAGCTTTTGACCTGCTCGTGGCTATTCTTCAGGGACAGCTCTTCACACTGGAATGATTTCTTGATGTAAAGGGCAACGCCTCCGCCCCTCCTTCCTCGCCTGTCCCTTCTGAACAGCCTGTAGCCATCGATAGCTACATTCCAGTCGTGGGATTCATCCCACCAAGTTTCCATAATGGAAATCAGGTCTTAGCTTTCTAGCAGCACAATAGCTTCCAACTCCTCTTGTTTGTTTCCCATGTTGTGTGTGTTTGTATAGAGGCATTTCATCTGAGCTGTCGGCCTTGTCACGTTCATAGCAGAACTCCCCTCGTTTCCCTTGAGGTGTTTCACAGGCTTTTCCTTGTTGGCTCCTACTACCTCAGAATAATACTATTCTATTTATTCCACTACTCACCGAGTAAAAGAGGGAAAAGTAGTCTTGATGAGAATAGGGACTATTTGTAAGAAACATTGAAATACTGAATTATATTCTGATTTCATAGTGATATAGCACCTCTGAAATCTATAAATATATTCAGTGTTACCTCACAGGCTTTTTCTACTGTAAGTGTAAATTTTATAGATTTACCAAATATCCGTGTATTGAAGCTGCTGCTAAGTCATGACATTTGAGAAAATGACCAGTTAGAGATCCACAAATAGCCCATAAAAATTTTGTGCAGGAGATAGCACATCTTAGATTTTTCTTATAAAACCTCCAAATTATTAGTGTCTTTACCTTTCAGCTTATACATATATATTAAAAGACAACCACCACAAAAGATACATACATATCTATGTGTGTATTTGAAATCTGTGTTGGAAGAACAGTATATCACTCAGAGAATACACACATATTGAAAGTTTTCCTCCCTGTACAGACACTGCCAAGGAAAAGAGAAACATCATTCAATTTTACCCTCAGGGACTGTTATCTATTTAAGGCTGCCTAACTTGGAAAAAGTCCTGAGTAAGCATGACAAAATATACTGGTTTTAATCTCCAAGACACCTTTAAAGCTATATAAAAGGATTATTGCTTTTATGAGCTTCTTTTAATACTGTATCAATATTGATCTTATCATGTAATTATAGAAGATTCCCTAACCCTGTTTTCCTGGGGATGGGATGGAACTGCTTCAGAATTATATATAAGTTGTTTAAAAATTGTTTCACTAGGACTGAGTATGCCAGAATGAACAGTGCATTCAGATTTTATTCAGCTCAGAGCTTTTCATGTCCTCCAAATATAGTCTCAAAGAAAATCTAATTTATTTTCTGTAAGTATAAAGTAAAGGCTAGAGTCAACAAAATTGCTTTCCAACATAGTCACAAGCACTGGATAAAAACAGGCAAAAGGATTTCAACGATTGTATTTGCATTTAATTAACATTTGGCAGCCTAGCTAACTCTCTGATGGCTAGTACATGGATAATGCCAGATCTCCATTTCCAGGATGGGAAACTGGTTCAGTTGAAGGTCATTTTTTGTCTTTAAGAAAAAAGTCCAAGACCATGACATACAGTTGAAATACACTCAAATCTACTTCTTCTTTCTGGTAATCTGCCCTCCTGTTGTGGTCTGTCAGCAAATATCCTCCTGGTGCTGCTGGATTGTGACATGCTAGAGTAGTATCCTACACAACCATGGGCTTGAGTGCACACCCTGGGTGAATAAAAAAAAAATGATATGGTACTGGTAATGACAAAACATGGAGGAAGAATACTAAAAGTAAAATAAGTTTGGGTTTGTGATGATTGCTGTTTTCCAGGGCTTTCCTGGAAGAATTAAGGAGCTCAGAAATATCAGCCTGTCAAAGAGAAAACGGGAGGAAACAGATCTGAAGAAGAAACATGTCTTCAAAATTTGAGTCCTTTGGGAGTATACATTTCAGTGCCCTAGGACCATACACAGCATGTTATGGGCTTGACTAGTATTAGATGGCATCCCTCACAATTCTAGCTTCAGAAAGCCCTCTGTGTACATAACACATCCATATACACATAAACACACAGAGCTCAGCAAGAATCTAACAAAAATAAGCATTACAATCTGATGTCAGCTAATGTCTTTATCTCCACTAAAATAACAGATTGCTTGTTAATTATAATAATACAGTTCTATACACATAAATGAGATGTTCATGAGATGTTTGTGTTGCTCTTCTCAAACTGGTAAAACATTATTTTATACTGTCATGTACTCATCTTAAATGAAAGAAGAAACCAAAATTAATCACACAGCTTTTTTGTTCAGAAATCAATTCAGTTTATTTACTTTTTAGCAGAAAAGTCAAACTTACTTTTTATTATTTCTATTAAGTTCTCATTAAAAGTTGGGTAAGTTTCCTTTTAAAATAAATCTATACATAATTATTACAATACACTTTACACTCTTCTGTTTTCCTACATTAATGGAGCAGATACCAAATTTATAGTAATTGCAATCATAAAAATGTCAGACTTCTCAGTTAGATTTTGATTACTGCCATAGCAAAAGAAGAGTGTTTTCCCTTTGCAAATATTAATTTCCATATGCTTTCCAGCAGAAACAAATCTCACATACTTTACTCAGAATAATTTTGTCCTGTTCTTTGCTTGCCTTTGACACATACTATCAATTACTATAAGTGATAAAACGCTCCATGATTCTACTAAATTTTCAAATATGTACTGTATACTTACACGTTAAGGTGATCTAAGGTCATCTCATTCTTCTGTGTAAATGATCAGAGTTTTAAACTCACTGAGAGAAACTGTGCCTCCAAAAAGCTGGTGACATTTCAGTGAATTCTGTTATTAAATAGAAAAACTTATTAAGGACTTTAAGACTCCTAAGTAAAAGCATTCAGTCTAGAAAATTATTAAAGCTAAGTTATTTGTGCAACTTAATGGACATAGACATTTAAAGATAAACTGTGATTACATAATCCATTACTTGGATTGACATTTTTTCTTTCTTTTGGCACTATGTACAGTGACATTTATGGGATAGGCTAGGAGCTCATATGGTTAGCTCTACTGAAATTAACAGAAATATAAACCCAGGTTTATATAAGTAGCTGAAATAACATGAAATCTCTTTAAACTTAGGCTTCACCCTTAATTATAACTCTAATTTTCCATGAAGAGTTGAAAATGTCATATATGAAATAAACAAATGTGGTAAAGCTACTGAAAGGCAATAAAAAATATCTAGATTTACTGACTAAATAAAACCCTGATGGCTGAAGTTCTAGTTGCAAGACTCACTGTGAGCAAGTAATAGTAAAGCACAGAAAAGTAAAAAAAAAAAAAAACAAACCAACACCAAAGTATTCATGCAGTATTAAAAAATAACTCAGTGTTTTCTGTAAGTGAAAAATTATTAAAAATCGAAACATGTTTAATGCCATATGTATTTCCTTTCTACCTCATTCAGATTTCATAAGACTGTGAAAAAAACAGACCTAAGATTGGGCTCAGAAAGACACATTTGTGAAAATCAGCTTGCAAATGGTATGTAGCTGTAGAAGGACCATGTTCTAGGAAAGGGCTACACTTTGCAATTCTTTATCATTACTCAGGAAATAGGCCATTTATTTGGTTAGGGAGCCTATCAGGAGACATTTTGATTTGTCCTGAACAACCCTGCATAAAATCAAATTACAGAAACTTGTCTGCTGTGCTGAAGTGCAGAAGGAAGGTACAAGTCAGTATAGTTCATTCTCTGAGGCCCATGTTTGAGCAGGTGAGATACTGAATACTGTGTACGTAGAGGTATATTGGAAATTTGCATTTCAGAAACTGTTGTTCTCAATCTAATATTTTTTTTTAATTTAGAAAAAGCCACATTTATTATTCTTCCACTTCTCTTTGTTTCATTGCAAAACTGCTCTAATACCCCTGTATACGGGGGTTGGACTAGGTGACATCTAGGGGTCCCTTGCAACCCAAAATATTCTATGATTCTATTCTCCCTCTGTCTCATTTTCTGCTATTTGCTTTAAACTTATTCTAGAAATTGCGTGCACATATTTCCCCACAATGTATTTTGCTTGTGATAGAATCAAGGACCTTGAATCAAGAATCAAGGAGCTTGAGAAATGTATTCTGGGAAAGTTGTTTAGGAGCAGAGTGAAGATCCCTTTCCAGCATATGCAAACACCCAAAAAGATGAGGGCAACTGTCAAAGGTAATCCTTTATGCAGTCTCCAAATCTCAGCCCTCTTGTATATTTATCTGCAGGTTAGGATTAATGAAAAGGAGTTTAAACAGCAGGATTTTCCTGGCATAATTAATCTGGGATTTTTTTTGGTTGACGATGAAAATGCATGTGTGTGTACATAAAAGCATGCTGGAACTACCTATGAAGTACTATCTTACTGCTAAGCCTTCAAAGAATAATTTTCAAATATTGATCTTCCACTTCTTTGGCTGTGCAGTAAATGTGATTTCAAATTAAAGTCTTAGAATCTTTAAAATATAAGAGAGTGGATCCCTTTTTTTTCCTTCAAAAAATTTTTAAAGAAAAGTGACAAAAAACCTTACATACTATCATTTTATACAAGGAAAAAATCGAAGCCCTTGCTGCTTTAAATTTTTTCAGTATGAATTATAGTTCACCAATTAAATACTAATCTATAAAGATAGGAAACAAGGTGAAAGCAATCCACTGTTAAACAACTACCTCTCAAATCTTAGGCATTAAAAATGTGGATTTCTCATCTGACTAGCCCACTTAGTGTATTTACATGGGCGGTTTATAACACAGACTTGAAGAAATACTGCCCAGCTCTAGACATCAAGTTCACAGTGTAACTAATGCACCCTTGTTTTCTCTAGATTTATAGTCTTCTACTAATAGACTTCTACATTTAACCACTACCTGTTGTTTTGGCAGAGAAGATGTCTCCATGAATACATCATCTTAGTATTCAGTGGGGACCAAAAAAAGCAAAGCAAGTGTTATGAATTAGCAGGAAAGGAATAAAGAATAAAACAAATATGTAAAATAATTGTATCAGTCTATGGTTTACCCACATCTGAAATATAGCATGCAGTTCTTGTCCCTTTATTTCAAAACGGCTAAAACAGCTCTTGAAAAGGCCCAGACAGCATCACTGAAAATGATGAAATATGTGAAATGTCTTCTGCACAAGGAATAAGGAAGTAGGCTAGGATTCTTCAGATTGAAAAAGACAAAACACCAGAAGTCATTTCTAACTTAATTTATTCTGTCATTCTAAGATAAGATAAAGATTAAATCCCAGTGGGGTAATAGCTTCAACTTTTCTTTTTTCCGCAATATAACCAGTTTTCCTGGAACCTGTGGAGGCATCAAAACTGAAATGTATTGACTTCACTACACTTACTTTTCTACACCTCAGTGAAATTTAGGTTGAAATTTGCTGAAAGTATAGTTGACACGACCTGAATTTCTTAGCAAACCAGGCCAATGCTGCACTGTGGAACCCTAATCCTTTTGCTAACTGTTATAAATGTCCAAACTCATATCTTCACACTTCTGACTTTTTCTTTTTTCTTTTGGCTGCAATAAGAAGTTTTCACAAGATCACTAGGACAATAAAAGCATTTAAAACTTCAATTGAAATCTACTCTTGAAATGTTAAAAATGCTGAAAAGCCAACATCACTCTGGTGAGCCCAGGGAAGGAAGAGTTATCTAGAAATTGGAAAATTCTAAGTCTGGAACAGTACTGTAGATTATCAGGTTTTTATAATTAATAAATATTTTCAAATTTTCTGTGTGTATTTATTTTCCTACATTTTTACAAGCCAGCAAGTCAGTGTGTGCAAAAAGAATGAGAGAATTAGGTTAACTCCAGAATTATTTCCTACTGATTATATTTACTTCATTCATTTCAGAAAGCATGCTTTAGATACTGGTTTGCTTGCCTGATCCCATGGCTAAGAAAGAAAGTGAGCTCAATTACTTAAAGACACAGCTATGTAAATATGGCTTTAATCTCACCTCAGCAACTATTCTGTCCTTAGGCCTTTTTATATGAAGTCTCTTGACTCTGGTACTTTCCCCTTGAGGCAATGCAGCAGAGTCTCTTTGTCTTGGAAATATGTATTCTCTGCAAAAACTTAAGTCTTCTGTTTTTCTTTCCAAAATACTTACAACCCTATTTCTTTTACCTTTTCCTGTAATGTTATGCAAAGTTTTTCATACCCCTTGTATTCCAGCTATTTGAGCTTCTTAACTCATTATGTGGTCTTCAAGCTTTCCTTGTTAAGAGGTGGTAGTAAACCTACTACTTTACATACATCTGTGAGGACTTTTGAGGACGGGGAGGTGGTGTCAAGTTTCTTTTCTCTTTTTGAATTAATTGTATTCTCTAAAGCTCTAATAAAACCTTCAGGTGTCTGATCTCTCTAATTGCCTCCAATTAAGAGTTATAACCACCCACTATGGTTACTTGACTTTTAACTGTTGTAAAAATATACTAGAAAAGAAGAAAAATGTAAAATCTGTTCCTCAAGAACTCTTAGCTTTTTAGTAATATCCAGACTCTAAGGGAAAAATATAGTTTATTTTTGGAAGACATCCATATAGCCCTTCTGATACCAATACACACTATTAGTGAATAAATTATCCCGACAGGATTTTTTTCTGCATAACTGTAACAAGTAAAATCTCAAAACTTAAAATTTATTGTTATTTTTCTACTGAATTTTTAAAATCAATCTTTGCTACTTAAGGTTTAGAAAATAAATTTGGTCACAAAGGAAAAATCCCATATAATCTAGTTGAGACAAGTAAACTGGAGTTTAGTATCAACTGCAAAAGGTGTCATTGTTGAAAGCGCTCATTCAAATTCATAATACATAACAGCACATTGCAGAGTTCAATAAGTTGCCAAAGATACTTCAAATTGCAAACATGTAAAATCAGGTAAACATAAGCTACACTAAAATATTAAACATTATTTTTCTTATTATATGTTGTGCATCCTTTTTCACTTGAAAGTCAGTATAGTTCATCATTATTTGTTAACTTCTCTGTCATGATTTTTTTTCCATTTCTTGCAGACATATACAAGTAGAGAATTATTTGAATCCTTTAACCATGCTCAAGAGAGAACTATGATGATCAACAACTGTACCATGAAGTGGTGGCTCAGAAGAGGGTTTTCTGAAGACCTTTCATATGACTGAAGAAAATGTTTCTAAAGGAAATATGAATTTATATTGATCTGTAGAAGAAAGGAAGAAAGGGAAGAAGAAAAAAGAAAAAAGAAAGATAAAAATCTGGAATATACAGAAATGAAAACTTTGTAAACAATTTTACTTTTACCTACATACATTTGTGGTTTTAAGCAGTTTCATCATTTTTTGATTCAAGAAGATATACTTTTCTCAAGTCTATCTTTCAGATCTGATAAACTTTATTCATGAAGACACAAACACACACAAAAAATAAAGCTATCATAAAGTATCATCTATGCTGAAACAACCTGTGACAAGGTATGTCATGCTCTCATTGGTGTTGACCTATGTGTTCAATCCAGTCACTGATTTTAACCAAGTGTTTATTTTTTGCTCTACCGAGAAATTTTATTTGTGAGCCTATGATTACGAAATCACAATTTTTTTGATTAATTTCCATTCTTTTTGATGAAATTTATACATCAGAAGATTAAAATATACAAAAGTGACATGCGAAGATTGAATGTCAGAGCATATATGTCCTCATCATGTTTCTAGTTAAAGCAAAATGCAATGGATTTATTGATTTATTTATTTATTAAGATGAACAGGACACAGAGCAGAAAAAAGCCAAATAAGCGTACTAGGAAAGCTTAACTGTGTTTAACTTTTTATGTCCCACAGATGATCAAAATTAAGCTAAATTTTACATAAAAAGTACCCCCAGAGGGAGAACAAAAACTGTAATTCTTCCTATCTAGGGTGAAATCATTAGTCAACTAACTCCCTCTTAGGGGCATTCTAGAAACATACATAGATACATAAAAACATTCATATGATTTACTCACCATTCTGAACTTTTAATTTTAAATTCCTACTCAATGTGAAACATAGTATGTTAAAAATCAGCTTGTATAGTCTTAGGGTTTTTTGGTTTGTTTTCTTTTTTCCCTTTTTAATCACACCTCAAAGTAAAACTGAACTTGCCGTTAAAATAGAGGTTAGGGTAAAGCACATCTGTTATCACGAAAAGTAAATAGAGTTTAACAGGAAAAAAAATAAAGTTCTGATGGTGCATGCTCTCTGGATTATTTAACACCCACAAAATAAAACAAAGTTGGAATAAGAAATAACTGAGAACCACTATGTATTCCCTCTTTGCAGGTTGCCACTCTTTTCTAGGGTGAGCAATAACTTTTAAGTACTAACAAATTGAAAAGGAGCGTTTATTCCTCAGTGACTAATGGAAATGAGTATTAGCTGGGACATTAAATGAAAGGCCTTACCAGATCCTTTATCATTCACTGAAGAAACATACTTCTTTGTTATTCTTCTGACATAAACTGCTGAGAAGTGATTTAAATTAGTTTGAGTTAGAATCTTCAAAATGCAATTCAGCCTGCATTTAAGGAATAATAAAATGGTTCCTTTATTAAACTTATATCTGGCTACTTAACTGTTGGGGTTGTGTGAGCCTATTCAGATAAAGCATAACCAACAAAATTGATTTTATCCCCCAGTTTTCAAAACCAAATGAATGCAATTTTCTCCACTGCAGACTTGTTTGTGAGAGAAACGTAAATAATCTACACCTCTGTATGCACAGGACATCAGAAAAACAACCCATAAGGCATTCAACGCACTACACATCACTCAGCTGAACATATATTTTCCTCATTCTTTGAGTAACAGATTCATCAGCAAAGAAAGCAAGCCATGGTAGGCAAGAAAAATACTTGAAACATTAATTTATTTTTAGGGCCGTGTTAGGATCCAATTCTTTTGGATGAGAGGAAGGCCCCCCTTGCTTTCTAGCCAACATCAGACGAGGCTGGGAGGCTAGGGGTGGCTAGACCAACCTCTCATTTCAGGTTTGATCCCTTTGAGCAAGATTAAGACACAAATGAGGTCAGATGTTGCTAAGTTCACTCATTTATTAACTCTTTGGGGGAAAGAGAGAGAGCAGCAATAGGAGAGGAAGGAAGGAAAGATGGGAAATTAAGCAAAAGGTCCAGATGGAAGAGCATAGTCACCACCATGGATCCATGGCATCCTGAGGGTCTGTGCTTCTGGGGTCTTTGGTGGTGTCCCGTGTGGTTGGTGGTCAACACAGTCTTCAGTGGTTGCTCGCAGAGTCAGTCATCCCCCAGGGTTTTCAGTGGCCACCTGCAGAGTCTGTGGTGCCCCCAAGGTCTTCAGTGGTTGCCTGTGGAGTCCGTGGTTTCCCCCCCAGGGTCTTAGAAGGCCAACTGCCTAAGGCACACTCTTGCGCATATATTTTGCACACTTTCCTTTTGGTTTTGTTGTTGTTGGGCAGGGGCAGGGGTCAAACTGCAGGCCTTGGTGGGCAGGCGCCCTACCTGTATGTCTGATAAGCAAAAGAACCGTCTGGTGCTTCAGGAAGCCTGCAAGCCACCTTATCTGATCTTCTCAGATAAGCACACAAAGGAGCAAGCTATGAGACAATTAGCTGGCTATTCAGTCTCTCACAGGCCCTGAGCAAATCATCACACCCTGCAATCTTTACCACCTGGGCTATGGCTGCAGGTGCTCAAGGTCACCTTTGCTATGGTGCAGCTGAGTTACGTGAATCAGACTACTGGGATAAGGTCTGTGTGAGGAAGCTGAGCTGGGGACCTTTGTCCTATGCCTTGGGACCTGCTCAAACAAAATGCCTTGGTCCTGGCCTGAGCTGTGTTGTAGACATGCCTGTGCCCATCCTTATACCTGGCCTGGTCTATCTGAATTGACTTGACTCTCAACCTATGAACATGTCCTGTAACTACGGTCTGGCTAGTCTGGCTAGCACTGGGCTGTGGCTGACCTTGGTTGTCATCACCAGACCTATTCTGCTTTTCATCAAGTAGTGTGGGGCAGACCCCTTGTTGGCATGGGCACTACCCTGACTGCCCTGCTGTCATCCTCTGCTCCTGGCTCAAAGTCCCTCACAGGACAGCACACTGTTGCATTGCTATACGAAATCTTGCATAAACTATAACTGTACTTCTTTCTGCAGATGTGAGGTTGCAATGGTTGGGACTGTTTTGGGTAGGTGATTAGTACTGATGGAACAGTCATTAAATTTGCTCAAGCGTCCCAGTACCTGAGAGGGCATGACTGAGAAGAGAGGGCCAAACTCATTAGTGAAGTACACTGCAGAGGCTAAGGCATAATGGTCACAAATTGAAACAGGATATGTTCTGACTGGGTAATAGGAAAAAGTTTTTCCTAATTTGCTTAAAAAGGTTGTGTAATCTCCATCCTTGGAGTTTGTAAAGATCCAACTGGACAAAGGTCTGAACAAAAAATCCAACTGAACGAAGGCCTGATGTCAAAGCTGACTAAGAATTGAAGAGGGAGGTGGGACTAGAGACTACCTGAGGTTCTGTCTAATCTCAGTTATCCTAATGTCTCAAGAGGGGAGATCACAGTTTTTGAAGGGAGAGATTAATTAATTTATTTCTGTCCACCTAAAAGCCGTGTTAAGGGTTCTGTGCACTGGAGCAAAATGCACTGTACTGACATTTTCTTGTTTTGACTGAATTCCTTGAAATCACTTGATCCAGAAAGCAGGGTACTGCATATGTTCTATTATGCATATGAAAATAAATTAAAGGGGCATTAAAATATGTAATTAGTTACTTAAGGACCTGTGACCGGAACCGAATCCAAGTATTTTGCAAACATTAATGGAACTATCCTCAAAAAAACCAGGCAAATAATAACATTATTATTAGCAATACTTTGGATAAATATAGAGAGAATAAGATTACAAAAATACACTATAGATTCTAACTCAGTTCTTAATTAATTGATCCTGGTCATATCTATGCAAAAAAGAAATTCAGCTTCTGCTTTAGTGACATCTCACTAAAGTTATTTCTCAGTTTCTCTACCAAAGAGAAATATTCTCTGAAACAGAGCATTAATTCCCAGCAGTTTATAGGATAATAACAACTGTAGGAACTCTCACAACTGGTAAGTGCTTTTTTTAAATTGCTAATTAGCTGGTTCAGTGCAGGGCATGTAGGAAATCTGTGCCAAAGCTACCTGTTTTCATCAAGTCAGGGAATCATGGACTATGCCTTCTTCTGTCCCTTCACCAGAGGCAGAAACTATGAATGTACTGCTGTTCCTTCCTTGCCGTACTGCGGCTACCCTTGCCTCACCTGCTCCTCTACCAGCAAGTCTGCCTTGTCCCCCACGGTCTCCCTTTTGCATCTTTATTCTCAGTCTAATATTTCTATTCTCTTTTCTAGAAAAAAAAGCCAGCAATGAAGAGGAATGGAGGAGATGGTAATTTTTATGCTTGAAAATGACAAAGGTTGCTATCAATCACTTCTTTGCTCTACAAATATACAAATGGTTAAAAGTCTGCAGCTGGCTAACCAGATACTTGAAGTTTTGTTCATTCAACATAATAATTTCCACAACACACATAAAAATTTTCAAAGTAATCAGAAGCACAAATTAAAAATATGTTACAACCCACCCCCACATTTTAGCTCAAAACCTTGCTTCATTCACCCAGTCATATGCAAACATGCATGTGGACTTACTTTGAAAAACCACTTGCTGGTTTCCCAAAATTTCTTTTCCAAATATATGTGAAAAGTTTATAAGCAAACAAAAATACTTATTTTAAAATTTTCATTACCTGAGAGTGGAAGTTTTATTGTTTAAGTAAGACCAAATATTCAAAGCATATTAATGAACATTAAACTATTTTTCAATTTTTAAAAAATTTATATCTGTATATTATATTCTTATATGAAGGGAATTTGATGAACACATACAGAAAAAATGTCATGAGCATAATAAAAATGTGTTCCTCTCAAAAGTGTTAACTTTAAAACCAGCAGACTTTATGCTAAATGTGCTGGCATTCTCCTGACTGATATATTGCATAAAATCTGAATCAAGTCATATTTATTTCATTTATTCTCTGTCAAATAAGGTACTTCAATGTCTTCTAGGAGAAGGCCTGGCTGGAGATAAGTGCAGTTATGCCTATTCAAATAGTGAACAATAAATTATTTTGTTTATTAACTCACTTAATTTCCAGTTTTCTGAGATAATAATTGAGCAAATAAGTATTATCCCCACTTAAATGAGATATTTGACAGTACAAGTAGGCATACCATTGTATGTTCATTAAAAATGGAGTTTCTCCTTACAAGAAAACACAATTAAATCATCAAACCAGTTAATATTTTGCCAATGATCTACTGAGTTGGAGAAAATTATTGTGTCCAGTCCTGTTATTTTCAGTTATGATATGACTCCAATGATACTCAAATGGATAGTTGTGGAAACAGACAAAGGAATGTATCCCACAACCCTGTGGAAGTAGACATACTCTAAGGAATGATACATTTTATGGAGAGATACAGCTCATTTGTCCACCTAATATGATATTTATAAACAAGCTCCTAAACCAATACTGAACCTACCGATAGACAAAGGGTTCACTTAGCCAGGGTTGTACTTCAGACAATGTATTAATTAATGCAGACCTAAGAACTTGCACGGTTTAGGTAAAAAAATCAAGGAAATTAAAATTCAAAGTGAGTCTACTGTGAGATTCACACAACTCTTTTTTACTTTTTTGTTTCATCCATGTGGCTTTTAAAGATATAAATTCTGCTTTTTTCCAAATATTGAAGTCATTGATACGACTCAGGGAACACTGTTCAACTGCTACTTCTCTAAGAAGAGACATCGAATCAGTCCAATCTCTTATGAAATTATTTAACATACAGCCAACAGAGTCACAGAGAAAAAACTACCTGAACTTTGAGTTTAAAGAGAAGGTTTGCTACTGAAAAATTATCTCACTATGGATTAATCCTTCTCAGAAACATTCACAGGCTCACAAGATAATCTGAATAAGTGGATCTAGACAAATATGTTGGTTGAACTCCTCAATTTGGTTCTATGAAAACAGGTAATTGACTTCCTAAATTAAATCAATAAACAATTAAGATCCTTTGTAGTGATGTACCCAACAAGAAATCTATACCAAAATGCAGCCATATTGAAATCAATGAGTTCCATTTTTTTTTGGCTATTTGATCTTTCTGAATGTTGTGGGTATGCAGATTCAAACCTTAAACTGCTTAGCAATTCCAAACAATGGAATCATTACATTAACATTTTTGTAATTGCCTACTATTTTTCCTTAGGTGCATGATTTTTCTTGCATTTGCAATTTAAAAAAAAAATATTAAAATTTAGAAAATAAACCTTCATAGCTCTTTATAACTTCAAACAGAATAAACATGTTAACTTCTGATTATTTTTTTTAAATCCTGTCTTAAACAATAAAGGAGTTTGAAAAATTAATTAAAAATGTTTTACAGTGGGGAACCCCCCACATTTTTAATCTAACAAACCTCAGTATCTTACAATATCAAGCATGACATAACTGAGTTCTTTACTCTGTTTTTACTGTCTTATTATAAAGCAGAGAGAGCACTTTCCTTCTGTCTTCATAAAAAAAAAATTACACTTAAAAAATTTGCTTTTAAATTCAGTATGTTCTAACCACCTTATTCAGAAATTTTTGATATCCTAAAGTATCTCTGAGTATGTTCTCACTGTAGATAATTACTGTAACTCCCTCTTTCTGATTGACCATGACCAGAGCAAAAAGTTGCTCATAGGAATTCAGTAATGAATGTCTGATGGGCATTAGCAGTTCTGTAAAACATTTTGAAATCTCGAATATTAAATTTGATTCAGGTAGAAGTTTCAAGGGTCCATTCTAAGCATGAATAATTTTGTATTTCAGTATGTGTATGGCAGTCTAGAAATATGCTCCCTGTTTAAATTAATTTGTTATTTTTGTACTTCATTTTGAGTATAACGATAATCACCTCAAACACATGTTTAAATTTCTTGCAAAAAAACTTAAGCACATGTGTAAAACCAAGCATGTGAAAGTTTTCTTTGACCACAGATTTCAATACTAAGCATATATTTAAACATTTTGGTGTATCAGGACTGAAGTTTTGTTAAAAATTTGCCCCAAGTATGAACCTTTGCAGAAAATATTGCATCATAATCCACATGTACAAAAATTTATTAGCAATCAGGTCAAGTTAAAACTGAAGCACAACCCAAAAGGTCACCAGGAACTGACCAGATGCATTTCCCAATGCCTCGGAAAAATCAGGTCATACTAAGAGATGGAATAATTTCTATTGGGTAGTACTACCACAAAGACTTAATAAAAAAGTTATTCCCAAAGATGAGATTGTTTTAAAACATCTCAAAGTGCTTCTTACAGTAATGTGAAGAACTTCGTTTTCTAAAATGATTTTAAAGTGGTATTTAAGAGAAGGAAGAAAGGTAAATTCACTCTCTGAGGGAAGTAGATAGATTCATATAACTAATTAGGTACGCAAACAATAGAAGTTCTCAGGCAAATCTGTCAAATGGTCCCTAATACAGTTTCTTGCTTGATCAGTTTGGCAGAGTAAAGCAGCAAGTTCTGTGACCTTCCTGCAGCTTTTGCACTGAGGATAATTTTTGCTGAATAGGGCTGAAAATAATCAGGACACAAAAATGTAGAGCATAGGTATCTGATCTCATTTCATCATTATAGTACAAGTAGTGAATCGTATGGAGATTACACTTTGATTTTAATTTAAATGGATTTTGCTGGTAAATTGGATTTTGTCATGCTTCATAAGAATATATTTCATGAAGCGAGCTGAATTGCCTACCTTTACAAATTGATATGGATCAGAAGAGAAACTTCATTTCATGCAACCTTTGAAATACCCATACAGAAATGTAAAATTTACTCTTGCAAGTCATCTGTGCCTCTAAAGTGTTAGGAATTATTTTTATTTAACCAGAGGCAAAAGTTTGCTTTTTATTTATCATATTTTTAGGTTTTTTATTTTCTTCTCTAATATCAAACAGCATTTAAAATACAATGTCTTTACATTTTTAAAAATACTTCTATTAATTTTAATTCCGCTCATTCTGCGTGTGCCTCAATTTCCTGCTTTATTCCTATGCCTCATTCAAGCTAATATTTTTCAAAGTAATTTGAAATAACCCATGAGATGCTGAATATGAATATTATATAAAAAATAATTCAGTTTTTCTGGAAGTTTCAATAAAGGAGAATATGCTTGCTTCATCCTACACTCCTCGTAGGATTCTGCACGTAGTTTTCTGCATTGTTTCACTCAGGCCATAAAACTTCGAGGGCAAGTAAACATATTCTAAAGTTATACATTCTAAAGTTATAAGTCTATCTGTTACAATTAGAATTAGACATAAACTTAAATGCTTTATTGAAGAAGGAATTATTAAACTTTGTATACACAAATATCCAATATTCCTCACATCCAGCAAGTAATCACGTTAAAAGCATTTTAGTTATTACAGAACTACATTTTCATGCTGTACTTAGATAATAATACATAAATAATTCACTTCATTTTGCTTAAACGAATATTTTCTTATAATCTAGGGAGTACTCTTAGTATTTAAGTTCTCTATATTATTAATATATTTTAGTGTATTTTACTCTTTTATACAATATTTAGTCACTCAGTATATTAACTTTTTATAGTATTAACAGTACATTAACATATCTACTTGTAAATCATCTACTGACAAAAATATCATAATACTCCCACATGTGTTAGTCTAAAACTATATATCCAGAAAGTATCAATCAAAACTATACTTAAGAAGCCTAAACTGCAAAGTTTTCAAGGTATACTTAAAAAAACCCTGCAAAACCACACAGCTATTATAGGTAGTTACTCCTATTGCTAAGAAGAAAATTACTCAAAATCATTTTACAGGCTAAAATATTACCTTTTATACATTAAGTGATGTATCTTATCTACAGTGTCAGCCTGTGCCTAAATATCGTGTCCTGCAATATGCTGTAATAAGGCATTGGCAAGGAGCAGCGGGAGGTTGATGAAGATAAAGGTTAGTTCCACTCTGAGTCCAGATCTTGCTCTTGTTAAAGATCACAGGCAGAGCCAGGGTAGAGTTTGGGGTCTATTCTGGGTTTTGTGATCTACAAAGCTTTCACGTTCAGGGAGGCTGGGTGGAGGTAATTGTAAAAGCTATGTCTGTCTGTGTGGTTTTACCTACACCTTTTTTCAATGTGTTTTTCTATAACAGATAACCATGTTTTAGCTGTATTCACATATGCTAAACCAAAATTGTTTTTTCTCTTCCCCTACACCAGATAACCAAAGCATTTTAGAAATGTCAAATTATACAAAGTGGTTAAAACATATACCGACTTTTTGTTCATAAATGTAAGGTGCATTTTCCTGATATAAAGCCCTTCCTGCATTATTAAGTGTCTTGTAACATTGTTATAGACTAAAGGCAGCGTAGCTTAAGTGAAGGAATTTTAATAAAGTATCAGTCAGTTTTGTCTTGTTAATATATCTGTTTCCAAGGACATTAAAGTTAGTATTTACCTTCTCTTAAACATGAAAATGAAAATATAGAGTCATAGACTGGTTTGGGTTGGAAGGGACCTTAAAGATCAACTAGTTCCAAACACCCTGCCATGGACAAGAACAGCTTTCACTAGACAAGGTTGTTCAAAGCCCAATCCAACCTGACCTTGAACACTTTCAGGGATGGGGCATCCACAACTTCTCTGTTCCATTGCATCAACACCATCAAAGTGAAGAATTTCTTCCACCCTCTTTCAGTTTAATGCCATTACCCCTTGTCCTATCACTACATGCCCTTGTAAAAAGTCCCTCTCCAGATTTCTTCTAGGCCCCCTTCAGGTACTGGAAGGCTGCTATAAGGTCTGCCCAGAGCCTTCACTTCTCCAGGCTGAACAACACCAACTCTCTCAGCCTGTCTTCAATAGGAGAGGTGCTCCAGCCCTCTGATCATCTTCGTGGCCCTCCTCTGGACTTGCTCCAACAGGTCCATGTCCTTCTTATATTGGGAGCCGGAGAGCTGAGTGCAGGACTCCAAGTGGGCTCTCATGAGAGCAGAGTAGAGGGGGAGAATCACCTCCCTCAACTGGCTGGCCATGCTTCTTTTGAAGCAGCCCAGAATATGGTTGGCTTTCTGGTCTGCAAGTGCACATTGCTGGGTAATTTTGAGCTTCTCATTTTCCAGCCTACCAATGTCCCTCTGGGTGGCATCACTTCCCTCAAGTATATCAACTGCACCACTCAGCTTGGTGTTGTCAGCAAACTTGCTGAGGGTGCACTCAATCCCAATGTCCATGTTACTGACAAAGCTGTTAAATAGAGCCTGTCCCAATACTAACCTCTGAGGAATGCCACTCCTCACTGGTTCACTTTCTACTTGGACATCAAGCCATCGACCATAACTCTTTGAGTGCGACCATCCAGCCAATTTCTTATCCACTGAGTGGTCCATCCACCAAATCCATGTCTCTCCAACTTAAAGACAAGGATGTCACGCGGGATAATGTTAAATGCTTTGTACACATCCAGGTAGATGACATCAGTTACTCTTCCCTTATCCACCAAGGCTGTAACCCCGTCATAGAAGGCCACCAAATTTGTCAGGGACAATTTGCCCTTAGTGAAGCTATGTTGGCTGTCACCAATCACCTCCTTATTTTCCATGCATAGTTTCTAGGAGGATCTGCTCCATGACCTTTCCAGGCACAGAGGTGAGACTGACTGTCCTCTAGTTCCCCAGGTCATCCTTTTTTTCCCTTTTTAAAAATGGGGGCATTTGTTTCCCCTTTTCTAGTCAGTGGCAACTTCACTGGACTGCCACAATGGTGGCTTGGAAAATTCATCTGCCAGTTCCCTCAGGACCCATGGATACATCTCATCAGGTCCATTGGACTTGCATACCTGCAGGTTCCTAAGATGGTCTCCTCACTGGCTCCTCTATCACTTGGAGAAGGAAGTTACCATTAATGCATTCCAGGAACCTCCCAGATTGCTTATGACCTGCTGTGTTGTACCTCCAACAGATAGCAGGGTGGTTGAAGTCCCTGATAAGGACCAGTGCTTTTGAATGTGAGGTTGCTCTTATCTGACTATAGAGGGCCCCATCCACTCAGTCTTCCTGGTTGGGTAGCCTGTAGCAGACCCCCACTGTAACGTCAACTGTCCCTGCCCTCATTTTAATCCTGATCCATAAGCTCTTGGTTGGCTCTTCATCCATCCCCAGGTGGAGCTTCATGCACTCCAGTTTGTCATTGACATAGAGGGTGACACCCCCTCCTCGTGTCTCCTGCCTGTCCTTCTTAAAAAGCCTGTGTCATTCCATTCCAACACTCCAGTCATAAGAGCCATCCCGCTTCATCTCCATGATGTCAGTAAGATTGAAGGCCTGCAAGCATGTGCACGTCTCTAACTCCTCTTGTTTATTTGCCATGCTACATGCATTTGCATAGAGGCATTTAAGTTGGGTCCCCAATGAAGCTGACTTACTGGCTGGAGTGACTGGAATTCCTTTGTGCTGATCTTCAGGCGCTCTCCTGTGATACTTCTCCAGGCTCTGGACATCTGTTTCTGGCACTGGCATCAAACTGGTAGGAGTGGGATGGAGGTCCCCCTCCCCCAGCAACTCCCCCAGTATTCTTCTTCCCAACACCACACTGAGCTATGTTTGTGGTCAACAAAAATATTGTGAGTGGTGTTGCCTAGCAACCTTCATGTGAGGAAAATTATATTCCTGAGCACAGTTTACACTGTAATATAAGATTCTAGGATACCTATAAAATACTGAAAGCTACAGTGTTGCTTCTATAAAATGAACTCAGCATCCTATAAAATACAGTCTGCCAATTTAGATTCATACTAAGGGTTTTAAGTGTTTACTGAAAAAAAGAGACAAAATATGAAAATACTAAGTAATGTGAAAAAAATGTTTTAGATGCAAAGAATCACGTCATTAGATACTAGGGAAACATACTCAAGTCCATCATCAACACTGAGTTCTTATGAATTCCAAAAATCATGCCATGATTGGTGGTTTTTTTATTAGTGAAAAATATTGCTACCTTAAAGAAAGACTTTATTGTATTAAAGTATAAGGAGCACATCAGTGTGTGGAAAAAATATGTATATATCTCTGTAATATTAATGCTATTTATTGGATGAATTAGGCATCTTACCCAGCTTCATACATTCACTAGATGGCTCCATTAGAAGGTTAATTATGCTTACTCTACATGAAGGCTTGGTTTCTTTACCTTCTATTTTATTTCAGGTAAAAATAATTAGTGAGAACTTTTGGTATAGAAACTGGCACAAAAGTTGATTTCATTCTCACATGTAATCAACATACAGAAACTCCTTGAGCAAGTTCAACACAGCAATGAACATCCCATTCAATACAAAGCAACAATATTCAAGGAGTGCCTTCTTTTTATCACATTATTTCATTATGATTGAGAAAAAATATCACTATCAAAACACTTTCTCTGTTGCTAAAGGTCATGTTAATCAAGGCTTAAAATAAATCCATAAAATACTTAATGTAGTGCTTTCTGTGGGAGAACATTTTGAATTGAGTCTACAACAGCCACATGCATGAGAAACCATTAAGTAATAATAAAAGTTCTGAAAACTGCTCTGAATAATAATTTTTTATGTTTAATAGGCTTGTGTGACATGTTTTGTGGTCCCATTAGAATGGAGATATTTGGATTCCATCTGGTAAATATTTAAAGTCTACTTAATTAAATTTTGATAAGTTATATATGCAATGCTAGATGAAATTTGGTGCTTCTGAGTCACTTTGTCTTCCCTTTACATAGTTTGAATAAGACAAGCAATGTGACCTCAGACTTGTTAGGTGGATCAGTGTAATAACAGCAAGATATCATTCAGATATGCTGGTTACCACCAAGAGTTATTTTGTGATATGTCAGAAAAGAATAAGTGTTTCTTTCGTTTGTAAGTATGTCTAGTTTTAGCAAAAAAACTTCCAGATAGAGGCTTTCAATGTGTGTACTTGCTTGCTATAAATAGCCACATGACATCAGTATTTAATACTACATCTGCCATATTTATAAAGTAATATCATAGCCAAAAAATATGAAATAATCTCTATTTAAATTTTCTTTCTCTGGTAGCATCACTCATTTCTTTCTAATAATCCTGACTGAGAGCCCTCTTAGCTCCAGCTATTTAAAATGTGGGGGCTACTATGAACAAATCTATTTAGATTCCTCTATAATCTAGTCATAAACTTTTAAAAAAAATCCACTTGAAGTAGTTTTTTCTTATCTTAGTTTTTTTTTTAGGCTGGAATAAGTCATTGCATACTTGTGTATCTCCCCTGGCTATAAAGAGAACAAAGCAGACTAGTTGACACTAGGAACAACAATTTTATCTCAGGTAAGAATTATGATTATTCTGCAACTTTCTTACATATGCAAACAAGGATTTTAAGCACTACATATTTTAGTATTTATGGCTGAAAATAGAATTATTTTGTTGATTACTGAGAAGCAATTGGCATTTATTAACTTGCCTGTCTTATTCAAATTCCTTTCAAATTCTCATTTTTTTCATCTATCCTAGCTCCCTGGGTAGTTTTTAATTGGATAAAATAATATATTTTTTGTCCAGAGCCTCTCATTTCCATCCTAATTCTAATTGGTGCTCCTAAGTATAAGAAATATCAAGTATTCTGGCTTCTCTATAGCTGATGTTGAAATAATAAATGCACAGAGGCCCTGCTTCTGGAAAAAAACAAAAACTGATGATAACAAGTGGGAACAAAAGACCAGAAAACAAATTTCAGAGCATCAAAACTTTAGTGGAATAGTCTGAGCAGTCTGACCAGAGCATTCTAGGTCTGCCAGACTTGTCAAGAAGAACCTGAGCAGGATTCAATGGCTAGACCTTCCCAAAGTGGTTAGGAATTTGGGGTAGCTACTTGTTTTCAGTCTCTAAATGTAGGTTTTTCTACAGATTCCTGATAAGTTTAGTGTCTTAGATGACAGCTCATCCAGGTGATAAGAGCAGAAGGAAACTTTCTTTTTTAAAAAAAATTATGTATACACGTTATCTTTTCCTTACATTTTGGAAATCCGTCATAGCCAAGACTTAAATTCAACTTAGAAGTTTAGACACAGTTTGAAGTCCATCCTGTCTCACTGAATTTTTGCTACACTGAAAAGCAAGAAGGAAAACTTATGCTTAATGAAGAGATGATACGATGTAGGAGAGAGTGATTTTTTTTTTTCTTCTTTTTTTTTTTTTTTCTTGGGGGGTTTTTGGGTTTTGGTTTTAGGGTTTTTTTGGTTTTGAATTCATTTTTTTTTTTTAAAGAAGGATAAAAGAAACAGGTCATGTCACCAGAGGTACCCAGATAGCAAAGTCAGAGAAAGAAAAATATTCACTGCAGCTCCCTTCTGTCCTTTGAGATAAAACATACAGAGGGAATTCTCTCCATTTTCCAATATACAAGCTCAGTTTCAAAAGCCTGCTCATCATCAGGGAAGAATTGTTCCCAATGACTGTAAATAACCCTTCCCTCTTGGCAGTTCTGCTGCTGCAGTAATACTGCCAGAAAATATAGGCCTCAAGGTATCTACAGTACAGAATCAGTGAAATGTTTCACTGTGAATAATGTGTTTTGGCAGATGCTTGATCTTATCTTTTAAAAGTAAAACTGAAACTAGACTTCCACAGAGTTCACACATTTCATCTTTTTGAAAGGGTTCCTTTGACAAAGTAATAGAGACCTGGCTATCCCTTGTCTCTTTTTCACCTACTACCTCAAGATATTAAGCTGTACAACTTTGATGAGCATGCCATTCCTTTCAAAATCACAAAAAATATTTCATAATGTCAATTAAAATAAGCTGTCTGCAAACGTTACCTCCTTATGTTTCAGATCTCGGCTAGCTGTTCCATCTGGTTCTGTTCCTTATTTTGCAGTAGAAGAATCCCACTGGAGCTTGAATTCAGGAGTAAGACCTGAATCAATTAAGTATTCAGTATGTACAAGACCAAAAAAGTGCCATTGGAATGAGAATACTTTCAACACACAATCTCATAATCTATTCATTAGTAAAACTAGCAATCACAGGAAAACACATCTGAAATAAAACAAAATGGAAAAAATGGAGACAGCACCTGAGACAGAAAAAAAGGAGAAATTATCTGCATAAAAGTGTATGTGAGCCTTATGTAGAAAGAAGAATAAAAGATGGAGAAATGAAGAAACACTAGGAAAGAAAGATACTGGGGAGGGAAGAGGTTAAAAGGAAAAAGAGCTAGAGAAAGTTTAAACTGAAAAAAAAGGAAGAAACCATTTTATTATACGTGAAAATAAATAGAGATATGGGAAACTAAATACATATATTTCTATACACTTAACAGCATCAAAAAACTGAAGAAAGAATAAACATGAATAAATGGACAGAGCCAGCCAAATAATTTGTAATGAGAAGTGTTTAGGAAAGGTAACAAAAAAAATTTATGTGAATAAAGAATAGAAATACAGCACCAAAAATGTAAAATTAAATCCAGACTACTGAAATAATTTTAAAAACTATACATTATTAATAACTTGAGATTATTATTTTAGGTTTTTATTCTGTATTTGGGCATCTACAATTTTCAGTTCTGTAGCTTACATTCCCAGTTCCACTAAAAACAAGCACTTTCTAAAATATTCACACTAATTCATGAAATTTCTTGTTCTGAACAGTGTTTGGGGTGGTGAAGTAATTTGAAAAGATTTGAGGAAATGGGAAAAACAACAGCAATACCTGTTAGAAGACCAATTTAACATCTTACATATAAAGTGAGGAAATACATGTTTGGTCTTTTTGTTTACATGCTTAAAGTTTTTATAGCTTTAGTTTGTTTAAGTATCATATTGTCCTTTATTATTTCTGCTCCCTTCTTCTGTAAATTATAATAAACTATGGCATATTCATTTTACGGTCAATGTCATTTGTCTTCTGGAAGAAGACTTCTGGAAGAGGACTCATGTCTATATTAAAAACCCAAACTTAGGTATCCAGATTTTAGCTATCTCTGTGTGAATCAAATATTCAGTCTCATGCTGCAGTAAATGGAGATATAGTTAGGTATTTCAATAAAGCCCAATGAAATACACAGTAGTGGTTATGGCACTTGTCTTCCCAAGTAAAATTGACACGTACTGAGGCCATGCTTTCCAGGCAGTGGCTAAACATTTACCTGCTGGTGAGAAATAGTGAGTAAATTCCTATTTTGCTTTGCTTGCATGCACAGCTTTGCTTCACCTATTAAACTGTCATTATCTCAAACCACAGGTTTTCAGCTTTCCCTCTTCTGATTCTCTCCTGCATCCTGCTGGGGCAGAAGTGAGTGAGCAATTGGGTGGGTGTTTAGTTGCTGGCTGGTGTCAACCCACCAAAGTAAACAACTGAATAGAGCCCTTGGTTCATATAGAAATACCGACACAAAGACACACAAATATTTCCTTTATTATATTTAGTATTCTTTACTTTCAGGAGTCATAATGGACATTCTGCATAGAAACTCTTACTTTATTCAGTTTTGAACAGTTAATTCAAGAACCCCAAAGGTTCAACTAATTTTCCACTATTTCACTTTAAGTGTTGCTCGTTCACTTCCTCCCATTGAATATTTAGCTTCATGACTGCTATACAGTGTTGAATAGTAGAAAATCAAGCTATGCAAAACACATCACATTTATTTTTACACACTCCTAATAGTGTTATTTCATGATCTGATCACTGCAAATGGAATATAGGCTGGACAAAAGGATAAGTCTCATGGGCAGAAAGGAATGCCTAATTCAGCATTTATTTATAGCAGCCAATGATTGCTTCCCCTGTGAGCGTTGAACACCAAACCTCATTATGAGCCTAGCATTTGATAGCCTGCATGATCTGTGAGTCAATAGGTGCAGCAGTACTTCATGGATAGATTAAATCTTGAAACAGGGGGAGAGAGAAACTGTGGAAGGAAAGATAATTGAATGAAACTAAGAAATAAAATCCAAGTCACTGAAATACAGTTAATTGAATATTTCTAACTGTTAAAGTATACCTGGGGTGTAAAACTATTAACAGTGGAAAATTAAACTGACTTCTAGGAAGGTTAAGGTAGGAAATTTTGTTCACAATTGCATTAGTCAGTTATACTATTCATTGATGCAAATCAACTGACTCTAGATTCGCATTGATATAAATGAGACCAAGTAGATCCAGTCAGATAATGACCTTTCTTTAAATAAAAACTTATTTTAGGTTTTCTTCTTTTTAGTACAAATCTTAACCTAGATAAAAGAATTCAAATCAATGTACAAAACTGAAATGGACCAGAGAAGAAGAGAATTTTTATACTATTTAGACCACTTAAAATATTCTATATGTATAATATATGTAAATTATATGTTATAATTACATTATGTGTAAATTAAATTTCATATAAATAATAACTTTTACTTGTATATATATATTTCATATAAGTATACGTATAAAACCTTGTGTACAAGTGTATAATCATTTTACATTTTATACTTTTTACACACAAATATGTAAGATATTTTTAATGGAAATATAATTTATAAACAAAGAAAATTTGGTTTTGTTATGGAAATTAAACATTACCCTGTATTTTTTAAAAAAGGCAAAAATCAAATAATGTAAAATCTATTTTTAAAAAAAACAACAGCTCAGTAATGTAGCATTTTATAGATAAAAATGATAGAAAACTGTCCTGATGAAGGCATTCAAAACACTTGGAAGTGTAACATATTTTCCAACTGTAAAATAAGTCAAATATGTTCTTTGCCTTAATAATATATTTTGCCCCTTTACTGAGGCAATTCTTGGATTCAGACAGGAATGTTGAAATTTTAGTCAGCAGTCTTTCCCTTTTCCATTAAAAATTCTGGAGGGGGGTTGGGACAGAATTTTTAAAATGATTTGAAGTTAAAATTCAGTTCATTAAAATATAACAGTAGGGCATCTGCTGAGCATCAGGAGAATTTCTCCATACAAATGAGGCAATGTAGAACTTACACTATGGAGCTAATCATTAAGAATTCTAATCATCTGAAATTCCTCACTCCATGGGTGCTGATCTGATGGCTCCATAATTCAGTACATAAGAATAGGATTACATTAGAATTTTAAAAGAGTAGTCTTCATGGCCACAGAGGGACAGTTTTAGGCCTTCATGAATAATACATAGATGGGGAAGGGAAGAGATTTCATTCAGAGTTCTAACCTGAACAATTACAGAAGAGTTTTGGAATAAAATTAGTTTCTTTGATTCTATTCAATTTTAAAGCTTTCATAATCAGCACAATCTAAACTTATCATTAATGTATGAATGAGCTATAAGTACTAGATAACATATTTTCAAATGGTATTGGTCCTATTGAGGTACAATGCTGTATTTCTTCAACGGAATTAGATTAACTAGAGATTTCTGCCTAGAATTATTTTTTATTGGGTTGCCACAAAATGCAACTGGTTGTGTAAGTTATTAGTTGTGCAAAACTCTTCTCTCTCTCCTGGAAACTCACTCAGTAATGCCTTGTTACTTCTGCTTTCCCCTTGAATTTCAATCTAACTTAAAATTGTCCATACTTGATCAGATTTGGAAAGCTGGGGATTCTTAGAAGCATTATTCCCCCAGCTCTCTGTATAAATGTAAAACTCTGAATTACATAAAATCCTACCAGGAATTGCTGGCTTGGACCAGAAAGGAAGAACAAGGAGAGTGAGAGCACAAAAACCCACAGGGACAGCAGTATGTGAACAATCCATAAAACACAGTCCTATGTTTTCAGGAAGCGTCTCCTCAGCAAAGCCATTGGAGTGGAAACTGCTGAATAACTCTGATAACATGTCTGTCCCTCATCTTTCACCTTTTAAAGGTGTCTACATTTTTATTTTGAGGAATATTACACGTTTATTAATCCAAATATTTCCCCTACTTTGGACACTGATAAGAAAAGTACATCTGTGGGCTCAATTTTAAACACATTTCATCTCTGCTCCTAAAGTTGCTTTAACTTCTGAAAATATATATAAACCCCAGTAACCTATATTTTGAGAGAGCAACAACACTTAAATTAAATCAATCATTTAATAGAAGACTAGGGAATTAAAGAAGCAAGGGAGTAAAAAAGGGTGGGGAAAAAAGGAAAAAGAAAGAAACATAGAAGTGTCAGTTTAAACACAAAATAACTTGATTCCTTTCATAGAAAGAAACCTATTTCTAAATCTAATATGAGGCAACACATCTCTAGAATTTTCTATCTAGAACCAAATTCCACAGAAAAATAGTGGTGATATTGTGACTTCCTTTTTGTTCCTTCTCTATCCTATCTCAATGCCTACTTCCATTTCCACATTTCCATTGGAAAAGGCAGTCACATCTTCATTCACTCTTTCATTTTGCTATATTTTTTATATCTGAGCACACACCCATACAAAATCTCCCGCCACCAGTGAGCAATATGTCTGAGTCCCTACTTTTTTGAAAAAAATAAGGAAGATTTTTTTAAAAAATTCAAAGGATCACTATAATATTTTCTGTTAGCTTGCTGTCAGAGCAAAATGACATTATATACATCCTATGCTAAATGTGTTATTCTATAATAAAATCCTACATTACAAGGATAACATAGTAAAAGTTATATTGAATATAATATTGTCAGTGTCTGTACTTCAGATTTTAATTTAAATTAAATTTTAATTTAAATGGACTCAATTTTCTTTTATTTTTAATACTATTTCCATTCACCCTTCACACCTGCTGCAATTTTCCTTTGTGTCATTCTACTACACTCTTCATCAGCATTTCTCTAATCTCGTCACTGTCTGAATTTTTTGTTCTTTTGGATATGGAACATTTTAGGCACAAGCAGATTAGTTCAGGAAAGAAGAGTAGAGCAGTTCATTGTTCACATAAAGTAAGGGTGCTAGTAACATCCTGATATCCCTTGGGGACAAAACTGATGAAAGAGAGAACAGAGTTTAGGAGCAATTTCTAATTGAAAGTAATAGTAAAATGGTTAGTCATGAAAATCATAATGTGATTAAAAGTTCAGAATTTACAAGTACATGGTTTTCTATTCTAAAGAAAACTAACCTGAATAACTAAAGATGTGAATATAAAATATACTAAATGCCTCCTTGATTATCTCATTCAAAAGACAGGTACTGTTAATCTGCTTTAGCTTCATGTCTTTGAGGGAAGGGAAAAGAAGAAACTTCCATACAGTAATTTAATGCTCTTTAAATTCACACCATTAATTAGCAGAACTATCCTAACTGTAGAATAGACTTGCCCTAAAAGGCAGAATGATCAAGAACATTGAAAGTTGCTTTGGGATTAATTTAAATAGAAGATTTCAGGGAATCTGCTGCTGAGAGATACTTTAGCAACTCATGTAATTTTACTGACTACTTAGGAAAGGGCAGTCTCAGCACTATTAAAACAACTTGTCAGCAATCAAAAACACTTGCTTTGAGCAATGATGGTTCATAGAAGAACATGCTTTAAAAGAACTGTGCAATAAGGCAGGATTCTGGGTACAGTGAAGGGTATACAAATTGAGAGTGAAATTCTTGTTTTAATATTTTACCATTAACTTTCAATAGAAGAAAAATAATTTCAGTTTATTGGGGGTGAGAACAGTTCAAAGAAAACAACTATGAAATCAGAGGCAATGCAAGACAAGTATCTGCAGAAAGAGGGGTGAATCTTGGAAACAATTTCTAAGTGATAATTTATAAATTTAATTGAAACAATTAAACATGTGTGTACCTGAGGGACAATAAAGACCAATGCACTGAATAATTCCAGTAGTTAGTAATCAACAATGACACTTCAAAGGAAAGGTTGAAAAATAGAAGGCGGCTCTTTTTTTATTCCCATTTGCTTTCCAATTACTTCTTCTAGACAGCAATGAAAGATTTCTGTACAATGATCACTCTCATGATTTACTTTCAAATGTTATACTGTTTGTTAAGGAATCTATAAACTAGAAAGGGCATTGCTGAAACTTCAAGTATACTCATTAAAACATACTCCAAAATATATTCTTTGCTTTTGCTGTTTGGGATGCATGTACAAAGCAGAGTATTTACATCTCTTGCTAATTCTGAGCAGCTTGGTGGGAGGGGGGAGGGAGGAATTTTTGTCATATAAGTGTATTTCCACATTTCATATCAGTTATGGCCTTTTCTGCATTACTGCTGCTATTTCAGCTTGGCATTGCAGCACTGCGTTTCCACTGTTTCCCTCCCCTGTGTATTGCAACCCCAACCTGGTACAATGTGGCCAGAGCAGCAGGCTCAAGGAGTCACGGGATGGGAAAGAAGTGGGGGCAGGCCACCTTGCTCCTTGCACTGTCCTTGCTGGTAGTACTCCTACCTCTCCTTTTGGCCAAGTACAGAAGTTGATCATAGAGGCAGCAGGTACTGGGGGTAGTCAGTGAAGGAAAGGGAGACGGGTCCATGTCTCAGAAGAGCAGGAGACCATCAGGGTGTTACAGAGTCACTTTTGCTGAATGTTGCAGCTTCCTCCCTGTGGTAGAGTGTCCAGAGGAAAAGAATGCTAGTGAGAACACCGAGATCACAGTCCTCAGCCACAATCAAGTCAAACCCAGTTTTAATCTCCTCTGCAAAAGGCTTAAAAGTACTGCAGTGTTTCTTTGTATTGTGATACTGTTTAATTTATGCATATATATTTTTACTTTTGGTCCCATGAAAGAATCAAAAGCTGTTGATTATTTTTAATGTGTAATGGGAATGAACCTTTTCTCCATAGCTGGGTAAGAAAATAGACATCATCAATGAGCTTATATGACTGAGATATTCAGCAGCAATGATTTTAATCTAGTGAGATTAATCTGGCTGGATTCCTGATATAGGCAGAGGAGAGTTCTTTTGAAGTTTATTGCAATCTGAGAATTTAATATAGGTAGTCTGACCTTTCTTGGAGGGATTCTTTTCCTGGCCATAGAAGGAGCCTAGTGTTTTCACAGATTAACATTAGCTTTTGTAAATTTTAGCTTCCCCACTTTGAGTCCCTGCAAGTCAGCAATTCTAAGAAAAAAAAAAAAAAAAAAAGTGAAATCAGCCTGAAATACAGCTATGGAAGTTAATAGTTAATAATGATTTTGATTCATTATTTTCAGAGTTTTCATAGGGATTCCATGCAAAAAGGACTGGGATATTCATTTAGAAGATTTAGAAATGAAGGTTATTTTTATTATTATTCTAATAATCTTGAAAATGATACAGTTATGCTAAGTGTTAAAACCATGGAAAATGACAAAGTTATGAAACAATTCATATGCACTGAAGTAAAAGCACCTCTGTTTCTCCTCATGTAGCCATTATCAAAGCATTCCATCCTCTAACTAAATCATCGTCATAAATGTGACCAGAATGAAACCAAACAATAATCTTTGTACTCAGTGATAAAGGTTTATTACCTGCTTTTCAGTCTGTGTTGCTGCCCCAAAGTTATGCAGAGTAGATCCAGGGGAATTTTATTCACTTAATCACCATGAACAAAGGATGTGTCGTCCTGCAAAATCAGGTAATTTGCACTTAATGTAGTGCTGTAAACATTTATCAATATGGCATTCTGTCATTGTGTGGGGTTGTGTACTTTGGGGGAGTTTGGTTTTGCTTTTAACGTGGAGGACATCTTAACTAAATTGAATTAACTTATAATTTGTGCTTTTCAGTAAGGCTGGTGATGGATAACAGTAATTAAAAATACAGGTTCCTCATATCTGTATTAAATGACCCAACTTCTTTAATGCTGAATGAAATACAGCTCCTATTTAAACACTAAAGTAACTGGTGTACAAAAGACCACTTTCTGCATTCCTATGACTCTAACTCTTTTGAATTTTATTGGACAAGAACATGAATGACTTTGATCCTAATTACATAATCATTCCAAGGCAGAAATTGGACAAGAGAAAAACATAAAAGACATAGAAGTGCAACTGAATCCTTCATCTAAGTAAACATTTAAGCACCTGAGTGTGTAAGGAAGCCCAGTTACATCATTAGAACTACCCAGCTGCTTTGAGTTGCATGTCTGTTTACCAACTTTGCTGAACTAAGATCTTAATAAAGTAATTGTTATGCTTCCATCTTTTTTTGGCACACAGATATATGATAAATCTAGTGATTTAAAATGCTTTTCTTGCAATTTTATGAGCATCAAGAACAAGGTAGTGTCATCCATCACAGAGATAATCCCCCTAACAAAATTATTTTTTTAATTCTTAAGACTCAGCGTTGTAGGGAATGTAAGGAATCTCACAGGCCTACTGACAGTCTTTCAGAAGAATTTGTGACCACACGTGATAAGTTTCTTTCTAAAGTAGATGATCATCAGATTATTCAACACAGCTCCAATGAAGCTATGAAGCCATGAAGATTTAGCCCAAATGAGAAATTGATTATAAAGCTCTTCCACATCCTAAACACAATCTTAGATTCAAATTCTGGAAATATTTATGAGCATACTTAATTGTAAATATGAATTAAAATTCATTTCATGATGCTAACCAGTAATGAATACTTACTTTGATATGCAGGGGAGTTTACTATATGTCTCATGTCTACTTTGCATTGCAGGGTAAAACTGGCCTACCACTCAAAATATCAAAAGTTGTAGATAAAAACTTCTTTGGCATCAGCACTGACCTTTTATAATGCACGTCAATTTTTGCAGGTTTGGTAAAAAATCTGATATCTGAACATCATTAGGAATATCATTAAAACAGACATCTGGGTCCTATGTATTCCAACTATAGTCAGTTTGTTAATCTTTTGGAAAGCACAGCAGAAAGTAACTGAAGGCATTATCTACTGACATTTTAGGGAAACATTCACACTGTTCGTCAATTGAAAATGCAGTATTATTTTATATAGAAAGCATAGCAAATTCTTCACTAACATCCCTAGGCCTGTCCAAACAAAACCTTATAGGGAATATTGACTTTTCAGATTAAAATTATAAAGTCTGGGAAGCCTTTTTTTTTTCCACAGGGGACTTCAATCAATCTTTCAGGATGATGTCCAGTACAGCAAACTTGATTTAAATTCAGTTGTGGTTAGTTGGTGTGATCACATGCCAGCATTGATCATCTACAGACCAAGAGAAGTAAAAAGACAACAAGTATATTTGTTGATCTCTCATATGTGTTTGAAATCACTGTTATCTACTTTTACTTTCATCATTAAAACACTCAGCAGTAGAAATCAGAAGATTTACCTTGGCAACCAAACCAATGACGTGACAGGCTTCAAGCCTGTCATTTTCAAGCTTCCACGCTCAAATATTTTTTTCCCCCCTCTTTTCCATTAAGCTTTTCCCATTCATCAAGTCCATCAGCAAAATGACATATTTGGATTACATTAAGCTTGTAGTATAGAAGGCTGAACAAATCCTTAAAAAACCCCAAAACCAACAAAAAAACCCACAAAAAACCTCACAGTTCTAGTGACTTATGTCAAAGATTGGCAATTGAAATGAAGTGCTTTACAAGATTGCATTATCTGTATTCGACTTGAACAAGCAAAAGCCATAAAATAGCTCACAATAAATTTCTGTTACACAATCCCAAAGTAAATCAACAACTATCTAAAGTATCTTGCAGCTGCAGAGTAGAAGTCCTAGTTACCAAAGCAAATGAAAGACAAAAGACCAATAAATATCATAGATAAGCTAGCATATAGTACCAAGACAGTGGTACTTATACCCTAGGGATTCTAGCATATACATTAATTATGTCTTCAGCAGAGCATTGCTGTCATTTGCTAAAGAAGCCTGCATATCACACTGATAGGTAAAATCTCACTTTAAGAACAATAAGTGATGTGCTAAATTCTGTTCTGAATTCCCTATCGTCAAACACTGTGCCAGCAAGTACCAGACATGAAGGACTGATGCTACAGAAGCACCAAAAATTATGACTGTTATCAACTTAGTAGGCTATAATTGCATTAATGACACAGCCACTTAATGTTCTCAAAAACTTCTGAATATATCCCTAGATCTTGCATCAGAATAGAGAAAAATCTTGAATTATTAAAAAAAAAGAAAAAAATATAGACAAGGAACATCAGTTATTTGATATTCCAGACAAGGAGTTTCTTGGCTCCAACAGAATTTGTATAAAGATATTGGTCTATACTCAGTCATATCCTAACAGATCACAAAAGTCATAAATATCCTTTACAGTAATGGCGCCACACAGTTTTCTGTATTGCAGCCCTAGCAAATTGAGATTATCACTCATACATGAGTATACGTTCAATGCAAAAGGCCTAAAAGGAATTCATTAAGTCCCCTCTCGCTCTGTTGAATGGCTCTATAACTAGCATATGAATTTATCATCTACTGTTTCTTCTCAAAATGCCATATGCATGGGAAAGAAAAAAAAAGAAAAAGAACACCAAGGCACAAGAATAATCATATTTTTTCTCAGATAAGCTATTAAGGTATCTTGATGCATGATGTTAGGCACAGATAGACCATTCACAGGAGTGTAGCCTTAGTCATGAGAATTTAGCCTTAAATTTTAAAATTCAAGGGAGACTACAGTATTTTCAGCCTCCATGTACTCCAGTAGCCTTTTTGATATTCTGCATTTTTTGCCTGTTTGTTGCTTTATTTGCTTACAGATTACTAAAGCTGTAATCATGAAAAATTATTTCTAGCAAATGCAATTTCAAAAAGCTAACAAAATCTAAAGTAATTCTGTTTACTATTATCTTTCAAGGACTATATAACTCTTCTGACAGTTATTGCAAAAAATATGAAATGTCATAAACCTGTTATCATAGCAAAAATTTTCACAGCAATTGAAAATAATATGAACTCAGTACAATCATGCCTACATTTCCAAGAAAATTAATCTTGCACCATGCATCATGACTGATAGTCATGAAAGGATGCAAACCTGGACTGGAAGGTTTGCTCTGGGTCGTATTTCATCTATGGCTAAAATATAGCCTGTAACCTCTGGTTAAATAGGCTATGAATGACAGCGTTGAATTTTGCTGAGGGAGAGGGAAAAGAAAAAAGAATGGGGGAAAGGGGATTTGTTGTTTTAAACATTTTAATGCTTTTCTCCTCTACTGTTAGAAGCACTGAGACATAAGAGAGTAACTCAGAACATAGCTGCTCTTTTTATTTCTTATAGAAATATGAAAAGGCTGCCACTATTTTTGAAGACCTAGACATGACAACTGCGACATTATGCAGAAATGATCACTGAAAACCCCTTAGTGATTGTAAAGCTGAAACTGAAGAGTAACATATTTGTTCCTTTCAAGCCACAGTGAAATTCCCATTGACTCAGGAGGTGTGGAAGGGTCAGATACCTCCATTAGATAAACTGGTGAAACACTCAAATGATGATGAAATGCAAACTCATTAATTAAATAAACTTCAGCTGTATTGCAGAGAGTATATCACAAATTGGTTAGTAACTGACCGGCACTTTTTTATACAGCATCTAAACGCCAGCTCGAGTTTGTGACATGAAGATTATACTTCTAATTCTGTCTTTGCAGGAAATGAAAGTTTTTGGGAGAGACTATAATCTAGAATAAACAGAGCAGAGAAGCTGGAGCACTCATTCTTATTTCCAGCTCATCCATTACTTTGTTTTGTGACTTTTTAATAATAAAACAAATAATCCCAATTCCTTGACACTAATATTTTGATTTACCTTAGTACTAGAAATAAAAGCTACTGTTTAGACGTGTTCAGGAAAAACATAAAAAGTGTTGGAAGACGCAATCCTGAGAAGCAGTCTTTCCCATAATTTCCAAAACCTGACCCTGACTGCAAAGTATTTTTCACTTTTTAACAAGTTTAACTTGCTCTGCTATTTGAATACCTCTTGTTATTTGCATATCTCTTCACTACTGTTGAAGACATTGTTAGTGCTGTTTCCTCCACATTCTACTCTGATTTATGTAATTCCGGTATAAGTTCCATATTGCAACAGATCAAAACCTTAATGAATAATACCATCATAGTTCATTCCTTATCTGAACCAAACCAACCATCGGTTATGAACTGTGCTCATCACTACAGCAAGGCATTCACAAATGCTGTCTATACACAGCAACAGCTTTGGTTTTATTATCATTCAGCAATTTCTTCATTCATTTTCAGCCCACACCATATTAGTTTTAGTTCCTTTAGAAATTCATCGAGTAACTTTATGTTTACACATACATAAAGCATGCCTTGCATTCATGTAAGCTGTATGAAGCTTTTCTGAATTCCATGTACCAAGAAAAGTATATTAATAAAGTGATCATATTTTTAGCTTAGCAGTAATCACATCTATTACAGGTCAATGTGACTAATGGCATGTTTATCTAATATTTCATATCTCTGATTACTACCTCTAGGATATCTGAGTTATCCTAGGTACTGATAATAGCATATCTATGATGATGCAAGCGTGGGCTTAAAAATTCAATTTATATGCTAGGACATTTTGTTTGTACTTAGTTCTGTTCATAAACAAATAACTGCCCCTAGTTGCTACTTTAAAACATATCTCATGACTAGTTATACTGCACTCTACATCTGAACTGCAGGGTGGAAAAAAGCTTCAGTTAAACCAAGGGATAGTTCTTTGGGAGAAGAAGTTATAACCCTTTGCTGTTTGTTCCTATGACAAAAATCAACACATAAGATGTGCTTTAGCTCAGACTTCAGATAAAACTTGTACCTGGGGGTTTTGTACATTCAGCCACCTTAGTTGTATTTAACAGAATAACAGAATTCCTCTGAAGTTAGAAGAGGTATCTTATCCCAAGTGATACAATGCTTCCGAGAATAATAATAATAAAATAAAATAAATTCCAAAGAAAAAAAAGCCAAAAACCCCAAAACACACCACGTAGCAGTAGCTTGCTTATATAAATATGTAACATCAGTGTTTTCACCATCAAGCAGTGAATACATTAATAGTAAAATATCTTAGTCCAAAGAACATAATATATTCTATGTAACACAAACAACAAGAATAAAAAGTGCTTAGGCAAAAATTTTAATTCAAAACTGACTTAAAGTGTAATTATTCCCCTAGATCCCTGCATCACTGTAACAGAATTTTTGTGTGCTTTTTTTAGGATAACAGCAAGAAACAGACAATATTTTAGCCTTACAATCAACTCTTCATAGTCAATAGGCATTTGAGGTCATTGCTGGTTCAATTAAGAGCTTTACTGGTGTGACAAATGTTTGGACTACATCAGTTTCATTTGTGGTTTTGCTATCTTAGAGTAAATTTTCCTTGCTTAACACACCAAAAAGGTGTCAGCTTGATATATAGCGATTTAAATTTAAATGTTCAGCAAGACATAGCCATCTGGTGTTTACCTCTATCCCCTTTCCCCTCTTCAGTACATAGTGTCTGCAGGTCTGCTGCACAGATTTGAACGCTCTTAACCTAAGAAAGAATAGATGACTCTACATTGAGTCCTTAAATTTAAATGCATCTCCAGGTGAATCACTTTCTCTTCCATTTCATTCCAGAAGAGAGTAAGAGGTGGCATAGACAGGATCATGACTGTCACAGACGGAGTGATTTTATTCCAGTGGAAAATTTCCAAACCCAAGACAAAATTTTCACAGTCTCTTCAATTGATGCCTGTTCTGTAGTGTCTACTTTAAGAGAAAAAAAATGATAGCAATGTAGAAATCATTAAATTATGCACTTTTCAGAGAGAAAGTAATGTTTTCTAAGTTGCATGCAAAATTTTTAGTAATGACTTTGAACTCACAAATTTGATTTGCAAAGTGGAAGGAAGTGCAGGTATTTTACAAAAACCCCCTTTAATACAGTATCTGTTTCTACTGGAGTGTGTGGGCTGAAGAAAAAGAAAAAAAAAAAGAAATAGTCCACATAGTTCTCTTTGAAAATTCAATATAAGATTTATCTTGTTTTTCTTTTCTTTAAAATATATTTGTTATGGACTTTTCACCATGTTACAGAAAACAGTATAAAAATGTTTCAATGTTTTATTTCAACCTTGTTCATTTCATCAACAAGAAAAAGCATAGCATAGATGTGCTATTCTTTTTTACTCTTACAGAAATTTTTCAGTTCGGATGCTTGATATATTTAAATATTAACTTCTTACAGAAACACTATCAGTCTGAAGTCTGCATGTATGACTGAAAGAAGAAAACAAAACTATTAATGGGATTTGTATGGAATATATATATATATAGCACTAGAAAAAAGGTATTAAAAATGTGGACTTTTTTTTAAACATTTGTATACTCTACCTATAAAAATCAGGAATGTGCAGCCCAATTATTTTTCACGCACAGTTATATCTCTTCTTCTGAACAAAATTGAAAAGATGAAATATTGGTACTCCACATAAAAACATATACATAAAAATCAAAATTCCAAATTTTACCAGAATATTTCAGCTCTTTTAATCTTACTCAGTAAGTCTGAGTCTGAGGCAAAACTCAACCAGGATCAAAGAGCTAAAACTGAGGCATCTTAACACCACAAGAGATCTTTGCTATGTAATTCTCAGTAACCTTGCCAGAACATACATGCTATGGAGGTAGCTGCTCATACAACCAGCTTCCAAATTATGTGTTTTCTTGAGCAGAAGCCTTGTATACGCAACAATAAAAGTGGATACCAAGACACTCTCAGTAGGGGTGTAATGAAACTCACAAGTTTCCTCACAAGGAAGAAGTTAAGGAAGCTGACTAATATTAGGTTTAGATAGGGAACACCTACCGTTTAAAACAAAATTGACATATTCAATCTTCTAAATCCTCAAATAAAACATACAGTGCAGCCTATTTTGAGCATCAAGGTGAAGTCTAAATACATGAGTCAGTGTTGGTGTGCATGTATCTAAAGTCATGTAAGAAACAGTGATTTAATCCTGATGATAAAGACTTTACAAAGAAACAAAATTCTAAAGGGCATGTTAGAGTTAGGAAAACACTTCAGAGATTAAATGCGTGAGGCTTACTCTTCAAGTCTGGGAACTTTCTGACACCAAGGTTTTGAGAACAAAACAAAAATCTTAACACTTGTGAGAGCTGCAAAAATAAAATTCCAAACCCTCTCTACAAAATTCATTCATGCACCAGAATCACACAAAACCTGAAGTCTGGATTCATGGATTCTGTAGCTTAAAACTACATTCAGACTTTTAAGTAAGAACAAGATGCACGCACAATGTAAACATTATGATAGAAATAGTCTAGACATTGCAAACCTCTGTGGAAATAAAACATTTTATATAATTGCCTATAGAGAGAGCGCTGTAATTATCTCCTCTATTAACATGCAACATATCAAACATAATTTTTTCAGTTACATGTTTCTCTAGTAAGAAGTTGTTCATTCACCTCATACAGCAATAAATGTTAATCACCTAACAGATTTTCAAAACATATTGCTTAGAACTAACCTCAGAGCAATATCAATTTGACTGATCATTTCTCTTTACTGAAAGTCATAGTTAGAAACCTGAGTACCATGTTTTCTTTAATATAAATTTAAATAACACAATCTCCCGAGCTTGTTTACAGAACAGTAAATGTTATTGTCAAAATAAGAGAATAGCCAGTTCTAGTAATTCTGCTCCACAAGATTTTGCGGAAGCAACAGAAGCGAGGCAGTTTTTATATTTCTACTTAATAAATTAATTTCATTTTTCCTTTTATAATAAATAAATAATCTTATTAATTAAGGGAAGTGGAGGTAGGTTGATATGCATAAAGCTTTATTCCCACAGTCCTCTGTTGATGGTATATATCCACTTCGAGGTCATCTTGCAAAAAAACAGGTATAAGGAAGAGCTTACGTGGAAAGTGGCAGAGGCCCTCCGATTAGTCTCTTCTCCTGGGGTTCCTCTCCTCTGCAGTGAGAGGTCCCAATCACACCCAAAAAGAACCCCAAAACTGAACAAAGAACACCCTTGCATTCCCCCGCCCACCTCCGTACAATAATACCTTCTATTGACATTCACACAAGTTTTCTGTTGGTCTTTGTTTCATGACACTGCTGGCACTGATGCTTAACTAGGTATAATTGCTGTGCGCTACCTGACTGCTACCGCTTAAGCACATCTATTTATTGGATAATAAAATTGCTATTATTTGCTTATTATCTGTTGTGCTTGTTGTAGCATAGAGTCAACAACCTAGAAGCCAACAGGTAGACTGGGGGAGGAGGAGATGGGAACATTACAAAAAACTGAAACTATAAGGCAATGTGGTAAGAAGAGAGTGGACACATAGGTTGACATAGATGTAGAAAACATTCCCTTTCTCAGGTTAATCGCAACAATGATTCAAACTGCACCAGTGCAAGGCCACAAGGCCGCAAGGATAAGAGCACTTGAAATACCTGTCCAAGGTATCTCAGCTTCTCCAGAACAGCACCAGGGAGCGGAGATGACAGGTTTCAAGTGGAAAAGCAGACTAAAAACAGAAACGGAAGGCCTTTAGCAATACAAAAGTACTTACATCCATGCAACAATATACCTTTTAAAGTTTCGATGTATTTTCTTACATATGAAAAATATGTATTAGATCACCTGATGACCTACCTTGTTATAGAAATAACAAAAATTGACAAAAGCAAAGTATTAAAGGAGGTGACTAAATGTTGGAGGTTTTTTTCCTACAAGTTTGCATACGTAAGTAATACCTTCATTTTCAAAACTATGATAGGAGCATGGTATGTGAACATAAATAAAATATGCCATTTCCACTGTCCCTAGATGGATGCCTCTTCCATGGCTAAGAGATGTTAGTCTGTACTCTTCAAAAGTATTCCTAAATAAGAGTGGGAAAGGAATAGGGTTTTTTCCATACCACTTAGTTTTTAAATTTTGCAAGCAGAACTGCTTTGTGTTAATAAGAAAAAAAAAAACAAAACACTTTAAAGGTTCTCAGAAAAAAGAAAGGAAACAGATAATAATTTTCAGATACTCACTCCATTCAGTAAAGGATGAAACTCAGGTTTCCTATGTACTAAGTTATTCTTTGTTTAATAGGGAGTAGGATATTCAGTAATGTTTCACATGCCCTAATCATCATAAAAATAAAATATTCTTTCCTGACTGAGATGAACTCTACTGATACAAAAACTTTTACTGGTTAAAATTTGATTGAAACTAGTGTATTCCCATGAATAGTTTTGATAGTGATCATTCAGAACTATCAAATGAAAACCAAACATATGGGAAAATTCCCTGTCAAATATATTTCTTCAAGCTTTGTGATTGTTTCAGTTTCTATAAACCAGATATTTGTATTGAGCAATGTAGATTCCATTCTAATTACTGATTTATTGAAGCTTATGTGAGAAATTATGACTCTGAGTCTTTTGTAATTTTACAATGATGCAGTACCTGTGTAAAATGGGCAAACAATATTTGAGTGAGCAAACAAAATTTTCAAATCATATTCAGTGGTGGTCTCACATGTCAGTATAATTCTGCCTTTCCCAGCTTGTCTGCCTCACTTACTAGTATATTTCCCCTTTTTTTAAATGTGAGTTCCAATTCATTGATTGCATATATCTACTAAGGACAGTAGTATATTATGTCAGTACAAACAAGAGCTGACTGAGATTTCATTTTATAAGAGAGAATGAAAAAGGTAAAAAGAACAGTTCTCCTACTGTTTAGTATTCTTTATTTATAGTCTTACCCTCCCACATAAATAATGAGTATACTTATGACTGTTGACTGATTTAAACAGTCTAAGATAAATGCATGACAGTGTGATCTACTTCATTATCTGACACATAGAAAAATAAGCTGTCATTGTATATATACATATAAATGTAATACAATAACATAAAGATGCGTTTTATATTCCTAATATATTAACTGTGGATACAAAAGATGAGTATTTTAATTGTATTTTTAAATTGCATTATTGTGACATCTGAATTTTATGAGAAGAAGATAAATCGTAATGCATTTTATTTACTGGAATATTTTAGATCAGTTCTATTAATTTGACGTGTAAGCACTAAAAACTGATGGAATATTTGTTGATTGACAACAGGAAACATTATTAAACTGTAGGCTACATTTAATTGCAAGAGGAATGAAACTCAGTCACAGTCTTTTTCAGGACCAACAAATAGCAAGGGTCAAGGTTACAACCCAGGTAATTACTATACTTACAAGTAAGAGAGCAAGAATTAGATTATTCCTCCTGTCTCTTGTACACTCCTCTATCACTCAGCATACCGAATTATGCTGCGCGTCTAGAATGAAGTGTTACAGAATAATTTACATGATAAGGTCTTGCACTGCCGGAGAAGTTATTAAAAAACCTCATAAACTTCCCTTCTGAAAGATATATGGAGCAGTCCATCTTTGATAAAGAGTAGCTGGGATTGAAATATCTACATGCTTCCTGATCCCTGATCTCTGGACAAGCTGTTACATATAATGTGCAGATAATATTTCTTTCCACTTGCATTGCAGCACAATCGTTAAACAGAATACAAATTACATACTGACAATCCTTTAGCAGCATTTAAAAATTATACAAATCTTTGTAAAACTACCATAATAGATGCATTATATTTCATTATGCCGCTCTTATACGTGCATGAGGCAGCGGATTTTATCTTTCGACTTGTATTCAAAGCGGTGCAACTAATTTTTTTTTTTCTTTAGCCCTTTACTTTTCAAAGGGCAGGGAGGAGTATGTAAATTACATGTGATCTTAATTGCCCTCAAGAAAACTTGTAAAAGTAAATCAAATTTCTTGTTGTTTGGGAAACATTTTTGGGAGTAGTATATGAAGAGAAAGGGAATAGCACTGTATTACAAATAAAAGTCATTTAAACTAAGTTTAAACTCAAGGATGTGTCTTTTTTTAAAATCTTTATGTATTTGCCATCACTGAAGTATCCATCGATCATCTGAAGAAGCATGGACACAAACCAAATCATGTTCCGGACTCATAACAAAAGCTCTAATAATTTAATGAAAATATGCCTGATTGATTGCTAATAGCAATTTTGATGTATCTAACACACCAGTAAGAAAGGATTTAGGAGCATTTTGACATATCAGTTGCTCTGCTACTTCTACAGATGACAGGTCCTGCTGTCACAAAATTCACATAATCATTCATTTATCACAGAAAGAAGATACAGATTTAGAGCATATTTTATACCAAAAGATTATGCTCTGTGGCCATACTATTAGATACCCATACATTTATTATTTTGATGAAATGCCTACTCTATTAATGAGTTGCAAAACCAAGTGTTCAAAGTCCCAGACAAATCTAACAGGTAAAATGATACAGTGTCTGTCTTAAAGGGACACTAAGGAGTAATGTGATAAGCACCTCATTCAGTTGCCTTTATTAATCAGTCAAAATAACAAGTTGAAAATTGACCTCTGGGTTGACCATTGGGACAGAGATGGGAAGAAGCACCTTTGGCCAGGAACCTCAAGCAAGAATCTATCTAATCCATTTCTGGATCTAGACCCTTTAGCCGTGATCATACTAATCTTGCATGCTTATTGAGTGGCTCACTTATGAGACTCTACACTGTCTTTCTGAAACCTAGCAAGCTGTTGATGACATTATTTGAAGTATACATAGGGAGAACAGAGTAATTTGGCTAATACATCTAGCCCAGAATTCTCATGCTCTCAGTTATTAATTTTATTCAATAAATTCCCATTCCCAAATGTCTAGGTATAATTTCAAAAGTATCTAGGCTGCCTAAACTTCTTAGTATCTGTAATAAATTTTTAGTTTTTTTTACAATTTAACTGAAGTTACAAATAAAAATAACCCCAAAAGAAACCATTTTACCTTGATATGTTCATTAACTATTGAGATCATCAACCATTTTAAATTGTAAATAACCTGTTGTGACAGAAAAACAAATCTGAGACCATTCTCTCATCTATAATAATAATGACCATTTACATAGCAATTTTGAGATTAAAAGCTAAAAGTACCTTAAAAAGGAAAAAAAAAAACTAAAACAAAACACCAGCCAACAAACCTAGCAGAGCTTCAGATGTTATTTGATTGCTTATAAATTCAATAGAGTGCTGGGCAAGCATTTATTTTAGTAATACCATAGAACTTGCAGAAAATGTATGTATTTTCACTTATGTCCATAGGCAAATGACAACAATACATTTTGTTTTATAGTTTTGTTCTTGTTTTTTTGTTCTTTTTAAATAAGAATATTATATAGGTGAAGCTTTATTACAATTTCTAGCAGTAATACATTTTTTAAAGTACCAGTATTATACAGTCCAGTTAGCCTCCAAAATAGAACCCTGTGTTTCTAACCACTATTTGGTTAAACTCAATTCTAAAATTGTCTTTGCTATTCAAAATTATTATATATTTTCAGGAGTTTTATATGACAAGTGATGTCTATATCTAATGGCACATTCTTATTTCATGTTTTATAAAGTTGAGGCACTATTCAAATGTTAATTAGGAATGTTCTTGATGGACCTTGAACAGAATATGGTGAGAAATTATTAATTTCTTGCAAAAATAATATTAATGGTGACTACTGTGGACAACTTACTCCTCAACATTAGTACTGGATCAACATTCTAGAAGGCCCATTGTTTTTAGTGGTGTTATCAACTCACTAACAAATAAAATCAGCATGTGCAACTGAAATGTGGCAGGAGTGCTATAAGTTGATGTCTAGCTAAACTTAACCATTTGTACTTACCATCATAATCTTCATGTAAAATTAAATCCTCTGGTAAAATTAAAGGCATAAATTATGATGGACTTCAGCTACAATAATTTACCTATCTATATTCCATTTACTACCCTTATCCTGTCATAATTAAGCTCTTACTTAATTTGAACTGGTGTAATATTCATTGCATTCTGAGCAGTATATTGTCATCTACTGACAATATCAAATTTTAAAACAACTTTTTCAAGATTCCTTGAGAAATGGGAAGTTCATTGGAAATTATATCTGTGTAAGTTTATGAGATCACACATAGGCTAACTCTAGGAGTTCATCAAAACAAATAACAAGCTGAATTTCATTCAATTATATAGTCATGTTAGAAAGCATGGATGATGCAAATAAGTAATCCAAATCCAATTTAGTCTGAACAAAATGGTGGGTTGCATTAACAGCATTATTATATTCTCTTTCCACCCAGAAATATCTTCCATTTCATTTCTAGCTTCTTTATTTGGCAAAACCCAAATAAATAAATAAATAAATTAATGAAAATAATGGAATAAAAATAATTTTAAAATAATAAAATAATAATTAAAAAAAACCCCTCAGCTGATGCTGAGCATAGCACTTTTTCATATTCCCTGTCTGTTCCTTGTGTAGAAGAACTACTCGTGGTGTTTCTGAACTCCTGAGTTTTCCTAGGATATTAATGTTCATAATCAGTACCTCATTATCATCTACTACAAAATGAAGACATCAAGACAGAGAGAGAGTTGAGGTCAAAGTTAGCTTCGCAAGCAAAGGAGTAAATGTGAAAGGTAGAAAAACAGGGAGTCAAGGGACGTTGAACAGAGACCAACTAGTGAAAGGAATGTGATATTAGCCTATTAAAAGTCCAGAAAACTCGAGAGAATATTGTCTGTAGAACCCTGAGATCAGAACTAACTGAGGAGGATATGACAAAGGAAGACAATTAGGAAGAAACCACCAGAGAATAAAACAAAAAAAAATAGAAAAAAAAAAAAAACTTTCCTTTTTCTCATTACTTTTTGGCATTTTCTGGAAGCTAATTTCAGCAACTAAGAAGAATGGTATCAAAAAGACCACAGGGTTAAATAACATTGAAAACTGACTCATTTTCCAACTTGCCTGATGATGCACATCTAGGGCATGCATATTGCACATAGAACACAAATGGAAAACCTTAATTCATTTTAAAATCTTCCCTTTAAGAACATTGTTCCTCTCACATTTTTCAGTATGTTATTAACAGTTTCCTGTAGGACTGGTACCTGCCTAAAATTCTTTGTGAATTTTCAGTAAACTTTAGAGCCTAATCAGTTTTTAATAGCTCCACAGTGACTGAAAACTCATTCAGGCCACTTTCATTTCATCATACAAACCCTTCCTTACCATGGAGAGGAGGAAATGGATACCTCTGACAGATAAGAATTTTGCTGCCATTATAATTGTCCTCTTGGAAAGTTTATTCAATATGACAAACTTATTCAACAAGAAATCTTGGAACCTGAGATATCAGTGAAATGTGAAATACTGATATTAAAGTGAGCTATAAGCAGATAAAATTTCTTATTGTGATAGAGGTTATAACACACAAGGACTTTAAATGGACCTCAAATGCTATTTTATATGTGTTTTAATTTCATTCTAAAACAATATTGTAGAATAAGGGATAAATTAGAAGTGGCCATTTTCATTTTTATTTTCACCCTCATTCTGGCTCTTACTTGTATGTATATGTTTAGGGGGTTCTTTTGTTTGCTTGTTTTTAAGTAAACAAATGAGACAGAAATGCTACTTTGAATCTGGCTAAGGTTATTTTAAATCTGTTTGGGAGCTTTTATCAGTAACAAGATATGTGCAGACTGATTTTCAGCTACATTATTTTTAAAGTTGTATTTTTTGTCTTCCAAAAAAACAGTCAAATAACCTAAAGAGCTTTACCTGACAAGTCCTAATTAAATCCAAGAATCTCTGTTTCCTTAGTAACCACTCATAGCATCACTAGTATTCAAGAGAGAGCAGCAAGTGCAAGAAACCATAAAAATGAAAAATCTTATTTTACCTATTACTTATTGAAATATTAGATTGAAGTATTTAATACCGACTTCCTACTGATTTCAGTGCTTTCTGAGTACAATCTTATATCAGTCTTTTAAATAATTACACACTACAGAAAGTCAATTTGATTTTTTTTTCTACATTCCACATTCCTGTGTTATAGGATAGTGCACTTGCATCCTTTCTTGTGGTTTGATACAATTGCATGTTTCAGTCAAGTACATACTCCCAAGGTTATTCTAATATTCTTCACAAGCTTTTTTTTGTCTCATATTTTTGAGACTTGTAGACTGTTATATGAAAGTATATAGTGCTGTAGGAACTGAGGAGACAACATTTACATGAGCTTTACAGAGCAAAATAAGCTTTAGAGGGTAAAGCAAAATTATCTAATCACGGTGAATTAAAAATGGAAATCTGTAAGGCAGGACTGTCTATATTTCAATAGTAGGATTTTCAGCATGTTTTATTTCATATTTATATTACAACTATTTTTAAAGGACTAATTTAGCTTTATTTAATAGTTTCTGCCAAATTTAAGTCAGCTTACATCAAAAGAATGCCTTTAAAAAATAGGGTTGCCCAGCAAGGGCAACTGGATGAGGATGAAAGAATCAAGTTCATCTACAGCTTCAGCGACTCTGCTTGAGAGATGAATATGACTCAAACACAAAGAGACAGTCAGACTTATATAAGGCATTTAACGAGAAATCATAGCTCTCTGACCTTAGATTCTTAAATGCCACAATCACCTTGAAAGTTTCACCTCCTATCCTCACTTTTATGTCCCAAATTATTTTCAACAAAGTGGCCCTTTGCTCAGCGTAAGAACTTTACAAGCTACTTTACAATGGCAAGATGCTGAAATGCGGGTAGTGTGGCTAAACATGTCTTTTGAATCCTTAATAGAGAAGTGTCCATTTTCCACATAAATGATGGCTTGGTCATCCCTCTTATAATCCCATTGCATTTTTTAAAATGACTTCTCCTTCTAAAACCCTACCAGTTGTCCTAATTCCCCACAAATAAACCTAACAGATTAAAAAAAATTAGAAGAATAAGCAAAGGAAAAGGAGAAATGCCATAAAAGACTGATCATCCCAGGATACCCGTTTGATTATTTGCGATTCTTACAGCCCATCCTGCATCCATTCTTCTCTGTTTGTAAACCAACTATTTAAAACACAGCTGTAACTAATCTCAACAGTCAATGGAGGCATCCACCCCAAAAAGGTAATAGAGATTCTCCATCATAAGGAGGAACAAAACAAACAAACAAACCCCAAATTTATTCATGTATTAACAGGTACTGAGGTCATCAAAAGATGTTGGTGTCTTTGTCCTGTCTGCACATGTCTTAATGAAATACTTTCTTAATGTTGATCTTGAATCTCACCCTTTATGCTTGGCCAAATTCTTGACATTAAAATTTTCCTGCAGCTTAAAATTCTGCCTTTGAAAACCCTTGTAAGCATTTAGTCCTCAGTGTGAGAAAGTGCAAGCATCCTGCTCAAGTCTGTGACTATTTAGCTTTATTCTTAAATCACTTAGAGAAAACCCCTCTCCGTAATATCACTGAGCACCACATTTACCCGATGACTCAGGGTATGTGATTATCAAGTTCAGTTCCCCTATTTGACCTGAGATGAATTAAACCCACATTTCAAGCCTCCTAGCACAGTAACTGAGCTATCTACGTGCAGGGCACTCTCACCCTGTCTTGTTGAAACAATTTCATTAGGCAGGAAATAATTACACATTTATTGAGCCAAAGTTCAAGAGTAAGAATTGCTTTTCATCCACTTGGTACAACATTCATATGGGAGGCAGAGCCCAGAGCCCTGATCCTCATTTTCTATTCCAATAACTGCTGTAGTATTTTAAATTATTACTCCACCTTGGTAAAAACTGGAATTCAGAATGGTCCCTTCCTGTGTAGATATCCCCATCAGATTTGACAGGTAGCTTTGCTCCAACCTAATGTACATTGACTAGTGGAAGAACTTAAATGGAACAAAAAAATTCCTAGATTATTCCCTCAAAGCCCCCTCATACTGCTCTTATGCTCTAAACACAGAAATAGAAATTCCTTTCCCAAAAGCAGCTAACCTCTGCTGTGCTTTGAAAAGAAAGATTAGATACTGCATTTCAGTAAAGGATTCAGGAATTCAAATCATGGGAGAACATAACTTTCACCCAAATTGCTGAAAAGGTATTGTTTGCACTTATCAGAAGCCGATCAGATCAGCAACATTCACAATATCTCCATTATCTACCTGATAGGCTATGACTGGAGATTAACAGGGCTCTACTTTTTTTTTTAAAAAAACTTTGATTTGCTCTATTTGCTCTATTTGTCCCAGTAGTACAGTTGCTTTGAGAATGCAACTTGCATGTCCTTTGTGAGAATATTAAATAGAAAAATACATTATATGGTGGATAAAAATTACTAAATTTTGTGTGTTATATTATGCTGGTTGCATTTTTAGTAGACTGATAAGAACATCTAATTTGTACCACTTAAAAATTAGCCAGAAGGCATTGCAAAAAATATAGTAGAACTGAATTGTACCCAGGAAAAAAAAAAGGTCAGGCTAATTAAATATGTTCACTAGCTACATATTACTCTAATTAGATTGTTAAGAAGAATAGAAAAAGCAGATTTTTTTTTTTTTAAGTTGAGTTAGAGCCAGTTCTGTGGCTTTTTTTCTGATTTTTTTTTTTCATGACCAAATGAATTTGTGACTTGAAGAGATAAAATACAAATATAGAGTATAAATAGTGACTGTTAAAAATGGTATACCATCATATACATGGCCCACCTCAAATTCATAGGAGCTCATGATAAAAATAAAATATTTTGATAAAACATATACAAAAACTTACATAAAACACACAGTCTACTCATTTCTAAATATAATAACAATCTTCTAAAGTTTTTTTCTATACAGTGATTCATTCAGAATACTAAGTTCAAGACATCAGAGACAATATATCAGCTTCCAAAGAAACTTTTATGACTAAACAAAATATAAGACACTATACATACAAATTACAACGCAGACCAAACCTCAACAAAACAGGTTCTAGGGTCACTGGACTTCAACAAAGAAACCTATAGCTAACAGTCCAAGAAATAAGGACAAAGAGCTGAGCCCTCTATCTCATGCATAAATATTTATGCTTTCACCTATGGTGTGAATAGCTGTCAGTTACTAACAATAATGAACAACAAGTTGTTTAATCACTTCTATCTACTTAAAGGTAAAGATATTTAAGGCAAAGTTTTTTCTTATAAAATCCTTTGCAAAGGAGAATTTCATTACTATCTCATGCTGTTTCTTTAAGGATTTTTTTTTTTTAGTTTGCTTATTCTGGGGTTGGTTTTTTTTTTCATGGCCCCTGACTTTAAGAACAGAAGTGACAGGCCAAGGTAAACAGTTGTAGCATTTATTCCCATCGTTCTAGGAACAGCATTGCTAAGGAGAGAGAGCGAAAAAAGTTGCCAGCCTCTTCTCTTTCTCTTAAATCAGCTCATAACTGAACAAAAGCAAACTGATATGGACTGTTTGCACAGTGAGCAGAGTAGCACCTACACTGTGCCCACAGCTATGTAGGTAGCCATGTAATTTGGTTACGTGGCATAGTAAGCAAATAAAGAACAGTTAAAAGCTATCCATAATTTAAAAAGTAAAATTTACAAGAGTTGGTTAATGAATTCTGTCTCTCCAGATCAGAGTTTTGGGAGCTTGTTGGCTGAAGAAAACATAAAAGACTACAGTGAAGGGAGAAATTTCTTCTGACCTCTTGACACATTCAGAATTACTGGGAATATTCACATACTGGGAATACATTGACATTTTAATGGAAAGAATTTTCATAAACTCTTCTGGTACAGTGAAATACATTTCAGACAATCAATATATGTTGCATTAATACCCAAGTCTAGATCCTGGCCCCATTATTGTGTGTATGGTAAAAACATACATATGAATTAGCGTGGGTCATATAATTGCAGTGTAATAAACACAAAAGGAGAATATCTGTAGCACTGTTCCTTCCCATCATTTTTCTTTCTTCAAACATAATCTTTCCATCAACTCAACCAACTGACTTTGGTGTCAATGACCTAAAAGTCAACCTCAAAAGAATAGTTCAGTGACAGTCTGGAGAAGAATGATAATGACACGATAAAATCCAGATCACCTTTCAGACTACAGGTAGATCCAAGCTTTCCCCTTCAATAATATGTCACAGTCCTTGCACGTTCACTCACAGATTGCATATAGGGTCACTATTCTTGATCTGCTAATTTCTTCCAAAAACTCCTTGAAGTATTGTCAAGTAGAAGTTCTCAGTTGTGCTCATTCCTTTAGTGTTTGGGAACAATGTAGGAATTTGTAGGGGCTGAACATCAGAGTCCTTCCTGAATTTAGCTAATTAAGTCACTGAATAATTAAATCGGTTTAACAACAATATTAATTATGCAGTAGGTGTATCCTCAGCTACAATATCTAAAAATATCTGAGCATTTTTAATTAAATAAAAATTTAATAATTTTACAGGGAAAGGATTTCATTTCTTCAAAAGCTATCTGTCAAATTCATGTAAGCTTTATTTTCAAGGCAATTATTTCCTGCTCTTATGTGACATCCTTAGGAGAACAGATATTGCTTTAGACATTATGAATTTTGCTCGTGAAAATGTCCAGTCTCTAAATCTGTTGTTTACATGGCCTGAGTGAGAATAAAGACAATATACTTTAAGACATGCAAGCACTAAATCCTTAATCTGTTTAGTAAAGATAAGTTTCAAATATACGAATAGTGTACTTTCTATTGTTCTCCCAAGGTTTTTTTATCCCTATGATTCCCGCTGGTTTTACTCACTTATGGGTAGTAATTGGCAATTGAATTGAACTGGTGCTCTTAATCTTTACATATGAGTTAGAACTGGTTAATAATTGTACTTAAATATTAAAAAATTGAAATGCTATGCAAGTACAGCTACTAGTTCTAATCATGCCATTCAGCCACTCACTAGCCTTTTGGAAAATGGAATAATCAATCAATAATAATTAAATTTATTAATATTATTTAAGACACTTACAAAAGACAAACAAACAACAAATAAAAACAGTTGAAAGCATTTACTTTTGGAATGGAAAATGGTAAGAACCAAATTTGTTCACAGTGCAGAACAAAGGAAAAACACATAAATTAATTGAATAATCTGCCAGCTCTGATATGTATCAAAGTGCAGTAATTAATGTAACATGCATTAAAAAAGCTCCTACGATCTTCTTTGATATTGGACACCTAGCAG
>NW_009258616.1:1972962-1980871 GCF_000687185.1 Egretta garzetta | reverse complement strand
TTACATATGCTTTTCAATATCATAGAGGAAAAAAAAAACCCTACTTCGAAGAAGTATGACATTAAGTTGGATACAGAAACCCCTCAACAGTTTCTGTATCCCATTACTGAAATGCCTTCATTAGTTAAAACTAACTGGGGACAGATCACAGCTTTTTCTTTGATTTTGAATTAAGTTAAGCATCATGTCCCATACACCCTGCAAGAAAATGGGAGGGATGGGGGTTTCCAAATATATCAATGGGGCTAATAAAGCTAGAAAACACTATTTCCCACAACAAAATCACCAACACTTATCTTTATAGCATCATAGGCACAAAAGTACTTCTACAAAACATTGTTAACATTTAAAGATTTCTGCACCACCTGCAAAGAATGATAGAAGAGTCTTTGATATCTTTTTCAAAGTATTTGTACTAAATCCTCGCTGCAAAGGGGAAAAAAACCCCATACCTGATTCTATCTACATTTTTATAAGTACCTCTGTCATATATGATCTATGTCCAGTCTAACAGGGAGTCTGGTAAAGCTACAACACAAACTAATTCTAAAGTTCTAATCCAGACTCAAAGACCTGTGAGTTTGAATCATTGACATTAAAGTTTAATCAGTGCACAGTCATTCACTGCATATAACCAGTTATTACACTAATTTTGGACTGACTTACACCCACTGTTTCATTAAAAGGTAATTTATTCTCCCAGAATAAAAGGCAAAGAAGCCCTACCTAGCTAATTTTGTGTGCCTAATGTTCTTGAGAGCTGTAAGTGCCCTTATCTGGGAAGCACGTCAGAAGTGCGCAATCTAAGGCTTTGTACTGTTGTTTCTGGGGCTGTTACAGTTCTGCTTCAGCACCAGATACACCTCTTCATGCATGGCCCCTGTGGCTGCACTTCAGAGGATCAGGAATGAAAGGGGCTCAGCCAGGCAGTTGCTAAAGGACAGTGTGTCCTGTGCCTTTCCTGCCTTACAAATGCTGAGTAGCTGGTCTGCAAATATCCAGAGGAGTTTGTGCTGCATACAGTGAATCCGTTCAGCATGCTATTTCATCTCTTTAAGGACACATGTAATATCCAGAGATTCCCCAACTCCTAAAATATTGCTATTCTGAGCATGTCCAGATGTCCCTCAGTGTTTACAGTTTTACACCTGTTTCTTCTATAAATCCAGTTAAAATGAATAAAATAGTTGTTCATCAACACGAGCTGCTTGAGGCAATCTGGTGTGTTCTGAACAGATGTAGAAGATCAGATTTTCTGTTAAAACAGACTGTGAGGATTTTTGGAGGTAGTGAGTGAGGGTTCAATTATTTTCTTTGCCCGAAATGATGCAGACTTCCCACTGTTCCCTGGTAACTCCCTTAACACTCCAGGATGATGTGCTCTACAGGAAGATATTGCTAGGAGCAGGGGCTAGGAATAAGAATTTCAGACCCTTTTCACATTGCATAAATAAAGTCTAACAGAACCAAAAGGAGCGTGTAAATTATCATGGCTCTCTATCATACTGATTAGGATGCTCACCCAGGCTGTTCTAGTACCTGAGCCAATTAATGTTTCAGTTTTTATATTAACTAGTAACTGTTCAGGAAAACAAAATAAAAATTGAAACAGAATTGTAGCACAAGTTGTTTTGTTTTTCTCATGCCATATGCTTTCTCTCTCTCATGCTTTCTTTCCCTCTTAAAAACAAATATGTAATTAAATACACAAATAAAATAGCTTTAGCTGGAATATGTGACCAATCAGGGACACCGAGGACCTGATGGTAAAGGTCCTAGCAGTACCTTTCATTCTGGTGGCTAAAACATGAAGGTTTATTCCAGTTACAAAAAAAAAAAAAAAAAAAAAAAAAAAAAAGAAAAGTCAGTGGGAATATTGCATGCTGTGTAAGTGCAGTATCCCCTGAACTGTGAAATAAGAAGAAAGCACATGCTTCACATCTCTGGCTGTCATTTGATAGCTGAAGACGCAGATTACCTTTTGGGTGGTGATAGATACTGGAGCTATGAAATCCATGTGGAAGAAAATGCTTTAGTTTAAGAAAAGACCAAGTCTTATCTGCAGCATTTCTTGTTAACTAACCCTTGAAAGTGATTGTTTATTATGTTGGTTGTAATGATTCCTGTATTATGGAATCCATCCTTTCTCCTAATTGTTTGGAGGGCCTCTCTCATGCAGTACATGCTTTTTCAGTAGTCAGACCTAAAATTTAGACTCCTTATTACTCCACACTGTGGTAAAAATAAAAAAAATATAGAGTTAAGTACATTTTATTTCTATTTCTGTCACATCTGTATATGTAGTTTAATATCAAGTTACTGAGTAGAAAATAATCATTTTCTAAAACTACTCAAATTTCAAAATTATTTTAATGACTTTTCATTCAATTTTTTTGTTAATTTGTCTTGTAAATTATGTCATTAGCGCCTTGGGTAAGGGTAGGAACTTCTATACCCATGTTAGGGCACCAGAACAAGCATATTCTACCTTTAAAATGTATAAAAGGCAACTATGTCATAAAGATCCTGAACTGAAGATCCATATTGACTGGCACTGTAATTGAAGCTTATGATTTTTAGACAGAAAGTGTCTGAAAAGAACTGTACACTCTTGTTTTATGCACAAACAGGAGACCCTTGAAAAGTATGCTAATTACACTTTTGAAGAGTTGTTTCAGGTCTTGTTGCACAAAGGACATTGCAAAAGATAAAGGCATAAGAACGTTTGCAGATCACACATTTCTTTGGTGCACTTCTTAATTACTCCACCTGAAAAGAGGTATAATTGAGCTGTTAGTTTTGCATGGTATACAGAAGCCTACAAGAAAACAGAGTTTGAAATTAGAATACTTAAAATAATTCATGAGCATGATGACTGATACAATTATTTGGTGATAACATTAATAAAGGGATCCAAATGTTTAGAAAGGGATTCTTTGGATCCTTAACCATTCATGCTGGTTTCTGAAAGTTTAAATGCATAACTGCATAATTTAGAGTTTTCTATGATGTAAGTTAAAAAGCTTTAATTCTATATTCATATATATCTGAAAACTAAAGGCAAGACTTGATTGCTCAGCTGAATTTTTATGAATTCTACACAAACAACTTTAAGTAACATGTTTAAAGATCTTTCAGGATTCATCTTTACATACCAATAGTGAGGATCCATAACTCTTCAACACATACAGGTTTCAGCGCACGCAGGAAGGGTTCATTGTACAGAGGATTCAGACATTCTGAACTTTGTGCCCTTTGTTGGTCTAGACCAATTGAAATGTCAGTCTGCTGAAGAACAGTAGACATCCAGAGTTATTTAGATGTGTCAGTAAAAAGAAAAGTTTTGCCCCTGAGTTTAGCAATATTTGATAGGGGATGGTTCTTTCTTCCTGTGAAGGCCTTCCTGTTTGATGGGGCTTTTGTTGCATGAAGATCTCACTGGACAGGAAGAAATAAGAGTGTGTCAGCACCTTACAGAAAACTGATTTGGCAGTTGGCAAAGAAGGAGCAGAAGTAGAGAGGGAAACACCAAGAGGAGGAGAGAGGGAAGTTGTTTAATGTACTATACTGACTTGCATCTTCCTTCTGCTGTTTTCCATATAGGAGGAAGACGGGACAGCAGACATCCACAAGAACTGTTCAATAGCTGAAACAGCTCTTGTCAAGAGCTCAGTCATCTATACTGTCTTCCAATTTTATACAATAATTAGACTTTTGTTCTGGGGAAGATGAGTCATTATTAAATACAGGAACTTTACATTGGTAGAAAGATGTAGCCGACCTTTAGATATCTACTTTAGTCAGATGAATTAAATCCTGTGATGGCAGTAACTACTTGGTTTTATCTATGAGGTCATTCAGCTAACGATGTGGCTGGCAAAACTCTGTAGCAGACAATTGTGTATAATGTTGTTTCACAGGATAAGCAAAAGAAGGTCACTAATGTTTAAGACTTGCCTTTTGTTCTGAGCAAAAACATTTAAAACCATGTAAACTGCAAGTAATTTACAGCTCCTGAATCCATAATCTGGTCTGAACAAAAGGCCATCTAGAAATGGATGTTTAACATATAAAAATAGGTAAACATCTACAGTAAAACCAGGCTTTCAAGGTGAAGAAAAAAATCGTTTCAGCCTCTTTGAAAAATGTTCAGTAATTAAAAAAAAAAAAACCAACAAATAAAAATTGTCTTTAAAATCACTATTAATCTGTAAATACTTTCTAGAATATGGTTGATCTCTTTGTAGTCCTTTTTATGCTGTTCAGTGCCTCATGATCTAAATTTCAGCAGCAGAGCAGCTGTTGAAACATACACAGTAACACAGATACACATAAGTAATAAAGTATATTTTGTTATACGGTTGTAGAAGATTTTTTTATTAAACAATCATATTTGAATAAATTATTTTCCGTAATTTAGATTTATTTTGCTGAAGGTTGTAATCTTCATTAATACGTCATCCACTTTTTATGACAAGCAGTTCTTTTTTCTTTTCTTTTTAAATAACTTCAGAAGAACATCTGCAGTAAACAGGAAAAGAAAGAAAAGCACATAATGCTTCTCAGTGTGCTGATTTAGCGTGAGATTGGAGGGAAAGATTTTGTGCAAATTTTGCCATACAATTAAATAATGGTAAACATGTTAGGGCTAGAAAACAACAATGTGATAATTGCAAAGAGCTTAAACAGCTGAATCTATAGATCTATAGCACCTGAAAGTTTATAACAGCTTTTATAATTACTATATTTGATGGATTTTTTTTCTTGTAATTTTTGAGTATCGGCTAGAGCTTCTGTACATCTTCCTGGAAAAAGTCCCAGTGATACTTGTATGTGAGAGTTTATTTCTAGTGCTTACAGTTTAGATGGATAGAGGAAATGATCTATAGGCCTAAACTCCTCTTTCTGGACCACTGCCACACTTCATGTTAGAATTTCTATATTTACTAAAACAGCCACTTGAGTACATGTAACTCCTGTAACAACTAATTACTTTGTAGATTAGTCAAAATGTCATTTCTCATATGTGACACATGAAATGAGCAATCCCAAGAGAATTACAGAATTAAAAAAAAAAGGATCCTTGCTGCTGAGCTCAAGATAAACTATTTATCACACTCACTCAACTGCTTACTATAGTTGCTGTGAAAACTGCCCAAATCATCCCAATAGTTTTGGTTCACAGTTGCTATCCTGGCAACACTTCTTATGCTAAATTGGCTGCTGAAGTACTGTCCAAGCTGGCGTCTGCAGTTTATGAAACTGAAGGACTGTTCTGTGTTAAACTCTATCATGGATAATAGAAATATTATATACAATCCTCTGTTAATCAGCATGAGCTGGAGACTACTACATCTTATAGCTAAAATGTCATCTCTACAGACAGAAATATATATTTTTTTTAACTCTGGAAGATTTTAACCTATGGTGATACAGTGAAAACCGTCACATTGTGATTTATTTTGTATCTATTATAATGTACATGTTTACAAAAAGAATGTTGTAATGAAAATTTTCTGAAATATCTATACTGTAACCTATGTAACTAAAATAATACTTGTGTGTTCAAATAATTCATTTGGCAGTCAAATGTACTCATTTTTTTTCTGGAATGGGATAAACCAATACCCTTAAGGTCATACAAATTAATTTTGATTAACAGAAGAACAAAACTAAGTCTAATTATAAGCAGTAAAAAAGGTATTATACAGGAGTTCAAAGCTTGCATTCATTTAATTGACTTTAAATTATTCTATAACCTGATTGCTGAAGGGATTTATGTCTCTGATTTTAAATTTAAAAGTAATTAAAACACTTATCTGGTAACTGCAGATTACTTTGGTTTTAGAGAATACAAAATACAAAAGATAAAGCTGAAACTATAAAACTTAGAAAGGTGTTCATGCTGTAGCACTCAGGGTAGACAAGCACTGAGCCAGACATAATGTCCTCAAGAGATGTTATTAAAGTACTTGTCACTTTCTCCCAGAGCTCAGTGCAACTGCATTTATTGTTGGGAAGCTTGAAGATTCTCAGATTTCAGATAATTTTTGTGTAATTAATGCTACATGTTCTATCACCGTATCAATTTTACTAACACACTATTGCTGGATGAGTGTCTCCCCATCACTAATTTAAATTCATGAAAGCTTGTTCAGGCTTGTAATTTCTAGGAAGATCTTTGAAGAACACAATTTCTCTGTATTTTTTCCAGTCTTACAAGAGACCAACCTATTCCAGTCTTATAGACCAATACTATACAGGCATTGCCAGTAACCACATGAAGTCCTCCAGAAGGGATACAGTTTAAAAGTGTCAAAAGAGAATCAAAATTAAAAAAACCCTAATTTGTCCCAACATGACAGCTATCTCATTTTTTTTCAGTATAAATTAGCTCTATATGAGATAATTATCTCATGATGTCATGAAGTCTCATATAGATAATTACAGCTTTTTTGTACACTTCAGAATTACAGGTTTTTTCCTACACTTCCAACATTTGCACAGATGTCTAGAAAACTTTGCAGTATAGACATGGCTTACAAAACTTAAAGCTATGTAATACAACATATATTCTGCCCTTTCTTACAATCCCAAATCAAGGTCCCTTGCTAGCACATAAATAGAAAATATTATCTTCCTGTTTAGACAAATATATTAAAATTGACCCTGAAAAGTCCTTCAGAAATAGCAGTAGTTTCAGGAAAAGCATTTTATATTCCTATCTAGCCTCTACAGTTCTGAGAATGGGATAAATTGGTAACCCTTAGTCATTGTTTTAGACAACCAGGATACTTTTCTTTAGCAGAATCTTATTTCTCTGCTAAATGCCTTCATGCATGTCTAGTTGGAATTCACTGAAAGTTATCTAATCACCCTTAAACAAGTCTGTGGTGAGGCAGCAGAATAAATCTGGATTTTTATTAATACATTATCTTCTGCAATATGGAAAACAAAAATTTCTAATATAGTCTTATCATTCCTTTTTTGCAGAACAGTTACATGAAAGATTATTTTCTGATTACTAATGAGAATCAAACCATTTAAAAGCAATTCATTTTTCAAACTTATGCTACTCTTAAAGAAAACGAGCTCTTCTGTATAAACAAAACTTTCATGATGCTCATAGTATCAACAGAATGCACAAGGAGGAGTTAATTGTAAACAAACTTTGTGTCCATGTGAAATTAACACACTGAATGGAGAATTAGGCACCTTCTGTAGTTTTCTTCTGCAGTTTGATCCTTCTGAGAGAGTGAAAATTCTTGTGCTGTATGTTTTTATATTTTGTTGGTGATATTAAATGTGAAGGAAAAGTTCTGAAGAGAGATTTTCTCCTCCTTGCCTTTTGAACTCTAAAGCGTTATTGTTCACATCAATAAAAAGATGATAGCAACTTGGATACACCCTGAAGGTACAACTGTTTAAAATATTTCTTAAGGATTCTTTCCATAAAAAATGGAATTTATGTGTTGCAAAAGGTTAGTAAATATATTAAAGGAGAAGTACCAGTAAAGATTCTTCACTGAAAAGGAAGACAAAGAAAATTGGATCCTCTTTAATTGTTCTGATGTTTTACAGTGTCTTTTCTGCCTTATGGAAATACTATATTTAGAATGAAAGATGAGCTCTATTTTCCACTCTGCTGGTTACTGAACATATTGTTTAATAGACAGAGCTGTGGTGAGAGGTGCTGTTCAGGACATTCTTGTACATGCTTCTGCAGATGCAGAATTTTGAAAGGAGAAAGCAAATAAAGGAAATTTGTTATGTGCTCTCTAATACACCATTAGAATAGCAATAAAGAACTATTTTTCAAAAAACCCCCATGAATTCACACAGAGAGGGACTAATGTGTTTATCTTAGTATGTAAAGAGTTTACAGAAGCACACATAAGACTGAATTTTC
>NW_009258616.1:1970780-1972905 GCF_000687185.1 Egretta garzetta | reverse complement strand
CCCCCTTTTCTTTTTTCCTTTTTTCCTTTTAGTTATTAGTAGCAATCTACATCTATAACTGCAACTGCAAATAAGGTGATTTCGCTCCCTACCACTGTTTGGTAAGACTTACTATAGCGCATTTACCCTCATAAATTATCACAGTTGAAACCCTCACAAATTCTGAAAGCTGAACCTGCATCTTCATTCAGAGCTCTGATATCAGTGGTTCTAGAAAACACGTTGCATTTACTGCACTGAGCCCTTAGCCTGCTACATAATTCAATGAAATAACAGGAATGAAAAGTCCTATTTATAGGAATTTTCCTACTCAAGATCAATGCATATATCAGTATAAAATGTCTCACTTTTCAACAGACTTGAAGTGTGTTTATTCAAATCCAGCTGACTGCTTACTTACCTGAAGGTTTGATGCTTTCTTTTTTATAAATGGTTTACATTTATGGTTTAAAGCATTGCAGAGAGAAATACATTTTAAAAGTGAATGAACAGTCAAACGTGGGATATAATATAAAAATCTAGATTTCTAATTATCCATGTACATGAGTTAAATCTATCCTTAAAAAACCAAAATAATTCTGTTGAGCACAGCCAAAAGTTGTAAAATGAACTATGCTAAAGCATCACCAAGAAAAATGTACTGAAAATGAAACATAGTGTACTGAAATGGAAGTCTTGAGGAAGGAAGGCTTAGCTAATTGATTTCCAGTAACCACTGCAGCACCTGACAAGGTAGATGTACTTGCTCCTACCCAAACTGGAATTGCTCCAAGGAGCAGAAATAAGACCTGTGGTTAGAGTCTGTGCTACAGGGAGCCCACCAGCCACAAAAGAATACATCAGGGTATGATTATATGTAGACAAAGGAATGTGCAAGCTCACCACCTGCTGTTGTGTTATTACTGCTATTTACAAAATACATGCATGTAGGCTTAAAGTTCAGAGTATTTTATGGAAAAATTGGCTATGGAATATGTCATGAATAGAAAAGACATCCCAGATCTTCCTCCTTCTAATTCCTTAAAAGAAATTCACGTCTTACAAAACAATCCTCGTTATTTGATAGTCGTCAAGACTACCAGGGAAATGCAAAGCAACTATACATTTTATCATGAGTTTTGAGTTACTACCATTGCTCTGAGCTTATTATGTTGCAAACCCAAATACTGCATCTAAACTGACAAGAAAGAAAAAAAGGATAGGAAGAAATACTACTATTTGCAATATAAAGTGAAATGTGACAAAGAATCGGCAGGACTTTGACAGCACTCCTTAGTGAATTTGTAACAGGTAAAAAAGAATCCCCCTACTCCATGCAGATCGATTAATTTTATTAATTATGAATCAGTCTCCTTTTATTTTTTTAATCTCTCCCTGTTATATTATAGCATGCTCTTGTTGGCTCCACATATTTAAGACATGTGCTTAGCATGGAAGGAGTATGAAAATACTTCTTAGCATTGTACCATAATAGTTTTTGTAGTATGGGCAGAGTCAGAAGAGAGGTAAGTGAATCTTCCAGATCCTCTATAGATAAAGAAAGAATGTTGTCTTTATGTGTTTTCATGGATTTAGCTAGAGAAAATGCATGACAGCTTGTGTGGAAGCTTTGTACAGGACAGGGAGCCTTAAAGAGTTAACCAATAAAATCATAAGAAAGAAATTAACTATGTAATATCAAGTTTGCCAACAAAGGATAAGACACCACAGTAAGGATTGTCAGTGGACTTAAACATTGTGAATAAATCTTTTTTGTAAATTGGTACTCATTACCAGGTAACAGAGGTTTCCATTCCTAATGAGGCAACTAGAACCCCACAGTATAATCAATGTTTAAGGGAAGATTTTCAAGAGCATACGAAGAGACTTAGGAAACTCCAATGTCTATTTTTTTAATTTCTTTTTTTTTTTTTTTTAACTGAGCTCTAGTTGAAATATAAGTGGTTGGGCTTTTGTTTCTTCTACAATTTTAGAGTTAATCTTTGATCCCTTCTACAGACTTCAAAAAAATACAAAGAAAGGGGAAATCAGGAATTTCTTTTCTGATTATTTTTACCTCCGATTAGAAAATGATAATGTATCCTGGACAGTATTTGGGTTTTTTAAGCAAGTTGTAATGAGATAC